>NC_069504.1:164915689-165264022 GCF_027579735.1 Bombina bombina | reverse complement strand
ATACCAATATTGTCTAAGCACATTTTAAATGTAAATGCATATAAATATAATTCTAACAATCTAATATATTTAGACATTTGCCTAAATGTATAGACACCCATAGTTGCATAAGATGCCTAATATATGATATCTCACACATCAAATAAGATCCAATAGCAACATGGAAAAACAATTATTACACAGCTAGATTACGAGTTTGGCATTACGAGTAAAAAAGCATCATTATGCTTCATAACGCTGCTTTTTCTCTAATGCCGCTATTACAAGTCTTGTAGGTATAGGTGTACCGCACACCTTTTTGGCCGCCACACAACGTCAGTACCGCACTTTTAAAAAAGTCCTTTTTCAATGTGACATCCATAGTGCCGGTATTACAAGTTTGCTTAGGAGGCCAAAAAGTGAGTGGTACACTCTATAACCGACAAGATCCGTACCGCCATCTAAACTCAGTAGTTATGAGTTTTACGTTACAAAGCTGTAGCATAAAACTCATAACTAAAGTGTTAAAAAGTACACTAACACCCATAAACTACCTATTAACCCCTAAACCGAGGCCCTCCCGCATCGCAAATACTAAAATAAAGTTATTAACCCCTAATCTGCCGCTCCGGACATCACCGCCACTATTAAAATGTATTAACCCCTCTTCTGCTGCTCCCCGACATCGTCACCACTATAATAAACCGATTAACCCCTAAACTGCCGCACTCAGGGCCGGATTTGCCATTAGGCACAGTAGGCATGTGCCTACAGGCGCATTGCAGAGAGGGGCGCCACGGCACTGGCTGTAAAGTCAGTGTATTTAAAAAAAAATAAAAAATATTTTTTTTTTACTTTTAAACTTTTTTTACGCCCCCTCCCTTGTCTCGTCCCTCCCACCCTGACTCCAGTCACAGTCACTCACTCTCCAGTCAGTGCCGTGGTTTGCAGATTGCAGGTTTGGAGCGGGTTTAGGGCAGGCGGCGTCACGCCCACATCACATGATTCCGGCTGCCGCCCTCAGACTCGCGGCGGGAAAGTGAAGTGAGCTGAGTGTGCTCATTGCTGCTGTCGCCAGAGCCGCCCGCCTGCCCAGTGCACGCCGTCGCCGTGGAGTGTCTTGTGGGAGACTGGCGTTAAGCCTACTGCTGTACCCTCGTGCATTCTCCCCAGCCTGTATCCTCCATCATCTGCTTCCTCAGGTCATTCTCTGCTAGGCAAGATGAGGGGGGTGAGCTGCACGGCAGCTAATGCCGCCTTGCTCATTACCTTGTGATCTGCGGGACTGACGCTGACAGTGGTCTGGAACCTGATGAGCTGTCAGGTAAGTGAGCCCTAGGCTGGTGAGATGGTATGCGGACAGTGCGGTATACGGACGGTCTAATATAGTGTGATGTATATGAGTTTTTAAGGTACCCTGGAGAGCCTGCATTGTATTATAGGGTTATATGTATACAATATATAATATAGTGTATACTAGAGTGCCACAGGGTGACATAGGTTTAACTGAATATGGTAAACTACTAGAGTGTGTGGCTATGTGTGGGGTGACTATATGTGGTATGAGATATATAGGACACACATGTGATATGTATACAATATATAGGGTACACAAGAGTGCCACAGTGTGACACAGCTTTAACTGGATATGGTAAACTAGAGTGTGAATATACTGTATGTGGTATGTATGAGATGTATAGGGTAACCTAGAGTGTGTCTCAGTATGTTATAAGGGTGTCTATATGTGGTATGTATGAGATCTATAGGGTAAGCTGGGCACAGTTAGTGTTAAATGCTCCTCCTCTAAGTCAGCTACTGTGGGTATTGGGGTGGAATGTCTTTTTCATTTTAAATGTCATTTGCCAGTTGGATTGCCTCCTGAGTTCCCATGATAAATAAAGCCAGGGAGGGACTCAAGAGGTGAAGTGGCAATCTTTTAGGAGGTGGCGTGCAGCATTGGAGCCCCTGTTTGAATGATATTCCTGGAATGTATTTTAAAATCAACAGTCCAAGGTTTAATTCTATAAGCAATATAACTGTCTCTTGCTCCTACCTCTGTCTGTCTGTCTGTCTCTCCCCTCTGTCTCTCTTTCAAGTCCACCTTTCTCTCTCCCTCCCCTCTGTCTCTCTCCCTCCCCTCTGTCTCTCTCCCTCCCCTCTGTCTCTCTCCCTCCCATCTGTCTATCTCTCCCCCCTCTGTCTCTCTCTCAAGTCCTCCTTTCTCTCTCCCCTTCTCTGTGTCTCTCTCCCTCCCCCCTGTCTCTCTCTCTCCCCCCTGTCTCTCTCTCTCCCCCCTGTCTCTCTCTCTCTCTCCCCCCCTGTCTCTCTCCCCCCCCCCCCACCTGTCTCTCTCTCTCTCTCTCTCTCTCTCTCTCTCTCCCCTCTCTGTCTCTCTCTCTCCCCTCTCTGTCTCTCTCTCCCCTCTCTGTCTCTCTCCCTCTTCTCTTAATAATAATGCAGTAGTTTTGTTGGTTGCAAATATAATAGTTATATTAGTGCACATAATTTTATTATACTCTTATGTGTAAGATAAATACTACACTGGTTGGTGAATATAATGAAACACATAGTACTGACATCTGGCAAATGTCAATCAGTAATGGGATTACTAGTAGGTTCGGTACTAGAGAGATATTTTAGATGAGTGTAATACAATAGCAGAAGCAGGAAATTGTATAAATCACAGCCAAGCTGCACACATTTACATGCTCTTTGGGCAAAATTAACTAAGAAGTCTCTCCAGCCTCCTATTTCACTAATCTCTTTGTTATTCTATGAAGCTAATTCACACAAAAAAAGGAAGATATGAGAATGAGCTTTAGTAAATGCACAGGACAAAATAAAACAGACTGGTGATACTTTTTAGTGAATTTAAAATTAAAGGGTTTTGGGGGTTTGGGGTGCCCTAATTAATGATCGGGGGAGGTGGGGGGCAAAAAGGAAAAAAAAATATTAGTGCATAGAACAGATTATGCTGCATGTTGTGTGGGTCCCATACAACAAGCAGCATACTCTGTTCTATAATGTACTGTGTTGTATACTATTTGTCTAACATTTGCATATCTAACAAAATACTTATTATCCATAATCATAAAAATAATTCCTCTGTTTTTTCACTTTTTTTTTGGGGGGGGGGGCAGGGGGGGGGGCGCTTCAGGTTTTTGTGCCTACAGGCACCTGAGATGTAAATCCGGCCCTGGCCGCACTCCTGCATCGCAAACACTACTTAAATATTATTTACCTCTAATCTGCCGTCCGCCCACACCACCGCTATAATAAACCTATTAATCATTAAACCGCAAGCCCCCCACCACGAAATATACTAAATTAAACTATTAACCCCATAACCTCTGGCCTCCCACATCACTACATAAATATATTAACCCCTAAACCTAACCCTAACCCTAACGTAACCCTAAGCAAAAGTCTAACACTAGCCCTAACACCCCCTAACTTAAATATAATTAAAATAAAGTTAAATAAACCTTACAATTATTACCTAAATAATTCATATTTAAAACTAAATACATACTTACTAATAGTTATATTGTAGCTAGCTTAGGTTTTATTTTTTTCACAGGTAAGTTTGTATTTATTTTAACTAGGTAGACTAGTTAGTAAATAGTTAACTATTTAATAATTACCTAGCCAAAATAAATACAAAGTTACCTGTAAAATAAAACCTTACCTGCCTTACACTAAAAACTAACATTACAATAAAATAAAATCAATTACATTACTAAAATACAATTTTCTAAATTACAAAAAAAAATAAACACTAAATTACAAAAAATTAAAAAAACACATTATCAAAAATAAAAACAAATTACTCCTAATCTAATAGCCCTATCAAAATAAAAAAGCCCCCCCCCCCCCAATAAAAATCCCTAGCCTACACTAAACTGCCAATGGCCCTTAAAAAGGCCTTTTGTGAGGCATTGCCCCAAAGAAATCAGCTCTTTTACCTGTAAAAAAAATACAAAAACCCCCAACAGTAAAACCCACCACCCAAACCCAACCAAATAAAAATCTAAATTAACCTAAGCTAACCATTGACCTGAAGAGGGCATTTGTATGGGCATTGCAAGCCAATTAGCCAATAGGATTTAGCTTGCATTCTATTAGCTGATTGGAATAGCCAATAGAATGCGAGCTCAATCCTATTGGCTGATTCTTTAGCACTTTTTTTTCGTTTTCCTTTTACACTTTTATCTCCTTCTTTCCTTTTGCACTTTTATCTCTTTTCCTTTTGCACTTTTATCTCTTTCTTACCGCTTAATCTGCCACTCCGGACATCGCCGCCACTATTAAAATATATTAACCCCTCTTCTGCTGCTCCCCGACATAGTTGCCACTATAATAAACCTATTAACCCCTAAACCGCCGCACTCCCGCATCGCAAACACTACTTAAATATTATTAACCTCTAATCTGCCATCCGCCCATACCGACGCTATAATAAACCTATTAACCACTAAACTGCAAGCCCCCCACCAGGATATATACTAAATTAAACTATTAACCCCATAACCTCTGGCCTCCCACATCACTACATAAATATATTAACCCCTAAACCTAACCCTAACCCTAACGTACCCCTAAGCATAAGTCTAACCCTAACCCCAACACCCCCTAATTTAAATATAATTAAAATAAAGCTAAATAAACCTTACAATTATTGCCTAAATAATTCCTATTTAAAACTAAATACATACTTACCTTACTTACATACTTAATATAAAAATAATAAACAAAGGTGCTACCCTAAAGAAAAAATATTAGTGATAACGGGGGAATCACTTCACATATTGTCAATTGAAAAGGCCATGCAAAGTAAACATTTAGTGCTATTGCATTGATGCAATATTATTTTTGCTCTTTAGTATCATTTACAAACATCAATATAGTTGTTATTATTTACCTTTTTCACCACACATTAGTATTTTGTATTTTTCATGGTGTATATGTAGGGTTATTATCATTGCATTTTATCAATAGTTACTCTAGATACTGTATATTTAGATTGAGCTGTTATATTGTATCACCTTTATTACTAGTATGGGGTTTTCTGAATTGGTTGTTTTGATTAGGCGCTAATGTGTATGAATCAGAAGGATCAGATGTGACGTTTTGGTCTAGATTTTACAGGTCGAATGTTTACTGATGTGCTTTTGCTCTACATGCGCTGAGAACGGTGTCTGGCTAGACTGTTTCCCCTTTTTTGCTTAGAGTATCCTTCATTAGGGTATCATGTTTATATATATATATATATATATATATATATATATTAGTGTTAAAGTGTACATGGGCCAAAATGTACAGAGGCATTGTGCACTTACACCTTTATCTCCTTTCCTTTTGCACTTTTATCTCCTTTTATTTTTGCACTTTTATCTCCCTCTTTCCTTTTGCACTTTTATCTCCTTTCCTTTTTCACTTTTCTCTCCTTTTCTTTAGCACTTTTATCTCAATTCTTCAGAACTTTTATCTCCTTTCCTTTTGCACTTTTATCTCCTTTTCTTTAGCACTTTTATATCCTTTTCCTTTTACACTTTTATCTCCTTTTATTTTTGCACTTTTATCTCCCTCTTTCCTTTTGCACTTTTATCTCCTTTCCTTTTTCACTTTTCTCTCCTTTTCTTTAGCACTTTAATCTCAATTCATCAGCACTTGTATCTCCTTCTTTCCTTTTGCACTTTTCTCTCCTTTTCTTTAGCACTTTTATCTCAATTCTTCAGCACTTTTATCTCCTTCTTTCCTTTTGCACTTTTATCTCCTTTCCTTTTGCACTTTTATATCTTTCTTACCGCTTGCACTTTTATCTCCTTTTCTTTTTGCACTTTTATCTCCTTTTCTTTTGCAATTTTATCTTCCTCTTTCCTTTTGCACTTTTATCTCCTTTCCTTTTGCACTTTTATATCTTTCTTACCGCTTGCACTTTTATCTCCTTTTCTTTTTGCACTTTTATCTCCTTTTCTTTTGCAATTTTATCTTCCTCTTTCCTTTTGCACTTTTATCTCCTTTCCTTTTTCACTTTTCTCTCCTTTTCTTTAGCACTTTAATCTCAATTCATCAGCACTTGTATCTCCTTCTTTCCTTTTGCACTTTTATCTCCTTTTCTTTAGCACTTTTATCTCCTTTTTCCTTTTACACTTTTATCCCCTTCTGTAAGGATATAATATAGATACCCTAATAATATATATATATATATATATATATATATATATATATATATATATATTTCAAGCGATGGTGTAAGTGCACTCTCACCAACTTTTGCAACTTGTCAGGGTGCTCTGAAATAAAAGATAAAATGTAGCAAAGAAGCACTCACTGAACGGTTCCAACTGTGACCAAAAGTTTTAATTCAAATTCGTGACGTTTCGGGACAGCAACAGTCCCTTCCTCTGACAAATTAACAATGTGAAAATGCAGGCCTTAAATAGGCACCAAACTACCCTCCCCACAAGTTTGACCAATCATAGTCAAAGTAACATAACGTATCTTACCCAGTGACCAATAGTTATCAACAATACAAAACAAGTGTATATAGTGCTTAAAGTGAATAGTGAAAAGTAATTAAAACATGAAACTCTGTGTTGCCAATAAAATGGGGGGGCAATCTCAGTCCAACCACACATATAAATCAGCTAAATAACCTTAAAACTATAAACAAAACAATAAAACGACAGTGAAAAGAAGGATCGTAATTCAACCAATCATTATCGCCCTGGCCATGGGGATCGTAATCCCACCAACCAGCAGTGTTCTAACTTATAGGAATCGTGGTAGCACCAATCAGCGACATTATGGCACTCCGTGTCAGATACGTCATAGCTACATGCGTTCAAGCTACGCCCACCTGTCACAAGCGATGCAAATTACCTACAGCAGCAAGGGGATATCCCATCTAGTTAACCCTCAAGCAAAGCACTCACTCGATCGCTGCTTATCAATCATAAGTAACTGAAGTACAAAGACCGCCCTTAACTTAACAGTATAAAAACTAAATGTGTAGTTAATTTCGATCTAAGTCAGTGTTCGCACTACCATCTCAGACATCTAAGGTCGTTCAAATGTAGACCTGACAGTGTCTTACAAAATCACATCTGTAACGCTATGCGCGCAGGTGAAAACCAATCACATCTGTCACGCTATGCGCGCAGATGAAAACCAATATGTTGGCCCTGTTTGCATCGCACTCTGTGCATCGGCTAAAGTAGTGCTGTCAAAGTTAAAAGCAATGTCAAAAAACTAACCTATCAAAAGTGTGTCCCCACCCATATGGGCGTGCCAAAACATCGCTAAGTGTTAACTGTATCTATGTGTCACACTAAAGCTGAAACTGATGAGCGCACCTAGTGACTTCTTACCATTACCGCTCATCTAGTTGTGGCTAGCACTATCTACATTATCATTGATAGCACACATTGACAGATCGAGAGAGACATGTCTTTATCAGACCAGTGCTACATCAGTACTAATAGTGTACGTGTTTTTTCTCACATAGAGGCACCAAAATGTGATTCTAATCCCTCTCTATGTATAGGCTACCTGAGCATACATACATACATTTTATTATTAGGGTGGTGATTGATGCACTGGATATGAGCCTATGCTCAGGTAGCCTATACATAGAGAGGGATTAGAATCACATTTTGGTGCCTCTATGTGAGAAAAAACATGTACACTATTAGTACTGATGTAGCACTGGTCTGATAAAGACATGTCTCTCTCGATCTGTCAATGTGTGCTATCAATGATAATGTAGATAGTGCTAGCCACAACTAGATGAGCGGTAATGGTAAGAAGTCACTAGGTGCGCTCATCAGTTTCAGCTTTAGTGTGACACATAGATACAGTTAACACTTAGCGATGTTTTGGCACGCCCATATGGGTGGGGACACACTTTTGATAGGTTAGTTTTTTGACATTGCTTTTAACTTTGACAGCACTACTTTAGCCGATGCACAGAGTGCGATGCAAACAGGGCCAACATATTGGTTTTCATCTGCGCGCATAGCGTGACAGATGTGATTGGTTTTCACCTGCGCGCATAGCGTTACAGATGTGATTTTGTAAGACACTGTCAGGTCTACATTTGAACGACCTTAGATGTCTGAGATGGTAGTGCGAACACTGACTTAGATCGAAATTAACTACACATTTAGTTTTTATACTGTTAAGTTAAGGGCGGTCTTTGTACTTCAGTTACTTATGATTGATAAGCAGCGATCGAGTGAGTGCTTTGCTTGAGGGTTAACTAGATGGGATATCCCCTTGCTGCTGTAGGTAATTTGCATCGCTTGTGACAGGTGGGCGTAGCTTGAACGCATGTAGCTATGACGTATCTGACACGGAGTGCCATAATGTCGCTGATTGGTGCTACCACGATTCCTATAAGTTAGAACACTGCTGGTTGGTGGGATTACGATCCCCATGGCCAGGGCGATAATGATTGGTTGAATTACGATCCTTCTTTTCACTGTCGTTTTATTGTTTTGTTTATAGTTTTAAGGTTATTTAGCTGATTTATATGTGTGGTTGGACTGAGATTGCCCCCCCCCATTTTATTGGCAACACGGAGTTTCATGTTTTAATTACTTTTCACTATTCACTTTAAGCACTATATACACTAGTTTTGTATTGTTGATAACTATTGGTCACTGGGTAAGATACGTTATGTTACTTTGACTATGATTGGTCAAACTTGTGGGGAGGGTAGTTTGGTGCCTATTTAAGGCCTGCATTTTCACATTGTTAATTTGTCAGAGGAAGGGACTGTTGCTGTCCCGAAACGTCACGAATTTGAATTAAAACTTTTGGTCACAGTTGGAACCGTTCAGTGAGTGCTTCTTTGCTACATTTTATATATATATATATATATATAAATATGTACCACTCAGTCTCACACCCCACTGCGGGTATTGTCGTGTATGACAAACCATGGTTTGCTCATAGAACTGAGGGTGACCATAGATAGGTCAATTAGTCAAACAAATACTACAAAGGAACCCATACTGATTGCTATTAACACATGGCATGAATTGGTTAGGAATGGATCTAGATTTGTCAGATTAGAAATTAGTTGTAGAACCTTGTTTTAATAGGGCTTAGTCTTGAGACCGTAGAATACAGTGCATCCTTGAGTGAGCTTATGTATATATATAATTGATAGAGTCTAATCCAATAGCTGCAGCAAACACTGGTAGGTTCAGTAAAAGTATCACACAGAAGAGTACTCTTCCAGTAAATCTAGCAGTTTGTGACTGAGATAACTGTGCTATGAGCATGCATATGAGTGAGTAAATCAGAGGCAGTTCAAGTGGTTATTAGGAGGACAGAGCGTATAGTGAAGGACATGTACCCGCAAACAAAGTCAATACAAAATGAGGTATAATCATTAATAGAAACACTACCGTACTTTAGACTGTCCGTTCGTCTAGAATCCTGAAGGCTTTGTCGGCTGATGACTGTTACACATGCTGTACAGCTCCGTGTGTGGATTGTAACCGTCGCTCTGCAGAGTATACATATCCTTTTAGGTGTACACCTTTTTTCACTTATTTTTACATTTTTGCTTTTTTGGCTACATATTTTTCACAAAGCACACGTAATTTTTAATTTTTTATTTTTTGTTTTCTGTTTTTAGTATTGTTTTGTATACACATATTTAGACACATATTTTTTTAGATCTCTTATGAGATAACTTTGGACACTTCGATTTCACTTACTACACACGGTATCACCAATATCACCACTATTACTACAATTTGACGGATTTTTTACGTTTCACCATCTTTGGATTTTTTTCTGGACACTGTTCATATCTCTTACTGGCCACTCTGCCAGAACTACATACTTATAAACATTGTTTTTGGAACTGTTTTTGGAACTGCATGGATTGTGTTTTTCTTTTTCTTATCTTTTAATCTAGATAATTAATTGACATATATTTTATTAATTTTCCTACCATTTTGTATTATTGTACTGCTCATTAACCAACTATTTTTTAGGACATTAGACATTATATTTAATGCACTTTCTATATTTTATATATTGTAACTTTTAATATTGTATATTAATTTACTGTGTTTTAGAATATTGTATATTCATTTACTGTATTTTAGAATATTGTCCATTAAATAATAATTTTATACTGAGCAATAATTCTTAATTCTTAAACTAATATATTGTACGAGATACATACCAAGATTTTTACCAATATATTTCGATAAAAATACTCTAAACAACTATACATATCGTGGACACCACCTTAAGCAACATACACCTTAGCAGGGATATTGTAGCGCTCTTTCTATGGCATATTATTTTCTCTTCTTCCTTTTGAGATCCGTTTGGGAGACCTCGCCCTTTTAAGAAAGAGCTTGAGGGGCTTTATTATTTTTGGCGCTTTATGATAAACATTTTTCTGTCTATTACTTATTTTTCCCCCTTTGCCTGCAATTCCATTCTGAAACTGTGAGCGTTTCAGTTCCTGTTCAAAATGGAAGTGCAGAACACTGTTAATATTTCACACAGCCATTGGCTGCACACTCTAGTGACCTATTTATAACTGTCCCTAATTGGCCACAGCAGAGAAGGTAACTTAAGTTACAACATGGCATCTCCCATTGTTTTATAGACACTACAACTTTACACTTATTTTGTCAATATTTAAACAGCTAATGAAACTTTATAAACTACATCTACATGTTATTCTCAGACTAATCTTTTCTTTGAATGCATCATTTTATCTAGCATTTATTTAAGGCTAGATTAAAAGTGGAGCTTCCATAGACTCCTATGGGAGCCTCGAACATCGCACAGCGCAGGGGGTAAGTAGCGCAGCATTTTTAAATATGTATGTATGTATATATATATATATATATATATATATATATATATATATATATAATCTCTGGTTAATTTTTGGAGCGCTAGTTGCTACCGCAAGCTTGTGGTAGCAATAAGCAGCCACTTGTAATGACTGGTTAATAATTGCGCGCAAACGGGCACATTTGCCTTTTTGGGGGCACACAATAATTTAGCGCTCCCCTTGTAATCTAGCTCTTAGTGTTTATTGTCCCTTTAAAAGTTAGCTGCCACTCAAGGGAGTAGGGGACATTAATATATGTTCAATTAAGTGTCCATTTTTTGTATAGATTTTACTATGCAGTCTGTTGAAATTCTAGACTGTCTGGTTTAATACTGGACACTGTTACCCTTAGGAAAATTGTTTTTTATATTTTATCTATCATATTAAGATATGGCTTGTTGGAGCTGTGTTGATAGACAGTGACACACTCAACAACCATAAAGGCAAACAATTTTTTCATGATATAATCATGTCTTTATTATTAACTATGGCTATTACAGTGAGTGATTTCAAATTTTCCACTGTTTAATGCAATTTTTTTTTGTAGATTATATAAATTTCCAGAAAGCAATGGAGGAGACAGAGGAAGACCAGCTTGATAGATATGAAATTCAGTTTGGGATACAAGAATCCTTGGAGACTATTGCCCCATACTCACATTATCAAGACAGGTCAGAAAATATTACAAATTGACAAAAATAAATGACGCTGTTACATTTAGCATGTTTCACTGAAATGTTTTTTTATCTTTTGCGCATGCGTTACCAGCGCCATGCACAAAAGATCTGTGGGGGGGTTTTTACATTGAAGCATGCTACAAATTTAGATTGGACAACAGCGAAAATGTCAGGAAAAAAAAATGTCTTAGTGTCGAGGCTGTCAAAGTGTGCAGTAGCAAAGTAGCAGTTATATAAAAGTTACTAAAGACCGGGCTGACATGGGCGCACATCTTTGCCCTTGTCCACACAGTATTGCCTCTGGAAGTGTGCAACCCTGCCTCCTGCTCATGAGCAGCCAATCACGCTTGAGCAGGGGCTGTCAATCTCCCCAAGTTGGAAAAATCCAGGATTGACATTTGCCACATAACAGGTGGCGCAGGGGGTTAAGAAGTAGCTGTCTGCTCATGTGGATCTGCAGCCGATGGAGCTCTGTAGGTGATTTTGGAGCATAATAAATAGACCTGTTAGTATACTTAATATACTTTGGAACAAACTTCTTTTTAAGCTAGGGTGAGCTGGTAAGAGCTGATGCTCACATCTACCTGATCAAGATGGTCACAATTATTCTGAGTCAAACACAACCGGTTTTGATAACTCCCACTATATTTGATTTCTATTTCCCTAAAACGGCACTGTTAACAGATAATGGCTGTCAATCACTAAAAACCAAATGGGTTACTGCAGTCTGTGAGTGTGTTTTGCAATTGGATAGAGGAGTGTTTTTTTAAAAACAATCTGAATGCCACTTGTATATAGGCATTATGGGTATACTGGGTATGTTTGCCCAATGATTTGTTTATTTTCTCCCCTCTCTATACGTGTTGCAGTCATATACTGCCCCCCTGGCTCCCCAACTCAATTTTAGATCACTTTGCTGCCTGGCTTCCTTATTTCCTTTCCTCAGACACCCCTGCCCTCATTCTTGGTGACTTCAACATCCCTCTTGACAATCCCACTGCCGGTGTCTTAAATTAAGTTGTCTACCATAGGAATGTGACGACCTTGTCACTTCCGGTGACGTATAAACAGCTGCTGGAGGTTTGTGGTGCTCACTGCTCATGCACTAGAGGCCCAACCTCCTACAAACAGCTGTTTAAGGCAGAATAGGTGACAACTTATTTTAGAACACCGGCGCCCAGTGGTTTCTGTCAGGTTTGTTTAGCGTTTACATTTGTTGTTTGACAACTGGTTTGATATTGCAAGCTTGAATTGTTGCTGTAGTTTGTAGTGTGCAAGTTCCCCCTCACTGTTTATGAGGGAACTTGCACACTACAAACTACAGCAACAATTCAATTTCTAACCATTCACATCCACGGTCCATCACATACTTGTTGCTGGTACATTGTATAACCTTCTTCATAACGGTTATAACAGGTTAAAGACTTCCTGTCGGTGTCGCCAATATCAAAACATTTGTCAAACAACAAATGTAAACACTAAACAAACCTGACAGAAACCACTGGGCGCCGGTGTTCTAAAATAAGTTGTCACCTATTCTGCCTTAAACAGCTGTTTGTAGGAGGTTGGGCCTCTAGCGCATGAGCAGTGAGCGCCACAAACCTCCAGCAGCTGATTAAAGTCACCAGAAGTGACGCGGTAGTCACATTTCTACGCGGTATACAACTTAAATTAGAACACCTCCTCTGCAAAACAACTTCTGCAACTCACTTCCTCTTTCGGCCTGTCACACTGAACTGACTCTCCCACTCACAAAGATGGTCACTCCCTTGATCTGATTTTCAGCTATAGATGCACTCTCTCAAATTTCACAAACTCCCATTTTCCTCTTTCTGACCATCATCTCCTATCTTGCAACATCACTTCCTTCCCTACAACCCCCCCTTCTTCGACCCCTTACACCAAACTTAACAGAAGCACTAAGTCATTAGATCAGCAACAGCTTGCTAGCTCTCTCAAACCTCTCCACTCTTCCATCACCTTCTTTTCCTGCCCTGACCAATCTGCCACTATAACTCCACCCTTACATCGGTCATTGACACCTTGGCCCCTCCTACCATAGCTCAGAAACCACACTCTCGTCCTCAGCCTTGGCATACTCCTCTGACACGGTACCTACACAGATGTTCCCGTGCTGCTGAACGACACTGGAGAAAATCTCAGAGTTCAGCTAACTTTCTTCACTACAAGTTCATCCTGAACTCCTACTATTCTGTCCTTAATCTTTATAAGCAACAATTCTTCTCTAATCTCATCTATACTCTTTCCTCTAACCCAAAACGTCTGTTTTCCACGTTCAATACTCTTCTCCGCCCACCCCCACCTCCTAATACAACTTCTCTCTCAGCTCAAGATTTTGCCAGCCACTTCAATAACAAAATTGACTCCATCAGAAATGAAATCACCTCTCAACTTACTACCAATCTCCCACCCCCTCAAAAGCTCACAATTATTTAAAACCCAAATACCCTCTCAGGGTTTTTTTCCCTGTTTTGTTTGCCATGTGCTGCTGGCAGCCATTTTACTCACCTATCTTGCTGACTATGGTGCATTGTGGGGGATGCTGCTCATTTCCTGCACTTTTTATGGCCAGACTGCACTTTTTATGGCCATCCTGCACCTTTTATGGCCAGACTGGTGTGCATCATCCGTGTGAGACAGGATGCAGTCTCAGAATTGTGATGTCATCACTTATTATTTAAAGGGCCTCTGTTCAGTATGCTATGCCTTTGCGTTGTCTCAGACCTGTTTGTGAGAGTTCCTGTGTATTACCTGGCTGCCTGATGTCCTTCCTGGTTCCTGATCCCTGGCTTGTTTGGCTCCTGACTCGGCTCGTTTGACTACGAGCTCTGGTTTTGACTCCTGGCTTGTTATTTGACTTGTGGACTTTTTTATTATTTTTTGCTATTAATAAAGGTGTGATTATTTTTGCACTTCTCGTCTCAGTCTGATTCCTGGCACCCTGACATACCCTTAAATTTAGCTCTATTGCACCTGTTACCGAGGAAGAAGTTTCTGCCCTTATACTGTCCTCCCACCTCACTACCTGTCCCTTCGACCCTCACAACTACCCCCTCCCTCTCTTCTACCCTCTCCCCTATACTCACACACATTTTCAACCTCTCCCTCAGCACTGGTATATTTCCCTCATCTCTAAAACATGCACTGGTCACGCCTATCCTCGAAAAAACCTTCCCTCGATCCAACCTCCCCATCCAACTACCATCCTATTTCCCTACACCCTCTTGCCTCAAAGCTCCTTGAAAAGCTAGTAAATGCACGTCTATCCCATTTCCTTACACTATACTCTCTTCTTGACCCACTGCAATCTGGATTTCATCCCCATCACTCCACAGAGACAGCAAGTGTCAAGGTTACCAATGACCTACTTACAGCAAAATCCAAAGGTCACTTCTCTCTGCTTATCCTCCCTGATCTGTCTGCAGCCTTTGACACTGTTGACCAGCCTCTTTTGCTCCAAACCCTCCATTCCTTCAGCATCTGCAACACAGCTCTCTTGTGGTTTTCTTCCTATCTATCTATCTAACCGTACCTTTAGTGTAGCCTTCTCCGGAGCATCCTCTGCCCCGTTACCACTTTCTGTTGGGGTACCTTAAGGCTCTGTCCTCGGTCGCCTTCTCTTTTAAATCTATATGTCATCATTATGTTCCTTAATAAAGTCCCATGGGTTTCAATATCATTTGTATGCCGATGACACCCAAATCTACCTCTCTGCACCAGACCTACCTCCTTCCTAACCCGTGTCACTAACTGTCTTTCTCATATCTCATCTTGGATGTCCTCTCACTACCTTAAGCTAAATCTCTCCAAAACTGAACTCCTTATTTTTCCCCCTTCTTCCAAAATCTCCACCCCCCCCAATTTTTTATAATTGTTGATAATTCCATCATTACCCCTACCCCGCATGTCCGATGTCTTGGGGTCACACTTGACACAGACCTTTCCTTCACTCCTCAAATTCAGTCCTTGGCTAAAGCCTGCATCTTCCACCTTAAAAACATCTCTAAAATTAGACATTTCTTTACCCAAGACACAACTAAGATTTTAATCCACTCTCATATCCTCTCCCGTCTCTACTACTGCAATTCTGTCCTCTCTGGTCTACCAAGCTGCCACCTAGCACCTTTACAATCCACAATAAATGCCTCTGCCAGGCTCATCTTCCTTACACGTCACTCTTCATCTGCTGCACCTCTCTGCCAATCCCTTCACTGGCTTCCTCTTGCCTCCAGGACTAAACACAAGATCCTCACGCTGACATATAAAGCCCTCAACTACACTGATCTCTTACTCTCCTCCTCTCTTGTTACTTCCTCACATTCCCATTTACAGGACTTCTCCAGACTGGCCCCCATCCTGTGGAACTCCCTACCTCGCTCCACAAGACTCTCCCCTAGTTTTAACAGCTTCAATCACTATTCAGGGATGCATACAACCAACACTAACCTTTCCTAACTCCATCTCTTTCCCCTTGAACCCCTTAGAATGTAAGCCTATGAGCTCAGCTGTTTGTAGATCGCCTTCATAAGAGCCGACTACAAAAGTGCAACTCTCTGCAGGGCCCTCTACCCATTTGATCTTTATAAATGTTATCCTGTATACCAACTATGTTTATAGCGCTGCGGAATCTGTTGGCGCTCTACAAATACCTGTTAATAAAAAAAAAATTATGTTAATCCTTTAATATGGTAAAGATATTTATTTTCCATTCCGCACTCAAAATTAATTAATTGTAATTACGTTTAAGTGTGGGATTTTCATATCGCTTGTATTACAGGTTGTGTGGTCCGCCTAAAAAGCTTGCATTACAGCCTATATCGACACGATCCATACCGCCATCTGAGAGCAGTAGTTATGGATTTTGTGTAACAAATTTTTTTCGCAAAACTCATAACTAAAATGTTACTAAGTACAATAATACCCATAAACTACCTATTAACCCCTAAACCGCCACCCTCCTGCATTGCAAACACTATATTAAATTTATTAACCCCTAATCTGCCCACCCACATCACAACTATTAAATAAAGTTATTAACCCCTAATCTGCTGCCCACCCACATCGCCGACACTAAATAAACCTATTAACCTCTAAACCACCAGCCCCCCACATCATAACTACTAAACTAAGCTTATTAACCCCTAAACCGCCAGCCCCCCACATCGCAAAACACTAAATTAAACTATTAACCCCTAAACCTAACACCCCCTAACTTTATATAAAAATTACAATATAACTATATTTAAATAAATAAAAACTTACCTGTGAAATAAAAATAAACCTAACATTAAACTATAAATTAACCTAAAATTACTATTCTAATAAAATAAAATAAAAAATATTATTTAAAAAACCTAAATTATAAAACCTAAAAAAAATTGAAAACCTAAATTACAAATTTTTAAAAAAATAATCCTACAAAAAAAAATTAAAAAATCTAAGATTACAAAAAATAATAAAAACTAAAATTACAAAAAATAAAAAGCACTAACGGCTAGATTACGAGTTTGGCTGGTCCCAACGCTGCTTTTTAACGCCTGCTGGTATTACGAGTCTTGAAGGTACAGGTGTACCGCTCACTTTTTTGGCCAGACTAGGAAATACCGCAAATCCACTTACGTCAATTGCGTATCCTCTTTTTTCAATGGGACTTGCATAGCGCCGGTATTACCAGTCTGCCAAAAAGTGAGTGGTACACCCTCTCCTGTCAAGCCTGGTACCGCATTTTAAAGTCAGTATTTAAGAGTTTTACACTACAACGCCATAGCATAAAACTCTTAACTAAAGTGCTAAAAAGTACACTAACACCCATAAACTACCTATTAACCCCTAAACTGAGGCCCCCCCACATCGCAAACACTTTTAAATTTTTTTTAACCCCTAATCTGCCGAACCAGACATTGCCGCCACTATAATAAATATATTAACCCCTAAACCGCCGCACTCCCGCCTCGCAAACACTAGTTACATTTTATTAACCTCTAATCTGCCGACCCTAACATCGCCGACACCTACCTACATTTATTAACCCCTAATCTGCCGCCCCCAACGTCTCCCCCACTATATTAAAATTATTAACCCCTAAATCTAAGTCTAACCCTAACCCCCCATAAATTAAATATAATTTAAATAAATATAAATAGAATAACTATCATTAACTAAATTATTCCTATTTAAAACTAAATACTTACCTATAAAATAAACCCTAAGATAGCAACAATATAACTAATAGTTACATTGTAGCTAGCTTAGGGTTTATTTTTATTTTACAGGCAAGTTTGTATTTATTTTAACTAGGTAGAATAGTTACTAAATAGATATTAACTATTTAATAACTACCTAGCTAAAATAAAGACAAAAGTACCTGTAAAATAAAACCTAACCTAAGTTACAATTACACCTAACACTACCACTATAATTAAATTAATTCCCTAAATTAAATAAAATTAGCTAAAGTACAAAAAAACAAACGCTAAATTACAGAAAATAATAAACAAATTACAAGATTTTTAAACTAATTACACCTAATCTAATCCCCCTAACAAAATAAAAAAGCCCCCCCTCAAATAAAAAAAGCCCTACCCTACACTAAATTACAAATAGCCCTTAAAAGGGCCTTTTGCGGGGCATTCCCCCAAAGTAATCAGCTCTTTTACCTGTAAAAAAATTACAAATCCCCCCAACATTAAAACCCACCACCTACACAACCAACCCTACTCTAAAACCCATCCAATCCCCCCTTAAAAAAAACCTAACACTAACCCCCTGAAGATCGACCTACCGGGAGATGTCTTCATCCAACCGGGCAGAAGTGGTCCTCCAGACGGGCAGAAGTCTTCATCCAAGCCGGGCAGAAGTGGTCCTCCAGACGGGCAGAAGTCTTCATCCAGACAGCATCTACTATCTTCGTCCATCCGTCGCGGAGCGGGTCCATCTTCAAGACATCCGACGAGGAGCATCCTCTTCTTCCGATGGCTATGACTGAATGAAGGTTCCTTTAAATGAAATCAATCCAATAGGATTGAACTTCAAACCTATTGGCTGATCCCATCAGCCAATAGGATTTTTTCAACCTTAATTCCGATTGGCTGATAGAATTCTATCAGCCAATCGGAATTGAAGGGACGCCATCTTGGATGACGTCACTTAAAGGTACCTTCATTCAGTCGTAGCTGTCTGACGAAGAGGATGCTCCGCGTTGGATGTCTTGAAGATGGAGCCGTTCCGCACCGGATGGATGAAGACTTCTGCCCGTCTGAAGGACCACTTCTGCCCGGTTGGATGAAGACTTCTCCTGGTAGGTCGATCTTCAGGGGGTTAGTGTTAGGTTTTTTAAGGGGAGATTGGGTGGGTTTTAGAGTAGGGTTGGTTGTGTGGGTGGTGGGTTTTAATGTTTGGGGGGATTTGTAATTTTTTTTACAGGTAAAAGAGCTGATTACTTTGGGGCAATACCCCGCAAAAGGCCCTTTTAAGGGCTATTTGTAATTTAGTGTAGGGTTGGGCTTTTTTTATTTTGGTGGGTCTTTTTTATTTTGTTAGGTGGATTAGATTAGGTGTGATTAGTTTAAAAATCTTGTAATTTTTTTTATTATTTTCTGTAATTTAGTGGGGGTTTTTGTACTTTAGATAATTTTATTTAATTTAGGGAATTAATTTAATTATAGTAGTAGTGTTAGGTGTAATTGTAACTTAGGTCAGGTTTTATTTTACAGGTACTTTTGTCTTTATTTTAGCTAGGTAGTTATTAAATAGTTAATAGCTGTTTAATAACTATTCTACCTAGTAAAATAAATACAAACTTGCCTGTAAAATAAAAATAAACCCTAAGCTAGCTACAATGTAACTATTAGTTATATTGTTGCTATCTTAGGGTTTATTTTATAGGTAAGTATTTAGTTTTAAATAGGAATAATTTAGTTAATGATAGTTATTTTTATTTAGATTTATTTAAATTATATTTTAGTTAGGGGGTTTTAGGGTTAGACTTAGGATTAGGGGTTAATAACTTTAATATAGTGGCGTCGACATTGGGGGCAGCAGATTAGGGGTTAAGAAGTGTAGGTAGGTTGCGGCGACATTGGAGCGGCAGATTAGGGGTTAATAAATATAATGTAGGTGGCGGCGGTGTCCAGAGCGGCAGATTAGGGGTTAATAATATAATGTAGGTGTTGACGATGTCGGGGGCAGCAGATTAGAGGTTAATAAGTGTAAGATTAGGGGTGTTTAGACTCGGGGTTCATGTTAGGGTGTTAGGTGTAAACATAAATGTATTTTCCCCTTAGGAATCAATGGGGCTGCGTTAGGAGCTAAACGCTGCTTTTTTGCAGGTGTTAGGTTTTTTTTCAGCCGGCTCTCCCCCATTGATTCCTATGGGGAAATCGTGCACGAGCACGTTCAGCCAGCTCACCGCTAATGTAAACAGTGCTGGTATTGAGGTGAGATGTGGAGCAACATTTTGCTCTACGATCACTTTTTTGCGGTTAACGCCGGGTTTGTAAAAACCTGTAATACCAGCGCTGTCTGTAAGTGAGCAGTGAGCATAAACTGCTCGTTAGCACCGCATAGCTTCTAACGCCAAACTTGTAATCTAGCCGTAAGATTGCAAAAAATAATAAACGAAATGATCAAAAATAAAAACAATTACACCTAATCTAATAGCCCTATAAAAATAAAAAATAGGTATTATGTTCATATTCATATGCTGTTAAAGAAATTCAAGTTTCTTCCAACTTTTAGCAGCTTTAGAAGCAAAATAGCTTATGCATGTTAATTACAAACTTTCTCTATATCAAACATTTTATTTAATTAGCCAATATTGTTTGGGTGTATAATGTCCCTTTAATGAATTTACAGAAATTAGGTGTGTTACTGCTGCAGAAAATTCTTAGCAAATAAGATCTAGATTACAAATGGAGCAAAGAAAACGTTAGCTCTTTGTTAAATTGACATCACTTGAGTGCAAATCCATAGTATTATGGATATACTGTATATATATATATATATATATATATATATATATATATATATATATATATATATATGTTTTTTTTATTAAATGTGATTTTATATTATTCATGATCACAAGGCATCCAGTTAATTTTTATAAACATTGTATTAGTTAATTGTGCCAACAGTCGGATACTATATGCTACAATTTATTGCTTGCTAAAATAATTGTATAAACTGCTAAAATGTTTAAGAATGTATACAATATATGTTAATGTTATTAATATAACTCAATATTAATTAAGCACATTCATAGGTTATGACTGCCTATAAAATGAAGCAAAAAGATTGAAGGGTCCTTCACATGTTTTACAGTAGGTGAAAGATGTATTTTTATTCAAATTACAGTGCAGGTTTCAACCTACTGTTATTATTATAATTACTTTTTTTTACTATTATTATTATTTCATCATTATTTATGTATTCACCTCAGGAAAATCACAAACTAATATTAGATCACATGTTGTCATTCACAAATCTTATATTTCACCCTCACCTCTGTATTTTCCAAGAGTGGACTTTATCTCCCAATCAGCCAGCTAGATGTAAGATTCTTGCCCTTGCTAGCAAATAGCACAGATAAAACATTTTCGGCTACATTACGAGTCTTGCATTATGAGTAAAAATACTTATAACGCTGCTTATTTACTACCGCTGCTATTACGAGTCTTGCAGATTTAGGGGCACCGCACACTTTTTTGGCCTTACCGCAAATCAACTTACGCAATTTGCGTATATTCTATTTTCAACGGGACTTCCATAGCGCCGGTATTACAAGCTTGTCCTGGGAGGCCAAAAAGTGAGCGGTACACCCTATCCCGTCAAGATTTGTACCACATTTTAAAGTCAGTAGTTATGAGTTTTACACTACAACGCTGTAGAATAAAACTCATAACTAAAAAGTACACTAACACCCATAAACTACCTATTAACCCCTAAACCGAGGCCCTCCCGCATCGCAAACACTAAAATATAATTATTAACCCCTAATCTGCCGCTCCGGACATCGCCACCACTATAATAAACATATTAACCCCTAAACCGCCACACTCCCGTCTCGCAAACATTAGTTAAATATTATTAACCCCTAATCTGCCATCCCTAACATCGCCGCCACCTACCTACATTTATTAACCCCTAATCTGGCCCCCTCAACGTCGCCGCCACTATATTAAATTTATTAACCCCTAAATATAAGTCTAACCCTAACCCTAACACCCCCTAACTTAAATATAATTAAAATAAATCTAAATAAAACCTACTATCATTAACTAAATAATTCCTATTTAAAACTAAATACTTAACTGTAAAATAAACCTTAAGCTAGCTACAATATAATTAATAGTTACATTGTAGCTAACTAACGCCTAGATTTAGAGTTTTGCGGCCGAAGGGGTGCGTTAATTATGCGTCTTTTTTTTCTAGCGCTGCTTCTAAACAACGCTGGTATTTAGAGTTCTCTGAAGGGCTGCGTTAGGCTCCAAAAAGGGAGCATAAAGGCATATTTACCGCCACTTCAACTCTCAATACCAGCGTTGCTTACGGTAGCGGCTAGCTGGAAAAACGTGCTTGTGCACGATTCCCCCATAGGAAACAATGGGGCAGTTTGGGCTGAAAAAAAACCTAACACCTGCAAAAAAGCAGCGTTAAGCTCCTAACGCAGCCCCATTGTTTCCTATGGGGAAACACTTTCTAAGTCTGCACCTAACACCCTAACAGGAACCCCGAGTCTAAACACCCCTAACCTTACACTTATTAACCCCTAATCTGCCGCCCACGCTATCGCTGACACCTGCATTACACAATTAACCCCTAATCTGCCGCAACCTACATTATCCCTATGTACGCCTAATCTGCTGCCCCTAACATCGCCGACACCTACATAATATTTATTAACCCCTAATATGCCCCCCCAACGTCGCCGCTACCTAACTACACTTATTAACCCCTAATCTGCCGACCGGACCTCGCCGCCACTATAATAAATGTATTAATCCCTAAACCACCGCACTCCCGCCTCGCAAACCCTAGAATAAATAGTATTAACCCCTAATCTGCCCTCCCCAATGTCGCCGCCACCTAACTTCAAGTGGCATCTTCTATCTTCATCCATCCGACGAGGAGTGGCTCCATCTTCAAGACCTCCGGCGTGGAACATCCTTCTTCCCCGACGACTAGACGACGAATGACGGTTCCTTTAAATGCCGATTGGATCAGCCAATCGGATTGAACTTAAATCTGATTGGCTGATTCAATCAGCCAATCAGATTTCTCCTACCTTAATTCCGATTGGCTGATAGAATCCTATCAGCCAATCGGAATTCTAGGGACACCATCTTGGATGACGTAATTTAAAGGAACCGTCATTCGTCGTCTAGTCGTGGGGAAAGAAGGATGTTCCGCACCGGAAGTCTTGAAGATGGAGCCGCTCCTCGTCGGATGGATGAACATACAGTAGAAGATGCCGCTTGGATGAAGATGTCTGCCGGTCCGGATGTCCTCTTCTGCCCGGATAGGATGAAGACTTCTGCCGCTCCGGATGTCCTCTTTTGGTCCATCGGTGCCCGGCTGGGTAAACACGGCTCAAGGTAGGGTGATCTTCAGGGGGGTAGTGTTAGTTTTATTTAAGGGGGGTTTGGGTTACAGTAGGGGTATGTGGGTGGTGGGTTTTAATGTTGGGGGGGTTGTATTTTTTTTAAAGGCAAAAGAGCTGATTACTTTGGGGCATGCCCTGCAAAAAGCCCTTTTAAGGGCTGGTAAAAGAGCTGGTTACTTTTTAATTTAGAATAGGGTAGGGACCTTTATTATTTTGGGGTGCTTTTTTATTTTATTAGGGGGCTTAGAGTAGGTGTAATTAGCCTAATATTCTTGTAATTTAGTGTTTTTTTTTTTTTTGTAATTTAGTTAAGTTATTTAATTGTATGTAATTGTAGGTAATTTATTTAATTAATTTATTGATAGTGTAGTGTTAGGTTTAATTGTAACTTAGGTTAGGATTTATTTTACAGGTAATTTTGTAATTATTTTAACTAGGTAGCTATTAAATAGTAAATAACTATTTAATAGCTATTGTACCTAGTTAAAATAAATACAAAGTTGCCTGTAAAATAAATATAAATCCTAAAATAGCTACAATATAATTATTCGTTATATTGTAGCTATATTAGGGTTTATTTTACAGGTAAGTATTTAGTTTTAAATAGGAATACTTTAGTTAATAAGATTTAATTTATTTCGTTAGATTAAAATTATATTTAACTTAGGGGGGTGTTAGGGTTAGGGTTAGACTTAGCTTTAGGGGTTAATACATTTATTAGAGTAGCGGCGATGTCCGGTCGGCAGATTAGGGGTTAATACTTGAAGTTAGGTGGCGGCGATGTTAGGGAGGGCAGATTAGGGGTTAATACAATTTATTATAGTGTTTGTGAGGCGGGAGTGCGGTGGTTTAGGGGTTAATACATTTATTAGAGTAGCGGCAAGGTCCGGTCGGCAGATTAGGGGTTAAAATGTTTTATTATAGTGGAGGCGATGTGGGGGGGCCTCGGTTTAGGGGTACATAGGTAGTTTATGGGTGTTAGTGTACTTTATAGCACAGTAGTTAAGAGCTTTATAAACCGGCGTTAGCCCAGAAAGCTCTTAACTACTGACTTTTTTTTGCGGCTGGAGTCTTGTCCGTAGAGGGTCTACCGCTCACTTCAGCCAAGACTCTAAATACCAGCGTTAGGAAGATCCCATTGAAAAGATAGGATACGCAATTGGCGTAAGGGGATCTGCGGTATGGAAAAGCTTGAAAGTGAGCGTTAGAACTTTACCTACACGACTCTAGATACCAGCGGGCGGCCAAAAGCAGCATTAGGAGCCCTTAACGCTGCTTTTGACGGCTACCGCAGAACTCTAAATCTAGGCGTAAGGGTTTATTTTTATTTTACAGGCAAGTTTGTATTTATTTTAACTAGGTAGAATAGTTACTAAATAGTTATTAACTATTTAATAACTACCTAGCTAAAATAAATACAAATTGACCTGTAAAATAAAACCTAACCTGTCTTACACTAACACCTAACCTAACCCTACAATTAAATAAATTCCCAAAATTAAAAACAAA
The DNA here is from genome assembly GCF_027579735.1 of Bombina bombina. NCBI lineage: Eukaryota > Metazoa > Chordata > Amphibia > Anura > Bombinatoridae > Bombina > Bombina bombina. Next base: position 165,239,355 of record NC_069504.1, on the reverse strand, counting down.
TTACAAGATATTTAAACTAATTACACCTAATCTAATAGCCCTATCAAATTAAAAAAAAGCCCACGTAAAATAATAAAAACCACTAGCTTAATCTAAACTACCAATAGCCCTTAAAAGGGCCTTTTGCGGGGCATTGCCCCAAAGAAATCAGCTCTTTTACCTGTAAAAAAAATTACAAACAACCCCCCCAACAGTAAAATCCACCACCCACACAACCAACCCCCCAAATAAAACCCTAACTAAAAAAACCTAAGCTCCCCATTGCCCTGAAAAGAGCATTTGGATGGGCATTGCCCTTAAAAGGCATGTAGCTCTATTGCAGCCCAAACCCCTAATCTAAAAATAAAACCCACCGAATACACCCTTAAAAAATCCTAACACTAACCCCCGAAGATCCACTTACAGTTTTGAAGAGTCGACATCCATCCTCAACGAAGCTGGGAGAAGTCTTCATCCAAGCAGCAAGATGTCCTCAACGAAGCCAGCAGAAGTGGTACTCCAGATGGGCAGTAGTCTTCACCCAGACGACATCTTCTATCTTCATCCTTCCGACGCGGAGCGGCTCCATCTTCAAGACATCCGGTGTGAAGCATCCTCTTCAATCGACGGCTTCTTCTGGAATGAAGGTTCCTTTAAATGACATCATCCAAGATGGCGTCCCTTAGATTCCGATTGGCTGATAGAATTCTATCAGCCAATCGGAATTAAGGTTCAAAAAATCCTATTGGCTGATGCAATCAGCCAATAGGATTGAACTTCAATCCTATTGGCTGATCCAATCAGCCAACAGGATTGAGCTTGCATTCTATTAGCTGATTGGAACAGCCAATAGAATGCAAGTTCAATCCTGTTGGCTGATTGGATCAGCCAATAGGATTGAAGTTCAATCCTATTGGCTGATTGCATCAGCCAATAGGATTTTTTCAACCTTAATTCCGATTGGCTGATAGAATTCTATCAGGCAATTGGAATCTAAGGGACGCCATCTTGGATGACATCACTTAAAGGTACATTCATTTGTTGGGTAGTTGTCGTTGGACTTCTGCCCATCTTGAGGACCACTTCCCGGCTTCGTTGAGGATGGATGTCGGATCTTCAAAACTGTATGTGGATCTTCAGGGGTTAGTGTTAGTTTTTTTTTACAAGTTTATTGAGTGGGTTTTATTTTTAGGTTAGGGCTTTGGGCAGCAATAGAGCTAAATGCCCTTTTAAGGGCAATGCCCATCCAAATGCCCTTTTCAGGGCAATAGGGAGCTTAGGTTTTTTTAGTTAGGGTTTTATATGGGGGGTTGGTTGTGTGGGTGGTGGGTTTTACTGTTGGGGGGTTGTTTGTATTTTTTTTCAGGTAAAAGAGCTGATTTCTTTGGGGCAATGCCCTGCAAAAGGCCCTTTTAAGGGCTATTGGTAGTTTAGTTTAGGCTAGGGTTTTTTTTTATTTTGTGGGGGCTTTTTTATTTTGATATGGCTATTAGATTAGGTGTAATTAGTTTAAAGATCTTGTAATTTGTTTTTTAATTTCTGTAATTTAGTGTTTGTTTTTTTGTAATTTAGCTAATTGTATTTAATTTAGTTAATTGTATTTAATGTAGGTAATTTATTTAATTGTAGTGTAGTGTTAGGTGTTAGTGTAACTTAGGTTAGGTTTTATGTTACAGGTAAATTTGTATTTATTTTAGCTAGGTAGTTAGTAAATAGTTAATAACTATTTACTAACTAGTCTACCTAGTTAAAATAAATACAAACTTGCCTTTAAAATAAAACTAAACCCTAAGCTAGCTACAATGTAACTTTTAGTTATATTGTAGCTAGCTTAAGGTTTATTTTACAGGTAAGTATTTAGTTTTAAATAGGAACCAATTAGGTAATGATAGTAGGTTTTATTTATATTATTTTAATTATATTTAAGTTAGGGGGTGTTAGGGTTAGACTTAGGTTTAGGGGTTAATAAATATAATATAGTGGCGGCGATGTGGGGGGCGGCAGATTAGGGTTTAATAAATGTAGGTAGGTGGCGGCGATGTTAGGGGCAGCAGATTAGGGGTTAATAATATTTAACTAGTGTTTGCGATGCAGGAGTATGGCGGTTTAGGGGTTAATATGTTTATTATAGTGGCGGCGACATTGGGGGTGGCAGATTAGGGGTTAATAACATTATGTAGGTGTCGGCGATGTTGTGGGCAGCAGATTAGGGGTTAATAAATATAATGTAGGTGTCGGCGATGTTGGGGGCAGCAGATTAGGGGTTAAAAAGTATAATGTAGGTGTCGGCGATGTCGGGGGCTGCAGATTAGGGGTTAATACGTGTAAGATTAGGGGTGTTTAGACTCGGGGTTCATGTTAGTGTGTTAGGTGTAAACATAAAATGTGTTTCCCCATAGGATTCAATGTGGCTGCGTTACTGAGCTTTACGCTGCTTTTTTGCAGGTGTTAAACTTTTTCTCAGCCAGCTCTCCCCATTGATGTCTATGGGGAAATCGTGCACGAGCACGTATAACCAGCTCACCGCTGACTTAAGCAGCGCTGGCATTGGAGTGCGGTATGGAGCACAATTTTGCTCTACGCTCACTTCTTGCCTTTTAACGCCGGGTTTGTAAAAACCAGTAATACCAGCGCTGTAGGAAAAGTGAGCGGTGAGAATGAAGTGCAAGTTAGCACCGCACCCCTCATAATGCAAAACTCATAATCTAGCCGTTTATTTTTTTCTTTAAGACAAAAGCATATTAAGCTTTATATGATTTAATGTGTCTCCACCATAAAAAAAAGTTTGGTTTGTTAGAATAGTAGGATTTTTTTTTTTCAATTTCAAGCACTATTGTTGCAATCTTAATTCTGAAGTCAACAGTATTGCTACAACAGTTTTCAGGATCGAGAGCTTGAGTGTAACAACATCTCACCATTGATGACATTCTGCAGTGTTGGAGAACACCCATTTTGAGACAGGTTAGTTGCACCATTGTGGTTACAGTAAGGGGTTGGACCAAGGTTATGTGTTGGCAAGACATTGCAACACTGGCATCCAATGGGTTTTCAGGAGTTGGCTTGTCTAGTGACAATGTGAACCAAAACAATAAGAGTACAAGATTGTAAAGGCCACACTCTGTCATTTTGGTTGTGATATAGTACTAGATACATTTTGTTGTTGATCACAATCCTTTACAAAGATTTTAGCTAATGATTTTTCTACAAAAGCCACCATTAAAACATGGAGATTTCTATAGATAAATCATTTGATAAACTTTTTTAAAGGATTGAGATGATAGTGAATTTTTAAAATGTTTGGCATTTTCTCTGTTATATATGCCAAAATGATTTTAACTCAAAATTAAATAAATATCCACATAGACCTATATTAAACAACACGTCTGATTTGGTTTATAAAAATATAATTCTATGTCTAGCCAGTAATCTATAGCATTAACTCATGTAACGTCCAAATACAAATACCTTTGGTTCAAATTATTCTTTTTTTTTAACTGTTTAAAATGTATTTGCATCTGCTTGACATTTTGGATAATGTGTTGACCATTTTCAAATGCAAATCAAAGTAATTAACAATGATAAAGTAGCTAGCTCCGTTTGCATAAGATGTTGGAAAGCATTCATTTCTGCACTAGAACTATCTTACAACTTTGTCTACCAAAGGATAGATTAATTACTATGGTGACATTTAAATGGTAAAAGTGTCACACTTAGGATTTCTTATTTATACTGTACATCATGTTTGCAGATAGTGTTTTTTTCCATCAGTCTGAAGTAGATTAATGGAGCTACTGATATAAGTCCAGTCTCACCAATGTTTCAAAAACACAGTGGAGCCTTTAATCTTCTAGAGCTCACCAGAATGATAAAACCCTGGTAGGAATTCAATGTCAAATTCTAATAAAGAGAGGTGACTAACATTCTGGGAAGGCCAGTAGATGGTTATTTGTTAACAATAGCCTCAAATTTAGAAGCACACATTGTGATGCCAAATTATTGGAATTATTCTGTGAAGTTAAAATTAGGAGAGGAACATCCAGGTTTAAATATTGAACTGCTCTATATTGCTATATATTACGACACAATCATAGATATGCTTTTAATTAGTTGTTTTATTTATAAAAGGGACATTGTAGTGGAATATGCGCATGTTGTAAATTGTTAGAGCATTCCATTTTAGCTGTACTTACTCTGCAGGTATATAGGGTTGATCAAAATTCTTTAGAAAAGGGATTTATTTACCAAAATCTCCATAGACTTTAAAGATGTTATTCTATTAAAAACCATTAGCTATGTGATCATGTTTAGATTGTGATCATGTACTCGATCGGGTTGATTTCCGGCAATGTCTGTCCGCCTGCTCAGAGCAGGCGGACAGGTTATGGAGCAGCAGTCTTTGTGACCGCTGCTTCATAACTTCTGTTTCTGGCGAGTCTGAAGACTCGCCAGAAACACGGGCCGTCAAGCTCCTTTCGGAGCTTGATAGATAGGCCCCTATGCCTCTCACAAAGGACACATTTCATGTAGCATATGAGTCTGATCCTGCCAAATGACAGTCCAGCCCCAAAATACCAGGCAAATCTGCTCTGAACAAGAGAAAACAACAAGCCCCAGACGTATGTCAGGCCTCGTCAGTGAGGTGCATTTGCATCTAGGGCATGTGTGCAAGGAGTCCACGTCTGGTTGCCTCTTTTACTCTTAATGTTTGTAAATAAAAGGCTTAGAGGGTGAGACAGTGTCCGGACTCCTTTGTATAATTTGTAAATAAAAGCATGTTATATCATTCTAGTCAAAATTAAACTTTCATGATTCAGATAGGGCATGCAAATTTAAACAACTTTGCAATTTACTTTGCTAATTTTCAAGCCCTTGAAGGCTGCATCATATCTCAGTGCATTTTGACAGTTTTTCACAGTTAGACAATACTAATTCATTCGTGCCATATAGATAACATTGTTTTCACTCCCGTGGAGTTACCTAGGAGTCAGCACTGATTGGCTAAAATACAAGTCTGTCAAAAGAACTGAAATAAGGTGGCTGTTTTCAGAGGCTTAGCTACAAGGTAATCACAGAGGTAAAAAAATATATTAATATAACCATGCTAGTTATGCAAAACTGGGGAATGAGTAATAAACTCTCTGATGTTTGGCTAAATGTTTTCTGTAACATTTCTTACACAGGTCATACAGTTAAACTTCCAAGTAAATGCTTTGTAATACTTCTTTTATTTTATATTTTGCTGTTTAAAGGTTTGTGCCAACCAGTGAGGTGAACAGGAAAATTGTAAATGCTATACAACAAGGTAATGAGTCTAACCTTTAGCGTTCTATGCTTTCAGTGTTTTTAGTCATAAAAATAAAATGGAATTGGTTATGGTTATTTGTGTTGTCTACAGGAGAAATTACTGAGCTACAGAGATATATGCAATATAAATATGCCCTTGATGAAGCTGATGAAAAAGGCTGGTTTCCTTTGCATGAAGCTTCAGTTCAGCCAATCCGCCAAATTACAGAAATAATTCTTGATGGTAAGTATATTCACAATAATAATTCAAACCTTTTATGCTTGACACTACAGAGATTTTATTCAAGATTATGAATTGAAACTGTTGTTTTTTCTTCCATACACTGTAAAACAAAGATTAATGGCCTTATTTTTTCCTTAGAACAGGAAAAGCAACTTGCAAATGTTGAACAGTGTTGCCTCTCCTACTTCAGGCTAGTTGGTGATGCTGGGGATATTTCATTTCATTCAACTGTATTGAAAATGTTCTCAAAAGAGGAAGGGAGCAGGCATCTAACACAACAGAGCAAAGAAAAATAAGCATATGATTTGCTTAATCCCTATGAAATTGTATTGGTGTCAAGATTTAAAAATTGAATTGCTGCTGTATTAGTTACAAGATTTTATTTATAATTAGTTGGCCAGGTTCATGGCCTAATTAAAAGTTCTTCTGCTAATAAGATAGAAGTATACTTGCGTGTGATACATAACATGTGCATGGGTATTACTGCTAGATTTTTCACTCTAGGAAATGTGGTTAGAAGATCAGTCTTATTTAAGGTCAGATTAACAGACTTTGTGGCATTGCCTTGAATTAAATCTTCTATTTGTGAAGGAACTGGGATTAGCTTTTCAGTGGTTGGACCATAGGTAATCCTTGTTGTCTGGGTGGTATCATTCTTTATTTGCTCCCTTTTACACTTCTCATTCAACATATAGATGTACGGTACCAGCTGCAGGTAACTGACATCATGTGTTACATTAAGTATATTGCTAAATTTGCCATTGCATGAGACATTATTTACCTCTGCCCAGAACAGACATCCATTTGCTGAGTAAATAGAAGTAGCGTATCAGATTAAAGGAATAATGCTCTACCCTATCCACCTATCCATCAAAAAGGTATTCTTACCAAGAGCCTTGTGTGCCTACGTATTATTTATCCAACACATCACAGACATCCCTATATCCCCAAGCACTGTATAGAAAAAAAGAATATAGAAAAGAGGTAAAGAGATCACTAGTACTAGGCACACATCTCTTTAATAAATAGCCACCCATGAATACCCTGCCTTAAGGAAAAAGCTAAAAAACTTTGCCGGTCAGGCTTTAAAAAGGCAACAATACATATTTAGAGAAGCGCTCTACCAGGAATGAACTACAGCTCAGTAGTTGTTGTATGGTGAATTACCACATAGGAGCAGCCTCTTTTAGCCCAATTTTGCTTTTCACAGAGGAGAACTTTCCTGAAGTATATCAGTCTGATTAATCTCAGTGAGGTCACTCCAGCCCCAAAATACCAGGCAATCCTCCTCTGAACAGGGAACACGGCAACCCCAGATGATCCTTTTGGCCTTCTTTGGGCCTTGTCAGTGATGTGCAGCCATATTCCTCTAAGCACATTGGGCAAGTAGGAGTCCATATCTGGTTTCCCCCATCACCCTTAGGGAGACTTCCCCAGGGTAATAATTCAAATGCATACAGAAAGAGAAGCACTCCACCAGGAACGAACAACAGCTCAGTAGCTTGATCTATGGCAAATTACCACCTAGGATCAGCTTTTAGCTCAATTGTGCTTTTCACAGAGGATAACTTTCTTGAAGTATATCAGTCTGATCCCATCTAGTGAGGTCAGTTCAGACACGAAATACCAGGCAATCCTCCTCTGAACAAGGAACACGGCAACCCCAGACGATCATTTCGGCCCTCTTTGGGCTTTGTCAGTGAGGTGCAACCATATTCCATAGTAGTTTGTGAATAGCACAATTGGGCTACATGAAGCTACTCCCAGGCTCCCAGGTGGTGACCGGGCTATAGAACTAGCCATTGAGCTGTTGTTTGTTCCTGGCAGATTTCTTCTCTTTCTGTAGGTATTTGTATTATGACCCTGGGGAGAGTCATAATACAAATACACAAAAGGGTGATGCGGGAAACCATATGTGGTTTCCTTGCTCATTATGCCTAGAGGGATATGGCTGCACCTCACTGATGAGGCCAAAACAATTGTCTGGGGTTGCCTTTTCCCTTGTTCAGAGGAGAATAGCCTGGTATTTTGAGGCTGGACTGCCCTTGTTAGGCGGGATCAGACTGATATACTTCTGGAAAGTTTTCCTCTATGAAAAGCACAATTGGGCTAAAAGAAGCTACTCCCAGGAAGGTAACCGGGCCATAGCACAAGCTACTGAGCTGCTGTTCATTCCTGGCAGATTGCTTCTCTTTCTGTAATGATATATATTTTCAATGGTTTTTCTTGCTACGTTTCCTCTTCATATTATCCACTTGATCCCTCTGTTTCAGGATCTTGGTACATTGACTTTGTGTCTATGCGCAGACAATCTTTATCAAGATTTCTGTGTTATTTTCCTCAAAGTGTTATTCATTTCAGGTTGCATGTATAGCTATATAGTAGGAAAATATTAAAGACAAATATGCAATAACATTTTCTTTTATTTCCATGCAGCAGTAGATAAAACATTTTGGGAACAAAGGACAAATGATGGAGAAACCCCACTAACTCTTGCTGCCAAAGCTGGCCTTGTTGAAAATGTAAAAGCATTACTAGAAAAGGGAGTCTGGCCAAACACCAAAAGTAGCAGAGGAGAATCTGCACTACTGATTTGTAAGTATCATTGTTACTGATTTCAGATTCTTTGGTTCTCAGACATACAAAGGTAAATGTTAAAGGGATAGTATACTTGATTTTTGTTGTTGTTTAAAAAATTAGATAATGCCTTTACTACCCATTCCCTAGCTTTGCACAACCAACATTGTTATATTAATATACTTTATAACCTCTAAATCTCTGCCTGCTTCTAAGCCATTGCAGGTTGACTCTTATCTCAGTGCATTTTATTAGCTTTTCACAACCAGACCGTGCTAGTTCATGTGTGTCATATAGATAACATTGTGTTCACGCCCGTGGAGTTATGCATGAACTAATTGGCTAAAGCTCTCTGGTCTGGTGAGATTCTGTAAGATTCTTTGTCAGTGTTGTTAGACCCCTCAGGAATTTTTTTAAGGCAATTTTTACCTTAGGTACTGTGTATCTCATTAAGGGGATCTTACTGGTATGCTTTATGTTAAAGAGTGAGACTTTTTGCGTTAAATAATTTATATATATATATATATATATATATATATATATTATAATTTTTTTTTTTTACAAGGATGATTGGCACCAGAATTGTACACACTTGCTTTAATTAGGGTACTTGCAAGTGTGCAGTGCACAGAGGTCGTTATATTATTAATGTTATAACAACAAGAGAAAATCATGGGGCAGAAGTGCAAGGCACTCAAAATTCCCTTCCACAAATGCTCCAAAAGTCCACCCTTATCTGGCACAGTACTATAAGTATCCAAAATAAAAAATCAGAAAAATGCCACCTTGGTATGCAGAAAAATAAGTCATTTAATGTGATTAGAAATATAACAACATTAATATATTGGTTTAAAACCCCTGCATGCTTTCTTATCTGTTATCTACAATGCAGCCTGAAGTGCAAAATGTCACACCTCACTCTGGCCTGAATTCTATAGAGCAGGGCAATGTAACCAGCCCCCACTGCTAACATTCCTACAAATACTAGAAGCTATTTTAACCCCTTCACTGCAGAGGGAATGACCACCTATACGCCCTCATATCTGCACTCAGTCCCTCACTAGTGGCTACCCTAAAATCACTCAGCATTTTCAAAGGGACCGACAGGGGCTGTCGTGGATGAAAATCAAAATGTAAAGTTCTATATCCTGACACTATCACAGCTGCCCCACCACCCTGCCCACCCGCAAGCCCAATTGAAGTGATCCAACCTAAAAGCCACAAAAACCGCAATATCAAATCAAGAAAATCTTTTTGTGTGATCCCTATTAGAAGACACGTTATCTCCAAAGTACAGAGCAAAAACTCAGAATCCCAAGACTGTCCTATCAGAGCAATCCTATGCAATGCCAGATCAATAAAGAACAAAACAGCTATTATTTCCGACCTTATTGAAACATGCGAATTAGCATGCATCACAGAATCATGGTTAGATGAAAATGCAGGGCCTATTCTAGAGGCAGCTATTCCAGACAATTACACAGTGTTCCACCGCCCGAGACAAGATTGCAAGGGAGGTGGAGTTATGATCTGTGCAAAATCATCTTTAAATCCCAGACCAATATCAGTCCACAAAACCCAATCATTTGAATGTGTAGCTGCCAGCCTCTCAATAGAGAGAGGATTCCGAATACTGCTAATATACAGACCCCCAGGAGATGGGAAGAGATTTCTTCAGGAACTCCCAGACCTTTTGGCTGGCTTAATCCTTGAACACTCCAGATGGCATATATTAGGAGACTTCAACACTTGGATTGACAACACCCTATCCCTGCTTTGGCAGGATCTCCTCAGCTTGATGAGTACACTCGGCTTTACACAAATCGTCACCACTCCCACCCACAGAAAAGGTCATACACTTGATCTAGTGTTTCAGTCTGGACTAGAAGTGTCACCAGTAACTGTAAACCCAGTTACCTGGTCAGACCACCACTCCATTCACTTCTCCATTGTATCACAATCAACCAGACACCAGCCTCAGAACCTGGTCAAACACCGCTCACTAAAAGGGGTGACATCACTGGATGTAGCATCACATATGGATCTAAGTGAACTAATGGGCACCTGCGAAGACCCCAGCTCCTTAGTCCGACTCTACAACAAAACCATGAGAGACACCCTAGAAAGCATTGCACCATCTCGCATACGCACTGTCCAAACCCACAACAATGCACCGTGGTTTGATAGCTCCATCAGAGAAATGAAAAGAACAGGACGTAAGCTCGAGAGAAAGTGGCGCAGAACACATGATCCAGAGGATAAAGCCACTCTTACCAAACATCTAAATAAATATCAATCCAAGATAACTCAGAAAAAATCTTCATTTTTATCACGCGAAATTGCACTCTCCCACAATAGACCCAGGCAACTGTTTTGCACTGTAGAAAGGCTCTGCAAACCAGCATGCATGCTTAGCCCCACCAACTTTTCTCAGGATAAATGTGAAGCATTTGCAAACTTCTTCAGAGACAAGATTTCCTCAATCCGAACCGCTATCACAGCAGGCCAAACAGTTACACACCAGAACCACTACAATGGAATGCCAGACTGCCCCAGTTTATGGTCCACTTTTACAAATGTGGATATAAAAGAAGTTAAAAACACCATACAAAAGTTGCACCCTACTACGTGTGACTTAGACCCTGCTCCAACTCAGCTCATATCTGGATGCATTGAAACACTCGCCCCAGTCCTCACAAAAATAGTGCAGTGTTCACTAAAAACAGGAGACTTTCCAGATCCTCTAAAAGAAGCTGTGGTAAAACCACTCCTAAAGAAACATTTATTAGACCCAGACTGCATGACTAATTACAGACCAGTATCCAACCTCCCATTTCTGGGGAAAATAATTGAAAAAGTAGTGGCAACTCAACTGGAACATATTCTAAACATATTCGATCCTTTCCAGTCAGGCTTCAGATGCCGCCACAGCACTGAAACAGCGCTAGTCGGAGTGCTAAATGATCTCCTCATGGCAAGAGACAAAGGTGATTACTCCATTCTAATCCTCCTGGATCTCTCAGCTGCATTTGACACCATTGACCATAGGATTCTAATAGAGTGCTTGCAGTACATCTGTGGTCTAGGAGGCACAGTCCTTAACTGGTTTAAATCCTTCCTCACTGGTAGATCACAGAGAGTAATATCAGGATCAAGCTCATCAGCACCAACAGAACTGGCCTGCGGAGTTCCACAAGGATCTATCCTGTCTCCCATGCTATTCGCAATTTACTTACTACCACTGAGGGACATCATTAACCGATATGGCTTAAGGTATCATTGTTATGCTGATGACACACAACTCTACTTCTCCTTTGCTCCAGATACTACAGACCCAGCATGCCGCATAAACAGTTGCTTAACAGACCTCATAGAATGGATGAATGCTAGCTGTCTCAAAGTAAACCCTGACAAAACAGAGTTACTCTTGGTGAGGGGACCCCGGGCATCAAAAATATCCCATGATCACCGAACTGGCCTGGAGCTTGGAGGCTCTGAACTCGTTAGTTCAGCAAAGGTACAAAACCTCGGAGTGCTGATTGACGCTGGACTATCTTTTAAACAGCAGATTTCCTCCATAATAAAATCTGCCTACTTTCATCTGAAAAACATAGCCAGGATACAACACTTAATTCCACCGGATGATATGCCAACATTAATCCATGCATTTGTATCCTCTAGGCTAGATTACTGCAATGCACTTTACTTGGGCCTCCCAAAAAAAGAACTCCATCGCCTTCAGACAGTACAAAACGCAGCAGCCAGACTATTGACCAATCAAACTCGCTCCTGCCACATAACACCTGTTCTCCACTCCCTGCATTGGCTTCCAATTAAATGGCGAACATATTTTAAAATTGGCCTGCTGACCTTCAAAGCCTTAAACAACCAAGGCCCACAGTACCTGAAAGAGCCCCTGACACCCTACATCCCATCCCGCTCACTTAGGTCAGCCAACACATCTCTCCTCTCAGTGCCAAGAATAAGGACAAACTCAGGCTCCAGAGCATTCTGCCACGCTGCCCCTACTTTCTGGAACTCTTTACCATGCGCAATCAGAGAGGCACCGTCCTTACAGACTTTTAAAAAAAAGCTAAAGACCCACCTCTTCCATCAGGCATTCAGTCCGCTTATCTGACCTTCAGAAACTCCTAAATTTTATGTCTTATGTTGGTATATTTGTAAAGTGCTTTGAGTCTCACAGGGAGAAAAGCGCTATATAAATCGCAATTTATTATTATTATTATTATTATAATATGTAAATATGAATAAAGCCACTATAGCGATGTAATAAAGTAGTGTCCACTGCAGAAAATATCAAAAATTCAAATTGTCTCCAAGGGTACCCTTTGAAAAATATTTATAATAACTTCAGAGCTCTCAAAAATAATTAATTATATGTTCATATTAGGGTAAAGTTAAACACACAATAGGAGTTAGTATCCCAATGGTAGTTAATCCATGTCTCCAAATTTCATATGATAATAAGCAGTCAAAAGCAACAGCAGTAAGTCCAGGTTAGAATAAGACAGTAGCGGTAAGATAGAAGCGCACAGAGCAGTCTCCCCCAGTAATGGCAAAGCAATTCGTATAAAGCAGATGCTAGTATAGGCAGGGTTAGTTACTCAAGCATGTATTTCTCATCCATAGTTGTCCAGGGCACAATATCCATGTATTTGTATCACCGTAGTGAATATAGGCAGTGTTACTCACCTAATCCTCCTGACGATATCAAAACTAGCTCCGATGGCTGGGAGGCCGGTTGCCTGTCGCTATGCACGCTTACCGTATTGATCCAATGCTGTAATGCTGTTTGTGCAGACTTTTACCTCAATTAGTTCCCAGTTTCTGTAGTGGAACACATGTAGCTGCCTTCTCTTGCCTTACGCTATGTACGTTTCATCCCTTACGGCATGGGGCTTCTTCCGGCTGTGTCCACTACAGAAACTGGGAACTAAGGACTAGTCTCAACAAGGAACCTTATATGCATTGAGGTAAAAGTCTGCGCAAACAGCATTACAGCATTGGATCAATACGGTAAGCATGCATATCGATAGGCAACCGGCCTCCCAGCCATCGGAGCTAGTTGTGATATCGTCAGGAGGGTTAGGTGAGTAACACTGCCTATATTCACTACGGTGATACAAATACATGGATATTGTGCCCTGGACAACTATGGATGAGAAATACATGCTTGACTAACTAACCCTTCCTATACTAGCATCTGCTTTATACGAATTGCTTTGCCATTACTGGGGGAGACTGCTCTGTGCGTTTCTATCTTACCGCTACTGTCTTATTCTAACCTGGACTTACTGCTGTTGCTTTTGACTGCTTATTATCATATGAAATTTGGAGACATGGATTAACTACCATTGGGATACTAACTCCTATTGTGGGTTTAACTTTACCCTAATATGGACATATAATTAATTATTTTTGAGAGCTCTGAAGTTATTATAAATATTTTTCAAAGGGTACCCTTGGAGACAATTTGAATTTTTGATATTTTCTGCAGTGGACACTACTTTATTACACCGCTATAGTGGCTTTATTCATATTTACATATTAATGTTGTTATATTTCTAATCTCATTAAATGACTTATTTTTCTGCATACCAAGGTGGCATTTTTCTGATTTTTTATTTTGGATACTTATAGTACTGTGCCAGATAAGGGTGGACTTTTGGAGCATTTGTGGAAGGGAATTTTGAGTACCTTGCACTTCTGCCCCATGATTTTCTCTTGTTGTTATAATATATATATATATATATATATATATATATATATATATATATATATATATATATAAAACAAAAACGTGAGAGTTTACTGTCCCTCAGAATGTATTCCAGAATATAAATGAGCATTGGAATACATGATATTATATAAATACAGGGAGTGCAGAATTATTAGGCAAATGAGTATTTTGACCACATCATCCTCTTTATGCATGTTGTCTTACTCAAAGCTGTATAGGCTTGAAAGCCTACTACCAATTAAGCATATTAGGTGATGTGCATCTCTGTAATGAGAAGGGGTGTGGTTTAATGACATCAACACCCTATATCAGGTGTGCATAATTATTAGGCAACTTCCTTTCCTTTGGCAAAATGGGTCAAAAGAAGGACTTGACAGGCTCAGAAAAGTAAAAAATAGTGAGATATCTTGCAGAGGGATGCAGCACTCTTAAAATTGCAAAGCTTCTGAAGCGTGATCATCGAACAATCAAGCGTTTCATTCAAAATAGTCAACAGGGTCGCAAGAAGCATGTGGAAAAACCAAGGCGCAAAATAACTGCCCATGAACTGAGAAAAGTCAAGCGTGCAGCTGCCAAGATGCCACTTGCCACCAGTTTGGCCATATTTCAGAGCTGCAACATCACTGGAGTGCCCAAAAGCACAAGGTGTGCAATACTCAGAGACATGGCCAAGGTAAGAAAGGCTGAAAGACGACCACCACTGAACAAGACACACAAGCTGAAACGTCAAGACTGGGCCAAGAAATATCTCAAGACTGATTTTTCTAAGGTTTTATGGACTGATGAAATGAGAGTCTTGATGGGCCAGATGGATGGGCCCGTGGCTGGATTGGTAAAGGGCAGAGAGCTCCAGTCCGACTCAGACGCCAGCAAGGTGGAGGTGGAGTACTGGTTTGGGCTGGTATCATCAAAGATGAGCTTGTGGGGCCTTTTCGGGTTGAGGATGGAGTCAAGCTCAACTCCCAGTCCTACTGCCAGTTTCTGAAAGACACCTTCTTCAAGCAGTGGTACAGGAAGAAGTCTGCATCCTTCAAGAAAAACATGATTTTCATGCAGGACAATGCTCCATCACACGCGTCCAAGTACTCCACAGAGTGGCTGGCAAGAAAGGGTATAAAAGAAGAAAATCTAATGACATTGCATCCTTGTTCACTTGATCTGAACCCCATTGAGAACCTGTGGTCCATCATCAAATGTGAGATTTACAAGGAGGGAAAACAGTACACCTCTCTGAACAGTGTCTGGGAGGCTGTGGTTGCTGCTGCACGCAATGTTGATGGTGAACAGATCAAAACACTGACAGAATCCATGGATGGCAGGCTTTTGAGTGTCCTTGCAAAGAAATGTGGCTATATTGGTCACTGATTTGTTTTTGTTTTGTTTTTGAATGTCAGAAATGTATATTTGTGAATGTTGAGATGTTATATTGGTTTCACTGGTAAAAATAAATAATTGAAATGGGTATATATTTGTTTTTTGTTAAGTTGCCTAATAATTATGCACAGTAATAGTCACCTGCACACACAGATATGCCCCTAAAATAGCTATAACTAAAAACAAACTAAAAACTACTTCCAAAACTATTTAGCTTTGATATTAATGAGTTTTTTGGGTTCATTGAGAACATGGTTGTTGTTCAATAATAAAATTAATCCTCAAAAATACAACTTGCCTAATAATTCTGCACTCCCTGTACATACAAAAAGTCCCAGTGTAAATAGGCTGGTTTAGGACTCAAATGAGAATCCTGGGTTACTGAGTCACAGTAGTCACAATGATAACAATCAACAATGGTTATGCTGAAACAGACATGAACATGAATAAACCCCCTGTACACGCCTGGAGAAAAAACTGCAAAGTGAAAACTTGGAGAGGACTATATATCAACAATCGATATTGAGGCTCTGGTGGTATAAAGTATGGTGATAGCAGTATCTGCTTAAGTGGTCCTTTAGACCTACGCTCACTGCAACCGGCCGGGGCTCAATCAGCGTCTCACAAGCAGTCAGTCAGTTAGTCGGTGCTTCCAAATAGCCATCACTCGTAAAGAAGGCTCCAACATCCTACTATGCAGGAGGGTTCGTTGGTTGGAACACGTTATTCTCCAGCTCCAATCGGCTCATCCATGGATACAGCCGCAGAAGATAACGATAAAACAGCCAACACTGGGACTCCAAGAGCACAGACCATCACCGCCGCCTGATGAAAATAAAGTTGAATGAAGAGGAATAGCGGAGGACGGTTAAAACTTCTTGTTTTATTAAATCATAGATAAAATCGACATCCATGGATCACATAAACGGCACAGACTAGCAACAAACTGCTAACATGTTTTGACCCTTAGGTCCTAACCTAACCTAAGGGTCGAAACATGTTAGCAGTTTGTTGCTAGTCTGTGCCGTTTATGTGATCCATGGATGTCGATTTTATCTATGGTTGAATAAAACAAGAAGTTTTAACCGTCCTCCGCTATTCCTCTTCATTCAACTATATATATATATATATATATATATATATATATATATATATATATATATATATACAGTGGGGGAAAAAAGTATTTAGTCAGCCACCAATTGTGCAAGTTCTCCCACTTAAGAAGATGAGAGAGGCCTGTAATTTTCATCATAGGTATACCTCAACTATTAGAGACAAAATGTGGAAACAAATCCAGACAATCACATAGTCTGATTTGGAAAGAATTTATTTGCAAATTATGGGGGAAAATAAGTATTTGGTCACCTACAAACAAGCAAGATTTCTGGCTCTCACAGACCTATATCTTCTTCTTTAAGAAGCTCCTCTGTCCTCCACTCATTACCTGTATTAATGGCACCTGTTTGAACTTGTTATCAGTATAAAAGACACCTGTCCACAATCTCAAACAGTCACACTCCAAACTCCACTATGGTGAAGACCAAAGAGCTGTCGAAGGACACCAGAAACAAAATTGTAGACCTGCACCAGGCTGGGAAGACTGAATCTGCAATAGGCAAGCAGCTTGGTGTGAAGAAATCAACTGTGGGAGCAATAATTAGAAAATGGAAGACATACAAGACCACTGATAATCTCCCTCGATCTGGGGCTCCACGCAAGATCTCACCCCGTGGGGTCAAAATGATCACAAGAAAGGTGAGCAAACATCCCAGAACCACACGGGGGGACCTAGTGAATGACCTGCAGAGAGCTGGGACCAATGTAACAAAGGCTACCATCAGTAACACACTACGCCGCCAGGGACTCAGTTCCTGCAGTGCCAGACGTGTCCCCCTGCTTAAGCCAGTACATGTCAGGGCCCATCTGAAGTATGCTAGAGAGCATTTGGATGATCCAGAAGCGGACTGGGAGAATGTCATATGGTCAGATGAAACCAAAGTAGAACTGTTTGGTAGAAACACAACTTGTCATGTTTGGAGGAAAGAGAACACCATACCTACTGTGAAGCATGGGGTGGCAACATCATGCTTTGGGGCTGTTTCTCTGCAAAGGGAACAGGATGACTGATCCGTGTACATGAAAGAATGATTGGGGCCATGTATTGTGAGATTTTGAGTGCAAACCTCCTTCCATCAGCAAGGGCATTGAAGATGAAACGTGGCTGGGTCTTTCAGCATGACAATGATCCCAAACACACCGCCCGGGCAACGAAGGAGTGGCTTCGTAAGAAGCATTTCAAGGTCCTGGAGTGGCCTAGCCAGTCTCCGGATCTCAACCCCATAGAAAACCTTTGGAGGGAGTTGAAAGTCCGTGTTGCCCAGCGACAGCCCCAAAACATCACTGCTCTAGAGGAGATCTGCATGCAGGAATGGGCCAACATACCAGCAACAGTGTGTGACAACCTTGTGAAGACTTACAGAAAACGTTTGACCTCTGTCATTGCCAATAAAGGATATATAACAAAGTATTGAGATGAACTTTTGATATTGACCAAATACTTATTTTCCACCATAATTTGCAAATAAATTCTTTCCAAATCAGACAATGTCATTGTCTGGATTTGTTTCCACATTTTGTCTCTCATAGTTGAGGTATACCCATGATGAAAATTACAGGCCTCTCTCATCTTCTTAAGTGGGAGAACTTGCACAACTGGTGGCTGACTAAATACTTTTTTCCCCCACTGTATATATATATATATATATATATAAATATATATATATATATATATATATATATATATATATATATATATATATATATATATATATCACACACACACACATAGAAAGACTGGCTCTCTCTTGCAAGCACACTGCTAGATTAAAAGCAAAATGGAAGAGTTAGTTACAGAACTTGGCCAAATGATGACAGGACCAGGGAAATGTTTCTTCCTCCCTGGATCCCTAACCAACAGCCACACAATACCAGTCTTCAACCAAACACACTAAGATACAAACAAGGCCCTTTGTAATATCCCTAGACACATACAAAACATGGAAATGGATTGCACTCTCAAACCAGACGGTGTACAGATCCCATGACCCTGCTAAATTCACAGCCCTGGGTGCTCACCAGCACTCCTAGACAGCTGCACAGCTTTAATGGACTCAGACAGTTACCCCAAGTTAAACCTGGGTGCAAAGCCCATAGGGAAAATTTAAAAAAAATCTTTAACACAACACATAGAAAGAATGGCACTCTCTAAGGAGATTACAAAGGGCCTGTGTCATACTTGTTTGTATCTCATTGTCTTTGTTTGAAGGCATGCTTTGTTTGTCTGTAGATTCCCCAAAACTTTCAAGAGCCCTTCATCCCTCCAACCTTACTGGTATGCCAGACTAATTTTTGCATTCCAGGAGGTGGGTGAATAATTGAGGTGCTCCTGAATTTTTGTTAAGGGGGGTTCTCAGACCGATTTGAGGCCCATTTCTTTCTTAAAATGAGGAGAGTTAATAGGTGTCCATAACATGTGGGATATATTTCCTGCAACTAGGAGGAGGTCATGAACCCTCACAAGAACTTTAATCCCTCCCACCTCCTCTCCCTACCCAGTTTGTTCTTGGCCTCTGAGGAGAAGAGGTTAAAAGAGGTGCACTGCAAGCAAGATTTTATTATTTTCTTTCTAATTATTTATTGGGAGCTCAGACCTGACTTGAGACCCAGTACCCCTCTTCCATCTTCACTCAGGGAAGACTTCAGGATCATTTCTCCAAAATTCTGAGTAAAGCAGGGGTAAATGAATACCTCAATTATAGCATGTCAGTACTCTCACAGGTAAATCTCTCAGCCATAATTGCCCTCAGGCGTCGCAGGGGACATGCCTCTTAGCCTCCACCTTAGGGGTTGCTGGTATATCTGCAAGTATCCTCTGCAGTATATTTACTTGCACTGGATGGGCTTTCTACTAAATCAGCATTCCGTGAGGAACAAAGGCCTCAGCAAGCTGGTAAGATACAGTGGAGGGGTGCTGCAGTCCAGATAAGTGACTTAGACACTAAACATAGCCCATGAACTAGCCCTAGTACCCTCCTTGTATAGGTACTACATCGTTGGGGGTTCTCAGCCTTTACAGATAGCACTTTATCTATGTGTTTAACACCAAAAATTATGGAACTGAGAGTTAAAATCTCATATTTTTCATTGCCTTAGCAACCCTCAATATGTTTTAGTCCTGGGTTCACTATATTTCCTCATAGAACAAAAAAGCAACACCGTCTCTTTAAGAAAACCGTTATTTGTCATATGCAGTTAATGGTTCAGCTCATGATGAGGTTAGGGTTGGGGGCACAAGGAGGATCAAAAATAGTTTTTATTCAATATTATATGTATATGATGAGTTTTAGTGTTTTTTTTTTTCTCACAGGCCTTTAGCCTGCACATTATTCCAGACTTAGGCTTGCCCCCATTTGGCTCCCTTTCTCTCTCCCTCACAGGATCTCCAAGTGACTGAAAATTTTCTCTGGGCCTGTCTCCAGTCCTTACAAGCTATCTGGGTCCAGTTTTAACCCTTTATATGTCCAGGAGGGGGGTGAGTACCCTCATAGGAGCTTCTGAGGGGGTGGGTAATAAAAATTATTTTGTTTTTTTCTCTGTCTTCTAGGGTTCTGAGGTGTTTTTTAAAGGCAGCCCCAGACAATCATTTCCTTGTTGTATTTTGTGCAAATACACATATAATATAAAGTTTTGTAATATATTTTTATTTCCAACTACCTGCAGTTTTGCTTATTATTTTGAAGTCATGTCTGTACCCAGAATGGCCCCACTAAATTTGACTTTCTGCAGTAAATTCTCCTTGTTTATTATGCAAAACTGTTCCAGTGGACCAAATAAAACAGCTATGTGCTAATTGTGTCCAACATCTCAAATTTACATGCCATAATCCTGCCAGTATGACACCTGGCAGACAATTACTGGATGTGGATACTAGAGATTTTTTATTTGTCACAAGACCAATCAGCCCGATCTTCCATCATCTCCCGAAAGTGCACAAATCCTTGGAGGAGGTACAGGGGAGACCAATAGTTTCGGGTGTTGGGTAACTTTTTTAGAGGCTCTCCAGCTGGACAGAGACCCTCTTGCAACCTCTTGTCCAACATTTGCCTTCATACATTAAGGACACAAAACATTTGCTAAACACCCTAAGTCAAATTGTCTGGGAAGACAATTGTACCTGGCTAACAATAGATGTGGTGGAGTTATATTTGGCCATCCAACATAATTTTGATCTACAAACTATTAGCTCCTCACTTAAATATTATAGCAGTTATGACAGAAAACTTAAAGATTACTTACTGCGGGTGTTGGATCTACTTCTGACACATAAATATTTCCAATTTGATGGAGAGTACTTACTCCAGAAATGTAGGACCGCTATGGGGGCAAAATTTGCCCCAGCCTACGCCAACCTTTTTATGGGTTGGTGGGAGCGGTCCCACGTTTATTGAGATTGAAATCCCTTTAGTCAATTTATAAAAACTTACAAAAGATACATTGACTATCTTTTACTGGTCTGGACCGGTACAGAACAAGAAACCCATGAATTTTTAAATTATTTGAATGATAATGAAGTGAACTTAAAATTCATTTTCTCTTACCATACACAGAGTATACCATACTTAGATGTAACACTGATTGGTGATTCACAATCTAACATGATTAATACTGTCCTGTATAGAAAACCAATCACATCAAATGCAGTTCTACACGCACAAAGTAACCACCCACCACACACTGGTTTTGTAATAGCCAAAGGGCAGTTTATCCGTATAAAACGGAATTGCTCTAACGACACAGATTTTCAGAGAGAGAGAGTGAACTTCTTATAGCTCAGCTAAAGGAGAGGGGCTATAAAAATAAAACAATCAATAGTGCATACCTTGAAGTTACTAGGATGAAAATAAGTGATATGTTACAGGATGTCAGGAGAGGAAGAGCACACATTGTGTTTGATGCCTCCAAACCAGTCTTTGTAACCACATACAGTTCACAGTTTAAGGAAATATGCAATATTGTTGAAAAACATTTTCCCATCCTGACAGCCGAAGAAAGCCGCAAGGACTATGTTTCCAATGGCTGTAAGTTTGTTGCGAAAAGAGGCTGAATTTTGGCAATGTCCTTTCTCCGAGTATGCTAAAAACAGGCAAAATAAGCAATAGTAGCTGGCTTAATGCTAAGGGTCACTACAAATGCCACTTTAGTAAGTGTATAGCATGCAGTCATGCTGAGACTACATGCATTTTCCTGTCAAAAGTAACACAAAGAAAGTATAATCTACTAGACCTTACCAATTGCAGAACTGCATATGTTATTTGGTAGAGTGCTCTCTGTGCGAGAAACAATACATTGGTTGCTCCACAAGAGAAGCAAGATCAAGAATTAGAGAACACTTGAATAACATTGGACAAAGCAATAATTGCTCTGATCTAGCACAGCACTTTATCTTTACCCATAATCAGAATGTTACCTGCTTTAAATAGCAAGTACTAGAGTATGTCAGACCCTCACTGAGGGGAGGTGACAGGACCAGCAGATTGCTGCTGTATAGGGAAGCCTTCTGGATCTTCCAACTAAAAACAAGGAGACCACTAGGCTTTAATAAAGATGGTGACATCATAAATTTCTGTCAAAGACAATAGAGAATCTATTACCTGCCCCCCTCCCCTCCTATACATTACTATTACTATAAGATATTCCTTCTGATGGCACATTGCTTCTTTCGCCTGTTTTCATACTTTAACCAGTGTGAGTCTATACAATACTATATATACTGTATGTATATACACCTTGTGTCTATTTTTAATATGTAGTACTGTATAATTTTTCGATTTAACAGTCTAAAGACACTAATTGTACAGATTTAGGCCTAGATTTAGAGTTCGGCGGTAGCCGTGAAAACCAGTGTTAGAGGCTCCTAACGCTGGTTTTAGGCTACCGCCGGTATTTGGAGTCAGTGATTAAAGGGTCTAACGCTCACTTTTCAGCCGCGACTTTTCCATACCGCAGATCCCCTTACGTCAATTGCGTATCCTATCTTTTCAATGGGATCTTTCTAACGCTGGTATTTAGAGTCGTTTCTGAAGTGAGCGTTAGAGCTCTAACGACAAAACTCCAGCCGCCTGAAAAAAGCAGGAGTTAAGAGCTTTCTGGGCTAACGCCGGTTTATAAAGCTCTTAACTACTGTACTCTAAAGTACACTAACACCCATAAACTACCTATGTACCCCTAAACCGAGGTCCCCCCACATCGCCGACACTCAATTAAAATTTTTTAACCCCTAATCTGCCGACCGCAAACCGCCACCACCTACATTATCCCCATGTACCCCTAATCTGCTGCCCCTAACACCGCCGACCCCTATATTACATTTATTAACCCCTAATCTGCCCCCCACAACGTCGCCGCCAGCTACTTACAATAATTAACCCCTAATCTGCCGACCGCAAAGCGCCGCCACCTACGTTATCCTTATGTACCCCTAATCTGCTGCCCCTAACACCGCCGACCCCTATATTACATTTATTAACCCCTAACCTGCCCCCCTCAACGTCGCCGCCAGCTACCTACACTTATTAACCCCTAATCTGCCGAGCGGACCTGAGCGCTACTATAATAAAGTTATTAACCCCTAATCCGCCTCACTAACCCTATCATAAATAGTATTAACCCCTAATCTGCCCTCCCTAACATCGCCGACACCTAACTTCAATTATTAACCCCTAATCTGACGACCGGAGCTCACCGCTACTATAATAAATGGATTAACCCCTAAAGCTAAGTCTAATCCTAACACTAACACCCCCCTAATTTAAATATAATTTAAATCTAACGAAATTAATTAACTCTTATTAAATAAATTATTCCTATTTAAAGCTAAATACTTACCTGTAAAAGAAATCCTAATATAGCTACAATATAAATTATAATTATATTATAGCTATTTTAGGATTAATATTTATTTTACAGGCAACTTGGTAATTATTTTAACCAGGTACAATAGCTATTAAATAGTTAAGAACTATTTAATAGTTACCTAGTTAAAATAATAACAAATTTACCTGTAAAATAAGTCCTAACCTAAGTTATATTTAAACCTAACACTACCCTATCAATAAATTAATTAAATAAACTACCTACAATTACCTACAATTAACCTAACACTACACTATCAATAAATAAATTAAATACAATTGCTACAAATAACTACAATTACATAAACTAACTAAAGTACAAAAAATAAAAAAGAACTAAGTTACAAAAAATAAAAAAATATTTACCAACATTAGAAAAATATTACAACAATTTTAAACTAATTACACCTACTCTAAGCCCCCTAATAAAATAACAAAGACCCCCAAAATAAAAAATTCCCTACCCTATTCTAAATTAATAAATGTAAAAGCTCTTTAACCTTACCAGCCCTGAACAGGGCCCTTTGCGGGGCATGCCCCAAGAAAATCAGCTCTTTTGCCTGTAAAAAAAAACATACAATACCCCCCCCCAACATTACAACCCACCACCCACATACCCCTAATCTAACCCAAACCCCCCTTAAATAAACCTAACACTAAGCCCCTGAAGATCTTCCTACCTTGTCTTCACCATCCAGGTATCACCGATCCGTCCTGGCTCCAACATCTTCATCCAACCCAAGCGGAGGTTGGCGATCCATCATCCGGTGGCTGAAGAGGTCCAGAAGAGGCTCCAAAGTCTTCCTCCTATCCGGCAAGAAGAGGACATCCGGACCGGCAAACATCTTCTCCAAGCGGCATCTTCGATCTTCTTGCATCCGGTGCGGAGCGGGTCCATGTTGAAGCAGGCGACGCGGATCCATCCTCTTCTTCCGTTGTCTCCCGACGAATGACGGTTCCTTTAAGGGACGTCATCCAAGATGGCGTCCCTTGAATTCCGATTGGCTGATAGGATTCTATCAGCCAATCGGAATTAAGGTAGGAATATTCTGATTGGCTGATGGAATCAGCCAATCAGAATCAAGTTCAATCCTATTGGCTGATCCAATCAGCCAATCAGATTGTGCTCGCATTCTATTGGCTGATCGGAACAGCCAATAGAATGCGAGCTCAATCTGATTGGATGATTGGATCAGCCAATCGGATTGAACTTGATTCTGATTGGCTGATTCCATCAGCCAATCAGAATATTCCTACCTTAATTCCGATTGGCTGATAGAATCCTATCAGCCAATCGGAATTCAAGGGACGCCATCTTGGATGACGTCCCTTAAAGGAACCGTCATTCGTCGGGAGACAACGGAAGAAGAGGATGGATCCGCGTCGCCTGCTTCAACATGGACCCGCTCCGCACCGGATGCAAGAAGATCGAAGATGCTGCTTGGAGAAGATGTTTGCCGGTCCTGATGTCCTCTTCTTGCCGGATAGGAGGAAGACTTTGGAGCCTCTTCTGGACCTCTTCAGCCACCGGATGATGGATCGCCAACCCCCGCTTGGGTTGGATGAAGATGTTGGAGCCAGGACGGATCGGTGATACCTGGATGGTGAAGACAAGGTAGGAAGATCTTCAGGGGCTTAGTGTTAGGTTTATTTAAGGGGGGTTTGGGTTAGATTAGGGGTATGTGGGTGGTGGGTTGTAATGTTGGGGGGGGGGGTATTGTATGTTTTTTTTTACAGGCAAAAGAGCTGATTTTCTTGGGGCATGCCCCGCAAAGGGCCCTGTTCAGGGCTGGTAAGGTAAAAGAGCTTTTACATTTATTAATTTAGAATAGGGTAGGGAATTTTTTATTTTGGGGGTCTTTGTTATTTTATTAGGGGGCTTAGAGTAGGTGTAATTAGTTTAAAATTGTTGTAATATTTTTCTTATGTTTGTAAATATTTTTTTATTTTTTTAACTTAGTTCTTTTTTATTTTTTGTACTTTAGCTAGTTTATGTAATTGTAGTTATTTGTAGCAATTGTATTTAATTTATTTATTGATAGTGTAGTGTTAGGTTAATTGTAGGTAATTGTAGGTATTTTATTTAATTAATTTATTGATAGGGTAGTGTTAGGTTTAATTATAACTTAGGTTAGGATTTATTTTACAGGTAAATTTGTTATTATTTTAACTAGGTAACTATTAAATAGTTCTTAACTATTTAATAGCTATTGTACCTGGTTAAAATAATTACAAAGTTGCCTGTAAAATAAATATTAATCCTAAAATAGCTATAATATAATTATAATTTATATTGTAGCTATATTAGGATTTCTTTTACAGGTAAGTATTTAGCTTTAAATAGGAATAATTTATTTAATAAGAGTTAATTAATTTCGTTAGATTAAAATTATATTTAATTTAGGGGGGGTGTTAGTGTTAGGGTTAGACTTAGCTTTAGGGGTTAATCCATTTATTATAGTAGCGATGAGCTCCGGTCGGCAGATTAGGGGTTAATAATTGAAGTTAGGTTTCGGCGATGTTAGGGAGGGCAGATTAGGGGTAAATACTATTTATGATAGGGTTAGTGAGGCGGATTAGGGGTTAATTAATTTATTATAGTAGCGCTCAGGTCCGCTCGGCAGATTAGGGGTTAATAAGTGTAGGCAGATGTCGGCGACGTTGAGGGGGGCAGATTAGGGGTTAATAAATATAATACAGGGGTCGGCGGTGTTAGGGGCAGCAGATTAGGGGTACATAGGGATAACGTAGGTTGCGGCGGTGTACGGAGCGGCAGATTAGGGGTTAATAATAATATGCAGGGGTCAGCGATAGCGGGGGCGGCAGAATAGGGGTTAATAAGTGTAAGGTTAGGGGTGTTTAGACTCGGGGTACATGTTAGAGTGTTAGGTGCAGACGTAGGAAGTGTTTCCCCATAGGAAACAATGGGGCTGCGTTAGGAGCTGAACGCGGCTTTTTTGCAGGTGTTAGGTTTTTTTTCAGCTCAAACAGCCCCATTGTTTCCTATGGGGGAATCGTGCACGAGCACGTTTTTGAGGCTGGCCGCGTCCGTAAGCAACTCTGGTATCGAGAGTTGCATTTGCGGTAAAAATGCTCTACGCTCCTTTTTTGGAGCCTAACGCAGCATTTGTTTGAACTCTCGATACCAGAAAAAAGCCCGCGGAGCGTTAACAGCCCATCTACCGCCAAACTCCAAATCTAGGCCCAAGTTACTAATACTACTGGATGTGTTTCTCAAGATGTCCGTGTTGGAATGTATTCTGTCAGGTTACAGTACCTTTAAGTTGCTCAGCAAGTGTTAATTAGTGCACAAGACAGGGGCTATTTAAGTTACGGTTAATACAACACTAACATGTCTATGATTAAGGCAGTAATTGCCGAAACGCTGTTTTTGTTGCTGCAAATTACTGCCCATGTCTGTTTTTGTGGCCCAAGGGTATTCCACTGATTTCTTCAGAGTTTAAAATCCAGACTTCTAAAGAGTATGACAGAGATTTGAGCCGCTATTCCCAAACCAAGTAAGCATTAATGAAAATCAGGAGATTTTCCTCACACTACCTGTAATACGCAGGGTTCTATACCCCAGGCTCAATTAACACCAACCTTACAAAACTCTGGCTCTGAGGGTTTTGAGGGTGAAGTCTCCTCTGAGGACCTTGATCCTATGCCTGAGCCTGAGGCTGTTTCCACATTAGATTTAAAGTGGACCATATCTGCATCCTACTTCAGAAAATTTTGAATACCTTGCAACTATCAGAACTGAATCCAGAGGATTTCAAACCTGTAAATAAGATGAATTGAGTTTTTAAAGCACCGCCTAAAGTGCTTAAGGGTTTTGAAACACCAGACTTGGTTACATACTATATAGCTGAAGAATGGAAGAAACCAGGCATTCCTATTGCACCTTCAAACAAGTTACAAAAAAATGTATCCACTTTCAGAGGAGAATTTAACAACCTGGGAAGTCGTTTCTAAGGGTGGTGGAACTATTTCCACCTTACCTTGATGCACTACTTTTCCTATGGAGGATAGTTCTATATTTAATTTAGGGATTCAATTGATTACTTACTTCAGCTTAGATCTGCAGTTGAAATCACCTTTGTGGCTGCTGTGGTGTCTTTCTGGTCTGATTCTCTTTCTCAAATGGTTTCTGATCAATCTTCTGAGGATATTTGCAACTGCATTAAAATCCTTAAAATGGCTAATGATTTTTTTTGTGATGCAGTCCTTGACATCATCAAAATTGATGTAAAAAATTGTCCATTGCTATTTTCTTAAGGAGAACTTTATGACTTAAATATTGGACAGCTGACATGGTTTCTAAGAATAGGCAATTATCAGTTCCTTTTGAAGGGTAGATGCTTTTTGGATAAGAATTGGATTCTATTATTAAAACTGTCTCTGGGGGGAAATGGGGCAAAGAAACAAATAGTTTTTGTTCCTTTCGCTCCCCTAGAGATCAAAAGTCTCCTCCAACCAGAAGTCTGAATCCTCCAAACCTTTCTGGAAACCAGAATCTTCTTGGTCTTAAAACAAACAGACCAAAAAGCCCAAGAGAAATCTGCATAAACATTAGACCTCCATAGGAACGGTTTCATCTGACTCACGTTCCATAGGATCCAGTAAAGGCAGCTGCCTTTGTTCAATGTGTTCAAGAAGACTTAGAGGATATGGGATTGATCCAACCTGTTCAAATTTCTTAACAGGGTCAGGGTTTCTACTCAAACATCTTCATTGTTCGAAAGAAGGAAGGCAATCGTCCTATTCTGGACTTAAAAACTCTAAACAATTTTTTTTGGGTATCCTTTTAAAAATGGAAACGATCTGTACTATCTTGCCTCTAATTCAGGAGGATCGATTTATGACAACTATAGATTTCAATTCACAAGGATCCTTTTCAGTTTCTAAGGTTTGCTTTTATCAACAAGCATTACTTGTGGCCCTCCCCTTCGCTCTGACCACCACCCCTTGAATCTTCACAAAGGTTTTAGGGGCTCTCTTAGCAGTGATCAGAGCTCAGGGAATCTCTGTTGCTCCATATTTGTATGATATATTGGCCCAAGCTCTGTCTCTTTCTCTGGCTACTGCTCATAGCCACAGAATGGTATCTTTCCTTTAGGAACATGAATGGAAAATCAATGTCCCTAAGAGTTTGTTATCACCAGCCACAAGGGTGGTCTTTCTGGGTGTGATAACAGACTCATTTCAAATGCGCTTATTTTTCAAGGAACTTTGCAGAACCAAACTTCAGACTGCCTGTCTTTTCCTACAGATGGCTCATTCTCCATCTGTAGCACAATGTATTGAAGTAGTCTTATGGTAGCAGCTTCAGATGTGGTACCTTTTGCTAGCTTTCATCTTCGTCCTCTCCAATTTTTTTCACAGATAGACAGTGCTATTTCATATGTGCCATATTATAGATAACATGGATAAGCACTGATTGGCTAAAATGCATGTCTGTTAAAAGAACTGAGAGAAGGGGTCAGTCTGTGGAGGTTTAGATACAAGGTAATCACAGAGGTAAAAAGTATATTAATATAACAGTGCTGGTTATGAAAAACTGGGGAATTGGTAATAAATAAAAAATTTCAAGTAGACATGTTAGCAGGCATACAAAGGTATTTTATATGTAAAATGTGAAATATAGATACTAATTATTCACTAATTTTTGGCATAAAATAATTTATAAATCTTTTTTATTTCGCTTTTTTTAACCTGCCAGCTATTCGAATTGGGAATTATGAAATGGTTGAAACTCTGATTGAATACAACTGCAAAATTAATCAGCCTTGTGTAAAACGATGGTCAGCAATTCATGAAGCAGCAAAGCAGGGACGCACAAACCTTGTCACATTATTACTGAAAAATGGAGGAAATGTCAGCCTGAGAGATGGGTTTGGAGTGACACCCTTGGGGGTAGCAGCTGAAAATGGGCACTGTGATGTGCTAGAACAACTTATTCATAAAGGTATGACAATGAAGCAACGAGTCATGTAGATATTAGATGCAATTAAGAAAAAAACATAACAAACAGTTGCGTGTATCCTTATATATGTGAAATGTTTTATTTAGGAAGGGATCATGCATCTTTGCTATGGGTAGGGTTGCCAGGTATCATCCACAAAAATACTGGACACTCAACAGATAACCAGGGGGTGGGGGGTAGGATGGTAAATGGGTATGTATATACAGTATCTCACAAAAGTGAGTACACCCCTCACATTTTTGTAAATATTTTATTATATTTTTTCATGTGACAATACTGAAGAAATTACGCTTTGCTACAATGTAAAGTAGTGAGTGTACAGCCTGTATAACCATGTAAATTTGCTGTCCTCTCAAAATAACTCAACACACAGTCATTAATGTCTAAACTGTTGGCAACAAAAGTGAGTACAAAGTGTCAATATTTTGTGTGGCCACCATTATTTTCCAGCACTGCCTTAACCCTCTTGGGCATATAAACAAAATAGATGTGACGCTAAAAAGCAAGGTATAATATGGGAGCTAAAATAATTAAACTTAGTTAATCAATACTATCTTTCCAAAGATATATATAGGTGGATAAAATACAGGTGATCACTATTATAAGTGATTTACTGGAACGAATAAATTAATTATGACAAAGTAAAATCCTTAATCTTAAAGCAATATGTTAGATCAATTATTAAGGTATAGATCAAGGTATTTCTCTAAACTATACTCTATGAAAACGATCACAAAAATAGTAAATGCGAAAAATAATTTATTTAATGACACAGTCTAATATAAATGACTAAAGTGATTAAAATGATATACACTAACCACCGGTGGTATTTTTATAGCTAAAACATGTAAATAACTAAAACATGTTGAATGAGCTAAAACATGTATATAAGCAATGTATAAAAGCAATACGCCTGATATAAATCCTAATGAGATAAACAATGATGGCTCCGGTGTTGTGTTTTTTTCAAAAGTTCCAAGCTTAAAAGCTTAAAAGCACAGTCTGTAAAAAGCAGTATTGGAAGCCAAAATACTTTTAGTTATAAAGGCAGTATAGGTTGTCGGTTTAATCCCATATGGTTGAAGCCGGTACAACAGTATAATACCTGAACATTCATTTACCACCCATCCGGTCTGACTTACTTCCAAAGTCCCGACCAAGGCTCACCTAGTCTAGGTGTCTGGATATGTCAGGCAAGCGGTGTTGTAAAGTAATTTCTTCTTTTCTGTTACAGCACGTAACTTTTTGGCGTGTGACGTATTCCAGGCAGTCACGTGGTCCGGTTCACCCAATCAGTTGAGGAGTTTCCTCTCTGATGATCCCAGTCCGGGAATTTTGAATACACAGAGCGCTCTGGTAGAGAAGCGGGTGACTTCAATATTGTAGATCTGATATCACAGATACACAGTTTAACATCTACGCGTTTCAGCCTTCAGAAGGCCTTTATCAAGATGTTTGATTCATGTCCTATACTGCCCTTTTATAGTGGTATCCGTTTCCTGCCTTCATTGATTGATTAGTTCATCCTAATTTCATACATGCTTATTTCATGACTTAAAAGGGTATTGCTTTTCTGTACATTTGATTCTAGTAGTACTATTAAAAACATATAAACAGATAAACAAATATATCCACCTTTAAAACAATGATAATATATCAAATCAATTGTACCATAGAACGTGATGATTATAATTCCTCTTGCAAATTTCTCTAATGTAAGGTTAATTTATGCTAATAAACATTTTACAAATATTAAAAATATTAAAAACATATATAACAAAGATTAAAAAAAATATATATATATATATCTGATATATCATCCTTCACTAGAATAATTTATAATACAAAAACCGGCAGATGTCACTCGTTAAAAATCTACACTTAAAGTACTGTTAACTAAAAGAATTAATAATTTCTAGAATTAATGTGAAAACATATATAAAAGAAACATCAAAATCCTAAATAATTATCAGTTACTTTAAAAATAAAATACCATAACTATTTATAAGAGTATATAAAGTTATTTGGGTTTCTAGTGTAAAAACGGGTTTAAATCTAGTTCTACATTTAACCCTTCAGGTACTTGTGTACCAAAATAATAGATCAATTCAGCTTCTTTGTATAATATTAGTTTTTCAAAGTCACCACCTCTATCGTCTTTTTTTACTTTTTTTATACCCCACCATCTAAGATCTTTGATGTTGCTCCCATGGCATTCTTTAAAGTGTTTAGAAACAAAGTGGCCTTCAAAGCCATTTTTGATGTTATTGACATGATCTCTGATTCTATCCCTTAGCTTTCTCTGGGTTTGTCCTAAGTATTGCCTGTTACAAGTGCACTGTAGGATATAAATAACACCCTTATCACTACATCTTATTACGTCATTTATAGTATGTTTATAGTCCCTAGTAGTAGATATAATTTCCTTTAATTTAGTGCTATATTTGCATGCCACACAACTGTAACATGGAAAAAACCCTGCTATTTTTGAGCCAGTGAGATCTATATCTGACTTATTGATCTTTTTTCTATACATACTGGGAGCTAGATTATTTTTTAGGTTTCTTGCTTTGGTATAAATAATGTCAGGATGTTTTTTTACATGATCTCCTAAAATATGATCGTTTTTTATAAGATGCCAATGCCTGTTTAAAATGGTTTTCATAAATCCATGTTGAGCATTAAATTTAGTAATAAAAGGGATATCCAATTTATTCCCTTGTTCATTGGGTCTAAGGCTTACTTCTTTACCTTTAAGTAAGTTATCTCTGTTTTTTAATCTAGCTTTCTCCATCGCATCATTAACATTATTCTCATCGTAACCTTTATCTAAGAACCTTTCTTTTAGAATTTGGGATTGGATATCAAAATCTTCAATATTATTAAAATTTTTCTTAATCCTGGTGAATTGACTCATGGGAATGTTATCGGTCCATTTGGATAGATGGCAACTCTCTATATGGACGTAGTTGTTTGCGTCAACTTTTTTAAAGAACGTTTTTGTGCGGATTTTTTGTTCAACAATGTTAATTTCAAGATCAAGAAAGTGTATAGTAGTGCTATTTATCTCACTAGTAAATTTTAAACCTAAATTATTCATATTCAAATCCTCCAAAAATAAGTTCAAAAGTTCATAATCCCCGGTCCAAACAATAAAAATGTCATCTATAAATCCCTCTTGGGCATGGAGTTCACCAGAGCTTCACAGGTTGCCACTGGAGTCCTCTTCCACCCCTCTATGATGATATCACGGAGCTGGTGGATGTTAGAGACCTTGCGCTCCCCCACTTTCCATTTGAGAATGCCCCACAGATGCTCAATAGAGTTTAGGTCTGGAGACATGCTTGGCCAGTCCATCACCTTTACCCTCAGCTTCTTTAGCAAGGCAGTGTTCATCTTGGACGTGTGTTTGGGGTCGTTATCATGTTGGAATATTGCCCTGCGGCCCAGTCTCCGAAGGGAGGGGATAATGCTCTGCTTCAGTATGTCACAGTACATGTTGGCATTCATGGTTACCTCAATGAACTGTAGCTCCCCAGAGCCGGCAGCACTCATGCAGGCCCAGACCATGACAATCCCACCACCATGCTTGACTGAGGAGTACAAAGACACTTGTCTTTGTACTCCTCACCTGGTTGCCGCTACACACACTTGACACCATCTGAACCAAATAAGTTTATCTTGGTCTCATTGGACCACAGGACACGGTTCCAGTAATCCAGGTCCTTAGTCTGCTTGTCTTGTCTGTTTGCAGGCTTTCTTGTGCATCATCTTTATAAGAATTTGATGCAGTGTGCGGCGTATGGTCTGAGCACTGACAGGCTGACCCCCACCCCTTCAACCTCTGTAGCAATGCTGGCATCACTCATACATCTATTTCCCAAAGACAGCCTCTGGATATGACGCTGAGCACGTGCACTCAACTTCTTTGGTCGACCATGACGAGGCGTGATCTGAGTGGAACCTGTCCTGTGAAATCACTGTATGGTCTTGCCCACCGTGCTGCAGCTTAGTTTCAGGGTCTTGGCAATCTTCTTATAGCCTAGGCCATCTTTATGTAGAGCAACAATTCTTTTTTTTTCAGATCCTCAAAGAGTTCTTTGCCATGTTGAACTTCCAGTGACCAGCATGAGAGAGTGTGAGAGTGATAACACCAAATTTAACACACCTGCTCCCCATTCACACCTGAGATCTTGTAACACTAATGAGTCACATGACACCGGGGGCTAATTGGACCCAATTTTGACATTTCCACTTAGGGGTGTACTTACTTTTGTTACCAACGGATTAGACATTAATGGCTATGTGTTGAGTTATTTTGAGGGGACAGCAAATTTACACTGTTATACAGGCTGTACACTCACTACTTTACATTGTAGCAAAGTGTCATTTCTTCTGGATGTGCTGTCCTTTCTCCTTGTTTTGCTTATACCCAAGGTGATTACATAAGTCTGTGAACCCTGACTTGTTCCCAGTTTGTTTGATTATTAACTTGCATTTGTGTGC
Source organism: Bombina bombina (assembly GCF_027579735.1). Taxonomy (NCBI): domain Eukaryota; kingdom Metazoa; phylum Chordata; class Amphibia; order Anura; family Bombinatoridae; genus Bombina; species Bombina bombina. The sequence continues at coordinate 165,205,672 of NC_069504.1, read as the reverse complement.
GTGGCTGCAGTTGTGTGGCTGTATTAGGGACTCAGGTATGTGGAAGAGACCTTGACGTGGTACCTGGGCTTGTCCCATTTGACCAAATGAGGTAACTAACTCTTCCAGTTTTGCTTTTAATCCTCGCTGAGAGCTTGTGAGCGAGTGCTGGACTTTTTTTTATGTGTGTGCTGCTATATATACTATATATATATATATATCTCCCTTTGTATGCCAACAAAGTGAACACATTAAAGGAAAATATTAACTATAACCACAGAACAGGCTATTTACAATTTTAATGCACAAAAAAATGTAAAACTTATAAAACACACTGTTTAAGCTCCTTGGTTGCCAGAGCAACCCTCTGAAGCAGTCAAGGGGTTAAACAGTTTGTTTTATTAGAAGTATGAAATCACAGACTGCATTATGGCTCCCAATAGCAGGGCAGATAGCTGAGAGGGCACACTGATAGTCTCTTCTGACTATCAGTGTGCAGGCAAGGGAGAAAGTCTGTAAAACAGTAAATATGGCACTTCACGAACTCCCTTCTTTGCAGCTGTAGCAGATTCCCGCCCCCACAGCAACCAGGAATCGTAGCAAGGCTCTGAGAGGGGAGAGAGCACAGTCTGTAGTATTCATTACCAAATTGTTGAACGCTAGTGAGCATGGGGTTTCTGTTTTTACACTGGGTAAATGGGACATGTATGCACTGCAGGAAGGCATATAACAAGCAGTGATCAGCTTAAATCCGGACATTTAAATGCCTTGATCAGGCTGATTGACACCCCGGCATTGCACAAGCTAGAACTGATTGTGCAATGTTAAATACTGACAGCGTATGCTGTCGGCATTCAGCGATGTATGGCGGATATGATACACTACAGCATATCATGTCTGCCAGACAATGATAATTCGGCCCCAATGTATTAGCACTTACTCTGAATTTTAAATGAGCAGTAGATTTTTTGTAACAAATTCCCTTTATATTTTTTTTGTCCACTACCTTTATAATGCTGACCCCCATATCATGTGACAGCCATCAGCCAATCACAGACTCATATACATGTGCTTTATGACCTTTTACACATGCTAAGTAGGAGCTGGTGCACCATAAAGTGTGCTTATTAAAACTACTGTGAACCATTTGATAATGGAAGTAAAACTGCATGCTCTATCTAAATCATGAAAATTGAATTTTGACTTTAGTGTCAGTTTAATGCTGGTATTCAGGTGTTGTTGTTTGTTAGGTGGTGATGTCCATGCTCAAGCACATGATGGGTCATCAGTACTTAGTGATGCAGCAGGTGGAGGAGATCCAGATTGTGTGGCTCTTCTGTTAGAGTATGGAGCAAGTGGAAATGTGCCTGATAGAGAAGGTTATTTACCTATCCACAAAGCAGCATATGGAGGACATTACCTGTGAGTAAAACAAAGTTGCAGTATTGAGCTTAACCTAATATAACTATCATCTATCTATCATCTATCTATCAACTATCTTTTTATCTATCTTTCTTTCTATTATCTATCTACCTATTTATCTATCTATATCTATCTTTCTATCTATTCTTTATATCTTTCTATCTATCATCTATCTATCGTTCTATCTATCATCTATCTACCTATCTATAAAGAAGCATTCACCAGGATTTAAATGTTTTGTTTTTTAATAACTATCTAAGTGACAGTTCAGGGTTTTAACCATTGACTTTAGACTTACATACAAAGATAAAAAAGTGTATATACCTGTTTATATCCCTAAACCGTACCTAACTCCTTGCCCTACAAGAAATACTCACAGTGCCTCTACTGTCTTGATGTGTCTGCGTTGGTATTGTAGTGACAAACAGGAGCAGCGTGTCTTAAATACATAATTTCTAACATTTAGGTTGTACCTCCCTATTATTCAAATATAAAATGTTGCTCTGCTGAATAAATATGAATATATATAGATAGATAGATAGATACTGTAGATACAGACAAATATATCTCATAATATTTAAAAAGACCGGCTTCCGAGAGATGTCCTCTCTTCCCCTCTCTCTCTCTCTCTCTCTCTCTCTCTCTCTCTCTCTCTATATATATATATATATATATATATATATAGAGAGAGAGAGGAGGGGGAGAGGAGGGGGAGAGGAGGGGGAGAGGAGGGGGAGAGGGGGGGAGAGAGAGAGGAGAGAGAGAGGAAGAGAGGACATCTCTCGGAAGCCGGTCTTTTTAAATATTATGAGATATATACAGTATATATATATATATATATATATACTGTATATATATATAATCTCAGAATAGCACTCAATAAAGGTATATACTAATGCAAAGTAGTAATGTGTATGAAGAATGCACGGGATAAAGGTCCACTCCAAATGAACCTAAACAAATGTTAAAAATAAATATAATAGTCCCAGCAAAGGGGCAACAAGTTTATATGATACAGATGGCTGTGTAGTATAGCAGCAGTTAGACGTAATGGTCATATAAGCAGTAGAGAAGCAGTAACGTGCATGCAGTGGTATACTGGTATATATCAAAGCAGCTTTATCATGCAACACTTGATGAATGCGGAACATTGAGGCAACAGTACCCTTATCAAAAGTAGTGCCACGCAGGTAAAGGAGAAAGGCGACACATAAAGCCAGAGATTTTTTCCAATAGCGCACATGTCATATGTGTTATCCAGTATTTAGCATGTAAGCAAGTGTGCCTTAGATGGTAAAAACTCTATGGCCCAGATTACGAGTTTTTCGTTATGAGCTGTGCGGTGCTTACAAGCAGTTTTCTCTCACCGCTCACTTACATGCAGCGCTGGTATTACGAGTTTTCAGAAACCCGTCGTTAAAAGACTAGAAGTGAGTGTTGAGCAAAATTTTGCTCATTACCGCACTCCAATACCAGCGCTGCTTAAGTCAGTGGTGAGCTGGTGTAACGTGCTCGTGCATGATTTCCCCATAGGAATCAACAGGGAGAGAGAAAAAAAGTCTAACCCCTGCAAAAAAGCAGCGTAAAACTCCTTAACGCAGCCCCATTGATTCCTATGGGGAAATAAAATGTATTTTCAAAATTGGCAGATATAGGCACAGTATCTAAATGTTAAGATAGGATTATAGAGGTATTATATAGATAACCTCGGTGCTGCCCCTTTAAATTACATAGAAAACTAGGAGGGGGAGAGATGGAGGACAAAGAGGGGATTAATAAGAACTCTTACACCTATCATTGGTTTAATGCTGTATTGTAACAGCGTATAGGCACTGCTAGTAAGTGACAGATAATTAAAAAATTATTAATTTTTATTCATAAAGTTAAAATATGAATTAATAAGGTGATAAACACCACCTATATATAATTTTACCCACAACAATAGAATGACCCTCAAAAACACCGCTGGAGCTGCAACGCTACAAAAGTGCCTCCCCCCTGTATTCCTGGCCGATAGCAGGAATCATCGGCGTCAGGTGCCAGGGGTAACACAAAGTAACATACACAAGTGGCACTTAAGGTGAATAAGAGTAATAACTATTTATTAAAAACTGCACAAACACATTTCGGCCGTCGTACGGCCTTTCTCAATGTGATTTAAGTTGAAAAAGTGACAAGCCGATTATCCGTTATCGTTGCTTTATAAACCCTTAGAAGGAGAGCTAAAGAACCAATCATTAAGGCGCAAATGGACGCGCCTCTAAGATGGCCAATCAGTATCGATTGCTTACGTGTAGCACATCTTGTCAATGGTATCAGTGTTTTAATTGGATGGAGTATCAGTGCACATATCCTATCGTGTCTTACCACAACAATACACTTCCCTAAACAGAAATCCGTCTGGAAAATTAAACAGCTTATTTGACATAACATGATCGTGTGTATTATTTGATCTGGTACTGATTCGTCACCACAATTGTTAGATCGCATCTAAGGAGCACCTCAAAGACAGCTGCAAAGACAGGCTACTCCTCATTGTATGGAAAACCCACACACTACGTCCAAAACATTTGGTGATGATTCACAGTTCCATACACAATAGCGATCAATTCATAAGTAGATATATGTCATTTTAACATTAGGGGATATTGGCATAATACTGCACTGCAGATACCAATTGCAATTTGAAAACATTACGGGTTAGCATGTTAGAAAATAAATAAAGTCATATACATGGGACATGCACACATCGAACATAATCCTTATAAACTGCTATAATGTCTTAAAGGTTTATTTTGTGAGACTGGCTAACAGACCATTACCAAACCTTAGTGACATTTTAATAATACATTCATTAAATGCAGCTAAAAAAAGGGGGCTCATGCCAATTCAATTTATTACGTGTTAAATGTGCAAATCCTTATACAGAGATTGAAATTTCCTCCAAATTATTGCAAACACTTTACACATATCATTTTTAATAGTATGAAAGCCCATTCGGGGTGCACATCCCATACTATGGGTTAAATGGATAGCTAATTATAATTGCACACAGGTACAAGCCAAAGATCCTAAGGAGTTAAAATCATGGGCAGAGATTGTCCAAATGTGCATAAGTACAACTCGAGTTTTATTTTCCAACTATTGTGTTCCATAGATGTAATGTCCATACTGTAATAACTCAATGGTTATAATATTTACACATGTCCATAGTTGGCATCTAGTCGTCATTCCTACATAGATTAGGTCACATTCACATGACACACAGTATATTACATTGGTGCTTTTGCAATTAAGCCCTTCTATATGTGAACAATGGTTCTTCAGGAATGAGAGTTTCTAGTAATTCATCAGCTTTCAAAATATGCCAGTGCTTCTGGACAATGCTGGAAAATGATTGGCTCTGATTTGTGTATGTAGATATAAACCTGAGGGGTTTGTAGAGTCTTTCACCTAGATTTAGAGTTCTGCGGTAGCCGTCAAAAGCAGCGTTAAGGGGTCCTAACGCTGCTTTTGGCCGCCCGCTGGTATTTAGAGCCGTGTAGGTAAAGGTCTAACGTTCACTTTCAAGTCACAACTTTTCCATACCGCAGATCCCCTTACACCAATTGCGTATCCTATCTTTTCAATGGGATCTTCCTAACGCCGGTATTTAGAGTCTTGGCTGAAGTGAGCGTTACAACTCTACCGACAAAACTCCTACCGCCCATGGAAAGGCTGTAGTTAAGAGCTTTCTGGGCTAACGCCGGTTTATAAAACTCTTAACTACAGTGCTCTAAAGTACACTAACACCCATAAACTACCTATGTACCCCTAAACCGAGGTCCCCCCACATCGCCGCCACTATAATAATTTTTTTTAACCTTTAATCTGCTGACCGCACACCGCCGCCACCTACATTATCCCTATGAACCCCTAATCTGCTGCCCCTAACATCGCCAACACCTACATTATATTTATTAACCCCTAATCTGCCCCCCCAACGTCGCCGCTACCTTACCTACACTTATTAACCCCTAATCTGTCGACCGGACCTTGCCGCTACTCTAATAAAGTTATTAACCCCTAAACCACCGCACTTTCAAGCCGCGTCGAGCGGCGACGTTGGGGGGGGCACATTAGGGGATAATAAATATAATGTAGGCGTCAGCTATGTTAGGGGCAGCAGATTAGGGGTACATATGTATAATGTAGGTTGCGGCGGTGTCCGGTAGCGGCAGATTAGGGGTTAATTGTGTAATGCAGGTGTCAGCGATAGCGGGGGCGGCAGATTAGGGGTTAATAAGTGTAAGGTTAGGGGTGTTTAGACTCGGGGTTCATGTTAGGGTGTTAGGTGCAGACTTAGAAACTGTTTCCCCATAGGAAACAATGGGACTGCGTTAGGAGCTTAACGCTGCTTTTTTGCAGGTGTTAGGTTTTTTTTCTGCCCAAACTGCCCCATTGTTTCCTATGGGGGAATCGTGCACGAGCACATTTTTCCAGCTAGCCGCTACCATAAGCAACGCTAGTATTGAGGGTTGAAGTGGCGGTAAATATGCCTTTACACTCCCTTTTTGGAGCCTAACGCAGCTCTTCAGAGGACTCTCAATACCAGCGTTGTTTAGAAGCAGCGCTAGAAAAAAAAGACGCGTAGCTAAAGCACCCCTTCGGCCGCAAAACTCTATATCTAGGCGTTTATTTCCCTAAGGCTTTATTATATGCTTTAGCTAAAGCTTTCTTGGTATAGCCTCTTTGTAGCAATCTTGTTCTCAAGTCTTTTGCAGCATTATTGAAAGATTCCACTGTTGAACAGTTTCTACGAATCCTAAGGTATTCACCTATGGGTAAGCTTTTAATAGTGTTTGGATGATGATAACTATCAGCACATAAGATGTTATTAGTGGATGTTGGCTTTCTATATGTATCTGTTTCCAGATGGTTTTCACTCTTTCTGATAGTAATATCCAAAAATTCCACTTTATGCTTATCACTGCTCATGGTGAGAAATAAACCTAAGGGATTCGTATTTAAAGTGGAGATAAATTCAGACAAGACTTCTGTTGTGCCCTCCCATACAAAAAAAGATGTCATCTATATACCTGGACCAGTGGGTGATGTGTTGTGTAAACCGATTCATAGTGTCATGAAACACTACGGTTTCTTCCCACCAGCCCAGGTATATGTTTGCATAGGTAGGGGCGCAAGATGTCCCCATCACTGTTCCGCACGTTTGCAGATAAAACTTATCATCAAACACAAAATAATTATGTCCTAATACAAATTCCAATAGCTCTATTAGGAATTATTTTGTTTCATTGGACATAGACTTATTTTTCAACAAAAAATATGATACTGCCTTGCATCCCCATTTAGTGTCAATACAGGTGTAAAGTGATTCAACGTCACAAGTTACTAAAATGGAGTTGGAAGTTAATGCAATTTGATCAATTTTGTTGAGCATGTGCATTGTGTCTCTGGTGTATGACGGAAGGGACTCTACCACATATCGAAGTCTGGCGTCAATATATCTGCTAGCCTTTTCTTTTAAAGATCCTATGCCCGATACTATGGGTCTTCCCAGGGGGCATAGTAGGTCTTTGTGTATTTTAGGAAGCAGATATAGAGTTGCTACTTTCGTTTGCTTAGTTTCTAAAAAGCTGAACTCTTTATTATCAATAATGCCTTCAGATAGTGCTGAACTTTTGAGTTTATTATATTGCTTAAGAAAACCCTCTGTAGGATTACCAAAGAGATTCTTATAGTTTTTGATGTTATTATGTTGTCTTTTAGCTTCTTCTATGTACATGTGGATAGCCACAGGACTATATTACCACCTTTGTCACTTTGTTTAATTAGGATATCTGTCCATTGTGTTAATTCTTTAAGAGCTTGTTTCTCTTCAAATGTTAAATTATCAACACCAGACTCCCTAGTTTCAGCGAGACAAAGGAAGTCTTTACACACTAAATCCAAAAAGGATATTGCGTTATAAGAGATGTTACTAGGTGGTACAAACTGTGATTTGGACTTGAGTACCTTTCTCCAATCAGTGTCCCCTTGCATGGCCTGTGCATTTTCCACATTAGACTCTTCTAATAATGAAATTAAATAATTAATAGCAGTCATATCTGCTTTGTCTAGTGATTCATTATCATTGTCCCTAGAGAAATATTTCTTTAGCAATATTTTGCGTACAAACAGATGAACATCTTTAATTACCTCGAACTTGTCAGTTGTGGGTGTAGGTACAAATGTGAGGCCCTTTTTGAGTACTGAAATGTGGGTGTCAGTGAGTATTTTGTCTGTAAGATTTATTATATTTAATTCTGACTGCTTGGTTTGTTCACTTTGTTCTGAGGTTTCGGCTAAAATTTGACTTGTTTCCTTGTCCTTGGTCTTTTTTCTTTGTCCTCTGCGGGTTCTCCGCCTAAAGGGACACGCTGTGTGGTGTTATCTTATTTCTTAAAATAGGTCTCAGTCTAACTTCATCATCAGATAAGTCTATTTCAGTTTCACCTTCCCTATCAGATATATCAGAGTCACTGCCTGTGTTCTTGTTCTGATTCCACATATAGACTTTATTATTAGCATAATCATTGACATCTCTGTCAATTTTCCTTTCCTTTTTTTCTGATAGAAATTTAGCAAATGTAGTTTCTCCATTTCATGTTCTATAAGATACCCAATAAGTTTGAGGGAACATTCTGTTAAAGCCTCTTCCCATTTTGTTTTAAGCTCTGGTTTTAAATTCTGAAAAGTGGGAAACATTTTGAGGCGTAAGCCTCTAGGGATTACCTTGCTATCTGTATAGAAGTTAAACTTGCCTATATTCCATTGTCTCTTTATTTGTTTCTTTCTTATTTTTTTAAGGTTAATAAGTGATTGAAACCATTCCACAGAAATTTCATTGTCTTTAGTATTTTTGTTTTTTTAAATCAGCAGTTAAGTTTTTTATGTCGTCAGACCATTTAAGCATTTCAGCACCCAAATTAAAACATCGCCATCTTAGACCACACAATAATCTAGCAATCGTTTGATACGTGCTGCAATATCAAAATAAATTTGGTTTACCCACTAAGAAAGTACTTTCAAAATTGGCAGATATGGGCACAGTATCTTAATGTTAAGATAGGATTATAGAGGTATTATATAGATAACCTTGGTGCTGCCCCTTTAAATTACATACGGCTAGATTACGAGTCTTGCGTTAGGGTTAAAAAGCAGCGTTGAGAGGTCCCAACGCTGCTTTTTAACGCCCGCTGGTATTACGAGTCTGGCAGGTACAGGTGTACCACTCACTTTTCTTCCGCGACTCGAGCATACCGCAAATCCCCTTACGTCAATTGCGTATCCTATATTTTTAATTGGACTTGCCTAATGCTGGTATTATGAGTCTTGGAAGAAGTGAGCGGTAGACCCTCTCCTGTCAAGACTTCTACCGCATTTAAAAGTCAGTATTTAAGAGTTTTATGGGCTAACGCCGTAACATAAAACTCTTAACTAAAGTGTTGAAAAGTACACTAACACCCATAAACTACCTATTAACCCCTAAACCGAGCCCCCCCACATCGGAAACACTTTAATAAATATATTAACCCCTAATCTGCCGACCGGACATTGCCACCACTTTAATAAATATATTAACCCCTAAACCGCCGCCCTCCCGCCTCGCAAACGCTAGTTACATTTTATTAACCCCTAATCTGCCATCCCTAACATCGCCGACACCTACCTACATTTATTAACCCCTAATCTGCCACCCCCAATGTCGCCGCTCACTTTTCTTCCGCGACTCGAGCATACCGCAAATCCCCTTACGTCAATTGCGTATCCTATCTTTTTAATTGGACTTGCCTAATGCTGGTATTATGAGTCTTGGAAGAAGTGAGCGGTAGACCCTCTCCTGTCAAGACTTCTACCGCATTTAAAAGTCAGTAGTTAAGAGTTTTATGGGCTAACGCCGTAACATAAAACTCTTAACTAAAGTGTTGAAAAGTACACTAACACCCATAAACTACCTATTAACCCCTAAACCGAGCCCCCCCACATCGGAAACACTTTAATAAATATATTAACCCCTAATCTGCCGACCGGACATTGCCACCACTTTAATAAATATATTAACCCCTAAACCGCCGCCCTCCAGCCTCGCAAACGCTAGTTACATTTTATTAACCCCTAATCTGCCATCCCTAACATCGCCGACACCTACCTACTTTTATTAACCCCTAATCTGCCACCCCCAATGTCGCCGCTACTATATTAAAGGTATTAACCCCTAAACCTAAGTCTAAACCTAATCCTAACGCCCCCCCAACTTAAATATAATTTAAAATAATCTAAATAAAATTACAACAATGAAATAAATTAATCCTATTTAAAACTAAATACTTACCTATAAAATAAACCCTAAGCTAGCTACAATATAACTAATAGTTACATTTGTATCTATCTTAGGGTTTATTTTTATTTTACAGGCAACTTTGTATTTATTTTAACTAGGTACAATAGTTATTAAATAGTTATTAACTATTTAATAACTTCCTAGTTAAATAAGTACAAAAGTACCTGTAAAATAAACCCTAACCTAACTTACAATTACACCTAACACTACACTATAATTAAACTAATTACCTAAACTACCTACAATTAATTACAATTAAATTAAATAAACTAAATTACGGAAAACCCCCCCACTAAATTACAGAAAAGAAAAAAAGAATTACAAGAATTTTAAACTAATTACACCTAATCTAATCCCCCTAATAAAATAAAAAAGCCCCCCAAAATAATAAAATTCCCTACCTTATACTAAATTACAAATAGCCCTTAAAAGGGCCTTTTGCGGGGCATTCACATGTAAAAAAAATACAATAGCCCCCCAAAATTAAAACCCACCACCCACACACCCAACCCTACTCTAAAACCCACCCAATCCCCCCTTTAAAAAACCTAACACTACCCCCCTGAAGATCTCCCTACCTTGAGCCGTCTTCACCCAGCTGGGCACAAGTGGACCTCCAAAGGGGCAGAAGTCTTCATCCGATCCGGGCAGAAGACTTCCTCCAAGCAGCAGATGTCTTCATCCAGACGGCATCTTCTATCTTCATCCATCCGGAGCGGGTCCATCTTCAATCCAGCCAACGCGGAGCCATCCTCTTCAAACAAAGTCCAAGCGAAGAATGAAGGTTCCTTTAAATGATGTCATTTAAGATTGCATCCCTTGAATTCCGATTGGCTGATAGGATTCTATCAGCCAATCGGAAATAAGGTTGGAAAAATCCTATTGGCTCATCCAATCAGCCAATAGGATTGAGCTTGCATTCTATTGGCTGATTGGAACGGCCAATAGAATGCAAGCTCAATCCTATTAGCTGATCCAATCAGCCAATAGGATTTAACTTCAATCCTATTGGCTGATTGGATGAGCAAATATGATTTTTCTTACCTTAATTCTGATTGGCTGATAGAATTCTATCAGCCAATAGTAATTCAAGGGACGCCATCTTGGATGACGTCATTTAAAGGAACCTTCATTCTTCTCTTGGACTTCGTTTGAAGAGGATGGCTCCGCGTCGGCTGGATTGAAGATGGCTCCGGATGGATGAAGATAGAAGATGCCGCCTGGATGAAGACATTTGCTGCTTGAAAGACCTCTTCTGTCCGGATCGGATAAAGACTTCTGCATCTCTGGAGTTCCACTTGTGCCCGGCTGGGTGAAGACGGCTCAAGGTAGGGAGATCTTCAGGGGGGTAGTGTTAGGTTTTTTTAAGGGGGGATTGGGTGGGTTTTAGAGTAGGGTTGGGTGTGTGGGTGGTGGGTTTTAATGTTGGGGGCAGTATTGTATTTTTTTTTACAGGTGAAAGAGCTGATTACTTTGGGGCAATGCCCTACAAAAGGCCCTTTTAAGGGCTATTTGTAATTTAGTATAGGGTAGGGAATTTTATTATTTTGGGGGGCTTTTTTATTTTATTAGGGGGATTAGATTAGATGTAATTAGATTAAAATTCTTGTAATTCTTTATTTTTCTGTAATTTAGTGTGTTTTTTTCTCGTAATTTAGTTTAATTGTAATTAATTGTAGGTAGTTTAGGTAAATAGTTTAATTATAGTGTAGTGTTAGGTGTAATTGTAACTTAGGTTAGGGTTTATTTTACAAGTAATTTTGTAATTATTTTAACTAGGAAGTTATTAAATAGTTAATAACTATTTAATAACTATTGTACCTAGTTAAAATAAATACAAAGTTGCCTGTAAAATAAATATAAATCCTAAGTTAGCTGCAATGTAACTATTAGTTATATTGTAGCTAGCTTAGGGTTTATTTTATTGGTAAGTATTTAGTTTTAAATAGGAATAATTTATTTAATTTTAGTAAATTTATTTTGTTTAATTTAAATTATATTTAAGTTAGGGGGGTGTTAGGGTTAGGGGTTAATAAATTCATAATAGTGGCGGCGACATTGCGGCGGCAGATTAGGGGTTAATAAATTTAATGTAGGTGTCAGCGATAGCGGGGGCGGCAGATTAGGGGTTAATAAGTGTAAGATTAGGGGTGTTTAGAATCGGGGTTCATGTTAGGGTATTAGGTGCAGACATAAAATTAATTTCCCCATAGGAAACAATGGGGCTGCGTTAGGAGCTGAACGCTGCTTTTTTGCAGGTGTTAGGTTTTTTTTCAGCCAACTCAGCCCCATTGTTTCCTATGGGGAAATCGTGCACGAGCACGTTTAGCCAGCTCACCACTGACTTAAGCAGCGCTGGTATTGAGGTGAGATGTGGAGCTAAATTCTGCTCTACGCTCACCTTTTTGCGGCTAACGCCAGGTTTAACAAAAAAAAAAACGTAATACCAGCATTGTCTTAAGGGAGAGGTGGGAAAAAAAGGCTCGTTAGCAACGCAAGCCTTACCGACAAAAACTCGTAATAAGCCGATAGATAGGTGTAACCAATGATAGGTGCAAGAGTGCTTATTAATCCCCTCTTTGTCCTCCTTCTCTCCCCCTCCTAGTTTTCTATGTAATTTAAAGGGGCAGCACCGATATTATCTATATAATACCTCTATAATGCTATCTTAACATTTAGATACTGTGCCTATATCTGCCAATTTTGAAAGTACTTTCTTAGTGGGTAAACCACATTTATTTTGATATTGCAGCACGTATCAAACGATTGCTAGATTATTGTGTGGTCTAAGATGGCGATGTTTTAATTTGGGTGCTGAAATGCTTAAATGGTCTGACGACATAAAAAACTTAACTGCTGATTTACAAAACAAAAATACTAAAGACAATGAAATTTCTGTGGAATGGTTTCAATCACTTATTAACCTTAAAAAATTAAGAAAGAAACAAATAAAGAGACAATGGAATATAGGCACGTTTAACTTCTATACAGATAGCAAGGTAATCCCTAGAGGCTTACGCCTCAAAATGTTTCCCACTTTTCAGAATTTAAAACCAGAGCTTAAAACAAAATGGGAAGAGGCTTTAACAGAATGTTCCCTCAAACTTATTGGGTATCTTATAGAACATGAAATGGAGAAACTACAAGAAATAACAGATCAAATCTCAGTAATTAGTGAAGAACTTAAATTATATGAAGCCAGAGAGGATTTTCAAAAATCCTATACCAAAATCAAGGGGGATGTGGAAAAATTTGCTAAATTTATATCAGAAAAAAAGGAAAGGAAAATTGACAGAGATGTCAATGATTATGCTAATAATAAAGTCTATATGTGGAATCAGAACAAGAAGACAGGCAGTGACTCTGATATATCTGATAGGGAAGGTGAAACTGAAATAGACTTATCTGATGATGAAGTTAGACTGAGACCTATTTTAAGAAATAAGATAACACCACATGGTAATACACAGAGTGTCCCTTTAGGCGGAGAACCCGCAGAGGACAAAGAAAAAAGACCAAGGACAAGGAAACAAGTCTAATTTTATCCGAAACCTCAGAACAAAGTGAACAAACCAAGCAGTCAGAATTAAATATAATAAATCTTACAGACAAAATACTCACTGACACCCAAATTTCAGTACTCAAAAAGGGCCTCACATTTGTACCTACACCCACAACTGACAAGTTTGAAGTAATGTTCATCTGTTTGTACGCAATATATTGCTAAAGAAATATTTCTCTAGGAACAATGATAATGAATCACTAGACAAAGCAGATATGACTGTTATTAATGATTTAATTTCATTATTAGAAGAGTCTAATGTGGAAAATGCACAGGCCATACAAGGGGACACTGATTGGAGAAAGGTACTCAAGTCCAAATCACAGTTTGTACCACCTAGTAACATCTCTTATAACGCAATATCCTTTTTGGATTTAGTGTGTAAAAACATCCTTTGTCTCGCTGAAACTAGGGAGTCTGGTGTTGATAATTTAACATTTGAAGAGAAACAAGCTCTTAAAGAATTAACACAATGGACAGATATCCAAATTAAACAAAGTGACAAAGGTGGTAATATAATCATGTGGCCTACCCACATGTACATAGAAGAAGATAAAAGACAACTTAATAACATCAAAAACTATAAGAATCTCTTTGGTAATCCTACAGAGGGTTTTCTTAAGCAATATAATAAACTCATAAGTTCAGCACTATCTGAAGGCATTATTGATAATAAAGAGTTCAGCTTTTTAGAAACTAAGCAACCGAAAGAAGCAACTCTATATCTGCTTCCTAAAGTACACAAAGACCTACTATGCCCCCCCCCCCGGGAAGACCCATAGTATCGGGCATAGCATCTTTAACAGAAAAGGCTAGAAGATATATTGACGCCAGACTTCGATATGTGGTAGAGTCCCTTCCGTCATACACCAGAGACACAATGCACATACTCAACAAAATTGATCAAATTGCATTAACTTCCAACTCCATTTTAGTTACTTGTGACGTTGAATCACTTTACACCAGCATTGACACTAAATGGGGATGCAAGGCAGTATCATATTTTTTGTTGAAAAATAAGTCTGTGTCCAATGAAACAAAAGAATTCCTAATAGAGCTATTTCAATGTGTATTAGCACATAATTATTTTGTGTTTGATGATAAGTTTTATCTGCAAACGTTCGGAACAGTGATGGGGACATCTTGCGCCTCTACCTATGCAAACATATACCTGGGGTGGTGGGAAGAAACCGTAGGGTTTCATGATACTATGAATCGGTTTACACAACACATCACCCACTGGTCCAGGTATATAGATGACATCTTTTTTGTATGGTAGGGCACAACAGAAGTCTTGTCTGAATTTATCTCCACTTTAAATACGAATCCCTTAGGTTTATTTCTCACCATGAGCAGTGATAAGCATAAAGTGGAACTTTTGGATGTTAATATAAGAAAGGGTGAAAACCATCTGGAAACCGAAACATATAGAAAGCCAACATCCACTAATAACATCTTATGTGCTGATAGTTATCATCATCCAAACACTATTAAAAGCTTACCCATAGGTGAATACCATAGGATTCGTAGAAACTGTTCAACAGTGGAATCTTTCAATAATGCTGCAAAAGACTTGAGAACAAGATTGCTACAAAGAGGCTATACCAAGAAAGCTTTAGCTAAAGCATATAATAAAGCCTTAGGGAAGGATAGATCTGAACTTCTGAAGCCTAGAAATAAAGACTCTACAAACCTCCTCAGGTTTATATCTACATACACAAATCAGAGCCAATCAATTTCCAGCATTTTCCAGAAGCACTGGCATATTTTGAAAGCTGATGAATTACTAGAAACTGTCATTCCTGAAGAACCATTGCTCACATATAGAAGGGCTAATAACTTGTCTGACAACCAGTCATTTTAACAGAAATGCGAAGAAAATCCCACTATATAAAGGGTCTATCGCATGTGGGTGTTGCAACATATGTCCACATATGATCAAAAAGAAATTTATATTTGATAGATTTCGTCAAAAGTGGATAATTAACAACCATATTAATTGCAAAAGCACCAATGTAATATACTGTGTGTCATGTGAATGTGACCTAATCTATGTAGAAATGACGACTAGATGCCAACTATGGACATGTGTAAATATTATAACCATTGAGTTATTACAGTATGGACATTACATCTATGGAACACAATAGTTGGATAATAAAACTCGAGTTGCTTTCCACTATCTATGTACTTATGCACATTTGGACGATCTCTGCCCATGATTTTAACTCTTTAGGATCTTGGGCTTGTACCTGTGTGCAATTATAATTAGCTATCCATTTAACCCATAGTATGGGATGTGCACCCCAAATGTGCTTTCATACTATTAAAAATGATATGTGTAAAGTGTTTGCAATAATTTGGAGGAAATTTCAATCTCTGTATAAGGATTTGCACACTTAACATGTAATAAATCGAATTGGACTGAGCCCCCCTTTTTTAGCTGCATTTAATGAATGTATTATTAAAATGTCACTAAGGTTTGGTACTGGTCTGTGAGCCAGTCTCACAAAATAAACCTTTAAGACATTATAGCAGTTTATAAGGATTATGTTCGATGTGTGCATGTCCCATGTATATGACTTTATTTATTTTCTAACATGCTAACCCGTAATGTTTTCAAATTGCAATTGGTATCTGCAGCGCAGTATTATGCCAATATCCCCTAATGTTAATACAAATACAAAAGAAAAGAAGGGCAGCGCAAAACACCTCTAAGTGCAGACTGTAAAATCACAACAATTTTATTTAAGCATATCACGATAAAAAACTCACACTCTCAAACCTCAAACATATGAGGTATGTTAAGTCACAGCAATGAAGACACACTCAGATGCTCACTCCTCCGTGATAAAGTCCCAACACACAAACAGTCCTCAGCACACTGTTGTGCGATTACCACAAAGAGTTCAGCAAAGAGTTCAGCAAAGTTCACAGTATAAAGGTCCGTTATAAATAATTATGTCACAAATATTAACGTCAAAAGCCCATACTGCACCAGACTACCAGGTGAAAAAGCCGGCTACCCTGCAGCTGGTGTATGCGGCGTGACGTCAAGACGGTGGGCGGGGCCTAACGCGTTTTGTAGAGCCTCTGACGAAGTAGGAAGACGTCCTACGAAACGCGTTAGGCCCCGCCCACCGTCTTGACGTCACGCCGCATACACCAGCTGCAGGGTAGCCGGCTTTTTCACCTGGTAGTCTGGTGCAGTATGGGCTTTTGACGTTAATATTTGTGACATAATTATTTATAACGGACCTTTATACTGTGAACTTTGCTGAACTCTTTGCTGAACTCTTTGTGGTAATCGCACAACAGTGTGCTGAGGACTGTTTGTGTGTTGGGACTTTATCACGGAGGAGTGAGCATCTGAGTGTGTCTTCATTGCTGTGACTTAACATACCTCATATGTTTGAGGTTTGAGAGTGTGAGTTTTTTATCGTGATATGCTTAAATAAAATTGTTGTGATTTTACAGTCTGCACTTAGAGGTGTTTTGCGCCGCCCTTCTTTTCTTTTGTATTTGTATTAGCGACATCCAGCCTCCAGTGCTGTGTGTTTTGGGAAGCTGCATCACCTGTTTTACACACTGCGGTCTGATGTAAAGAATTCCTGAGGCAAACATATCCTTTTGCAGTGTTTGGATATTCATCTGTATTGTATATCATTTACATTGTATGCATGTTGTTCATTTGATTACCTCATCTCCATTGTGTGTTTACATTGTGTGTTTACATTCATCCACACATATGCATTGTTTGTGTGATTATAGATTGTAATATTAACACCCTTGATTCTACAGAGCGCTCTTGCTGTTTCACTTTCTGAGTGTATGCTTTTTGGTGTTTATCCCCTAATGTTAAAATGACATATATCTACTTATGAATTGATCGCTATTGTGTATGGAACTGTGAATCATCACCAAATGTTTTGGACGTAGTGTGTGGGTTTTCCATACAATGAGGAGTAGCCTGTCTTTGCAGCTGTCTTTGAGGTGCTCCTTAGATGCGATCTAACAATTGTGGTGACGAATCAGTACCAGATCAAATAATACACACGATCATGTTATGTCAAATAAGCTGCTTAATTTTCCAGACGGATTTCTGTTTAGGGGAGTGTATTGTTGTGGTAAGACACGATAGTATATGTGCACTGATACTCCATCCAATTAAAACACTGATACCATTGACAAGATGTGCTACACGTAAGCAATCGATACTAATTGGCCATCTTAGAGGCGCGTCCATTTGCGCCTTAATGATTGGTTCTTTAGCTCTCCTTCTAAGGGTTTATAAAGCAACGATAACGGATAATCGACTTGTCACTTTTTCAACTTATTGTAAATTGTTTGTATAGGAGCGCCACAGGCTAAGGTAAACAACAGGTTAATATACCAACAACACCACTAATATCCTAAAGGTGTATTTAAATTTTTCTCAACTAACAAGGTATGAAAAGATATATTTCTCAATGTTTATTCACATATAAAAACATTAATACATAAAACCATTAAAAAAGTCTATTAAGCATCAAACCTCAAGACTTAAAGTTCAAATTCAACTTGTATAATAGAACTTATGAGGTGAAAATTCACCTAAGCAGATATCGATTAATTGATCCAAAATGAGTATATCAATACTAATAGTGAGTTATCCTCTCGTGTTCCGGAGGAGTTAACAACTATACCATATTACATATGAATCGGGCACTAATGTGATAACCCAATGGTGGGAATAGAAATGTGCAAGAAAAATAAAAAATGTTAAAATTGTGGGTGAAAAATAGAATGCAAAACAAAAATTGCAATCTTCTGTGCAAAAAGAAAAAATTAAAAAGTTAAAAAATTTAAAAAATCTGCAAACCTCTGTAAAATTACTTGAAAAAAATGAACACAAGGGGTGTGTGAAGATCAAATACCGGTATGATCAATGAGAATAAAAAATAAGCCATTGCTATAGACAGTGTAGTGTTGTAAATAATTACCACATGTGTGAAACTAACCACAGTGACTTGGATAATAAACCCTTATTTCTAGGGTACTAATTACAATAAATCTCTACTAACAAATATATCTAAACATCCAAATAATAGTGAACAATACAAATAAACAAATAATTGAACAATGTCCCAAAAATGAGTCCCAGAAAAGTCCAAAATCCTGATCCAATGAAAACAATCCTATATTGGTGATGATCCGGTGTCCTGGTTTAGAATGAAAACGATATCTTTCAACGAATTAGAACTTGAAGTTTGATTCCTTAGGAAGCAAAATACTGCAGGGAGTTGAGTTTTATCTACACAACATCTGTCCTCTCTCTTGCTGGAAAACTAAAGTGCTGAAGTTGTTGCAGCATCCCAATATAGATAACTGACAGCCTTATTCTTTTAGTTGTCCTATTCGAGAAGCCGAGTAAATCGAGGAGCAACAACCGGTGGATCTGTTTGTACTTTCGCTTCTCAGAGAAAGTACAAACAGATCCACCGGTTGCTGCTCCTTGATTTACTCGGCTTCTAGAATAGGACAACTCAAAGAATAAGGCTGCAGGGATGCAGAGCTCTGTGTATTTCACCCTTATTAATCTGAGTTTTCTTAAGAATACTAAGCTGGAATACATGCTGCTATAACTAATACCCTTGAGAGTATCGAGTGGACAGCATCAGACGTTAAATCTATTTCCAGGCAGCATACTTCAGATAGTTCAAGGAAGATTTAAGCACCCCCTCCCAGGGAACAAGGCCTTTGGAAGCAGGCCCATAATCCCATCACATATATTCACTCAAAATGGAGGCAGACTACGCGGCTATACGAGATCTTATGAACGACTTTGAGCTCCGTATGTGTAATAGATTTGACCGCCTCCAGTACCTCATGGAATGTACACACTTGCAAGTGGGGGTTTCTGGACATGTGGAGGAGGTGGAGACGAAACCGGCAACCCAGAGTAAGCTGAACAGGTGGACCTTGAGGGTTCCTGGAGACCTGTCTTGGACCCGGAAAGGAGAGATGCGACTGGCTTGCTGTGGGAAGCTGATGACGGCTTCCATGTCTGGAGGGAGTGTTTTATAGCTGCGGCGATGGGTCAGTCGAGCGTTCTGTTTGACTGCCGAACTCAAAGAGATTTTTTGTATGAGACTGGCTCAGACGGCTGTAGAGATGTCTCGGAACCACTTTTGTAACGGCCTGGTCCGGCATAGTTATCCACTACTCAGCACGCCACACGACTGACCTGCATGTGCAGAACTGGTATAGGATAAACCTATTTTTATTTATGTGGCTTGTCTTTGAGTACTGTGGCCTCATAACCCTAAATGACGGCTCTTTAGCCTGAAAGATCCGACCTATGAGACCCAATTTATGAGAACAAGCTGTGGGTTAGCATCGCAGACTTTTCTATATGCCATCTCTTCTATGGGACATATCCTGCGTGAAAACTTTTCTTTCTGAAATCAGCAGTTTTCCCAGCACAAATGTTTACAGATTAGTATGTTTATTTGTGAGGGGAGTATTTGTACTCTCACATAATTGTTGGGGTCTAAACCTTTCTGGTTATTACTGACATTATCTGTCTGTATGCTTCCGCTGACTGGATGGGAGTTGAGAACCACGAGGTGGGTCACTATTATGTTCAGATCTTAGCAGAGCCCTTGCCTGCTAAAGGTTACCCACAGCATTTACACTATGCGGATTGCTACTACCCCCTGCCATATATGTTCTATAATTAGATTATTTTCAAAATATTATTATAGCTTCCTCTAGATATTATAGTTTGTTTAGATGAGGAGAGTATTTTCAATATGTATTGATTAGGCTGACTATTATGCTTGATGAGAGGGAATTCATAACCAGATTTTCATGCATTGTTAACTTGACTCAGAACTGTAAGTCTCACTTAACCACTACCCTCATGTTCAGTTTTAAATGATGTTAAGTTGCTTTATTACTATTCTATGTTTTCTAGTGTAGTCAGAACATGTTATCTATAACATAGCTCTCACATAGGCTTGAAGCAACCACTTAAATAGATACTAAAGCTTATATAGACTTCGGAGCGTACTGTATATCTATGATTAGGTGTTTAGAGTACGCCATGACTGGATTCCTTCCCTGTTTATAGTGTGGGTCAACAGTCTATGGTGTATAACATTAATACTGTGAGAACTTTTTTACTTTTATATATAAGATGCTCCTTTCCCACCTTTGTTGAGGGCTGTATGCATCCTTGCTGATTAGTGTGAAAATCTGTGATATAAAGTGCTGCTCTGAATACCAGAACCTAACAATACATATATCTCTACCATGTACTGGCAATCTTCTAGTCCCATGCCTCTAGGAGTACACTTAGAAGACATTACCTACATTATAGTGCCCTGATCCAGGTGATTCTAGGGTTGCTTAATTTGTTAGATATGTAAATTAGCAATAGAAGGATATGCTATTTTCGGCCTACCCTCCGCCCCCCACCACTTTTGTGCGGTTAGGGATGATTCTTTTCTCCTCTGCATATCCTTTTGACAGAGTTTAGCAGTCTCTGTCCAACCCGAAGAGCCATGACTCAGTCTTTCCCTGAATTTATGTAAAATGGCTCTCGGGGTTCCAATACAGGAAATTTAACTTTGTTTATGATTTCCTGCTTTCCTGAAGTTCATCCAAGATAATAGTCTTAATAATGTCTATGTTTCAATAATTGCTCAGTGTTGATAGATAATCGGTTTAAAATAGCAACTGAGGACTGTTCTGCACCTCACTTTTATCAACTGACGAATTACACAGAGTTACATTGGTGCCCTCTTTATGCTTCTCTATTTAGATATTGTATATTCATTTCAGAATTGGAATTTACCCCATATGTGCTGAAGCTGCAATTTTTTACTATTATCTCCATTAACATGCCCTCGATTGCTTTGCTTAATTTCTGGTCCCTTGATTGGACCTGTTGTCTGAGGACTTTGCGAACCTATAAGATTCAAAAAATGAGGTGCCTAAAGTAACAAGTCATGTCAGTATAATGTATGAGAACAACATAGAAAAGGAAGTGGGGATTTCACAATAAGAAATTCCCAAAAGTCTAGGTAAATCCAGCACAACTGTAAAATTGAATAAAAGCGCTACAAAAAGCTTGTATGTCAAAAACAATGTAAATATTTATTAAACAAATGCACAATACACACATTCACATTCATACAGGGGATCCCACACAAAGCAGTATTAATGAAGTACTGGCCAAAAAATTATTATCTGGTGCACCAGGGGAAATAGACCAAAAACAGTCCATTTAAAACTTGCAGGTATTTGTAATCCAATAAGTGCAGCGTTAATGCAAGAAATGGATGCAGTTATACAGTCCCCGGTGTATAAAAACCAGTTACTTCAGACTTGAACCCCCAGAGTTACTGAGTCGGTTGGTGCTTAAAAGACATAGCATAGGAGGAGCAATAGAAACACGCGTCTTTATTCACAGGTGCTGTATTCCTTTAAGACAGTGATATTCGGTGTACAGATGCGTATAACATATTCTACCTGTATTTGTTCACGCGGTCGCTCCTCCTAGCTGCCTTGTACATGGAGTGTCCAGACATCAGGGGTAAGTCACGATGAGCAGGGGATCTGCTGTAAGGGCTGCCAAGCACGACGAGTCCAAATGCTTGTTTCGCTCCTTCAGTCAGTGCAGCATGGAGCTTCTTCCAGGTGCTAACGACACCTTGATTACCTGCCTTTTTATTGGATACCGGTTTCCAGAGTCCTTTCAATTTGATGAAATTTATGTCAATCACAATTAGCCGTTGTTGCAATGTCTTTGCAATTGTTACTTTTAAAATACAGCTAAATTAAGGGCTTCTCAAGTAACCAAGGTGAGGTATTCAATAGCAGAAGTTGGTTGTATACTATTAAATGATTCAAATACTCACTCACACACACATCCGCAACAAATCATATATACAAAATATGCTAAAAACAGTTTTATTTTAATACACCATTGTGCAATATTTAAAAGACAATACTTAATTATAATGTTATGTGTGTCAAATTATTCTAACAGCAAATATGTGCATTTTAGCTCATCATAGTAGTATATATTTACACTTTTGATTTATTTTATTAATTTTGAGAACCCACTATCCATACACATATGGAAATAAATGGAGATGTGCAGATAAAGTAAGGTATAAGGAATTAGCCTAAAAAGGAAGCAAATTCCAATTTTTCATTTAAGCCATTAGGAGATAGAGTGTTTAGTTTGTACATCCATCTTGTTTCTTTTTGTAAAAGAATTTTATCAATGTCCCCCCCCGCGCATGCTCAGTTTGACTGATTCTATTCCAATGAAGTGGAGTTCATCAATTTTTGATTCGTGAAATTGAGCAAAATGTCTCGCCACTGGGCTGTCAATATTGAAGTCCTTTATATCGTCTCTATGTTCTGTAATGCGGGAGCGTAATTCTCTAAAAGTTTTACCCACATAAAAGCATTTACACGAGCAATAGAGAAGATATATGACTCCTTTTGTGGAACAATTAATAAAAGAATTGATTTTATATGTGACACCTGTATTCGTGCTAAAAGTCTTAGTTTTCTGCACGAATTGACAGCAGACACAGTGATTACAGGGGGAACTGCCGACTATTTTTTGGGCATTGCGTTCTAACCAGTTAGATGTAGGCACTTTGTTAAATTCGCTCTTAACAAGGAGATCTTTCAAATTGTTAGGTCTCCTTGCTGTCATTAGGGGATAGTCCCCCACATGTTGGTGTAATGTAGAGTCATTAGTCAGCAAATGCCAGTTATTGTTAAGAATACTTTTAACTTTACTCCAATGGGCATTATATTTAGTAATAAATCTGATTTTAGTGTCTTCCACATTCTCACTTTTGGTATTCTTTTTGTACAGAAGATCTTTTCTTTGATGCTGAGATGCTTTATAGAGTGCTCTTTTTACACATCTTTTTGAATAGCCTCTCTCAAGGAAACGAGTCGCCATATCTTTGGCCTGTTGTTTAAAGGTTTGATCTCCAGAGCAGATTCTGCGAAGGCGCAGAAATTGCCCATAGGGAATACCCCTCTTAAGATTTTCAGTATAATGTATGTTGTGAAGTGTAACCTGTTGATGAGACTGTTGTGTATATGCTATTTTAACCTCAATAAAAAAATTATTTAAAAAATAAATAAATAAATCTAAATAAATATTCCTATCATTAACTACATTATTCCTATTTAAAACTAAATACTTACCTGTAAAATAAACCCTAAGATAGTTACATTGTAGCTATTTTAGGATTTATTTTTATTTTACAGGCAAATTTGTATTTATTTTAACTAAGTAGAATAGTTATTAAATAGTTAACTATTTAATAACTACCTAGTTAAAATAAAGACAAATTTACCTGTAAAATAAAACCTAGCCTAAGTTACACTAAGACCTAACACTACACTATAATTAAATAAATTAATTAAATTACAGAAAATAATAAACAAATTACAGAAATTTAAACTAATTACACCTAATCTAATACCCCTATTAAAATAAAAAAGTCCCCTTAAAATAAAAAAACCCTAGCCTAAACTAAACTACCAATAGCCCTTAAAAGGGCCTTTTGCGGGACATTGCCCCAAAGTAATCAGCTCTTTTACCTGTAAAAAAAAAATACAAACAACCCCCTTAACAGTAAAACCCACCACCCACACAACCAACCCCCCAAATAAAATACTAGCTAAAAAAACCTAAGCTCCACATTGACCTGAAAAGGGCATTTGGATGGGCATTGCTCTTAAAAGGGCAGTTAGCTCTTTTGCAAGCCCAAACTAACTAACCCACTGATTGACTTACCGGGAGATGTCTTCATCCAAGCCGGGCGAAGTGGTCCTCCAGACGGGCAGAAGTCTTCATCCAGATGGCTTCTTCTATCTTCATCCGTCCAGCGCGGAGCGGCTCCATCTTCAAGACATCCGACGCAGAGCATCCTCTTCTTCTCTTCTAAAACAGAATGAAGTTACCTTTAAGTGACGTCATCCAAGATGGCGTCCCTTAGATTCTGATTGGCTGATAGAATTCTATCAGCCAATTGGAATTAAGGTAGAAAAAATCCTATTGGCTGATCCAATCAGCCAATAGGATTGAGCTTGCATTCTATTGGCTGTTCCAATCAGCCAATAGAATGCAAGCTCAATTCTATTGGCTGATAGGATCAGCCAATAGGATTGAACTTTAATCCTATTGGCTGATTGCATCAGCCAATAGGATTTTTTCTACCTTAATTCCAATTGGCTGATAGAATTCTATCAGCCAATCGTAATCTAAGGGACGCCATCTTTGATGACGTCACTTAAAGGTACCTTCATTCTGTTTTAGTCGTCGGAAGAAGAGGATGCTCCGCGTCGGATGTCTTGAAGATGGAGCCGCTCCACGCCGGATGGATGAAGATAGAAGATGCCATCTGGATGAAGACTTCTGCCTGTCTGGAGGACCACTTCTGCCCAGCTTGGATGAAGACTTCTGCCCGTCTGGAGGACCACTTCGCCCGGCATGGATGAAGACCCCTCCCGGTAAGTCGATCTTCAGGGGGTTAGTGTTTTTTTAAGGGTGTATTGGGTGGGTTTATTTTTTAGATTAGGGGTTTGGGCTTGCAAAAGAGCTAACTGCCCTTTTAAGGGCAATGCCCATCCAAATGCCCTTTTCAGGGCAATGGGGAGCTTAGTTTTTTTTAGCTAGTATTTTATTTGGGGGGTTGGTTGTGTGGGTGGTGGGTTTTACTGTTGGGTGGGGTTGTTTGTATTTTTTTTACAGGTAAAAGAGCTGATTACTTATAGGCAATGCCCCACAAAAAGCCCTTTTAAGGGCTATTGGTAGTTTAGTTTAGGCTAGGGCTATTAGATTAGGTGTAATTAGTTTAAATTTCTGTAATTTGTTTATTATTTTCTGTAATTTAGTGGGGGGGGGGTTGTACTTTAGCTAATTTAATTTAATTTAGTGTAGTGTTAGGTGTTAGTGTAACTTAGGTTAGGTTTTATTTTACAGGTGAATTTGTCTTTATTTTAACAGGGGTGTCCGGAACACGGTCAGACCAATGGTCCGTGTGTACGAGTGAGGAATTCAAAGAGCTCTGCTAGAGGTAAAGCTTGGAGTGCCGTAGCTTAATGGCGGATCAGGCCGTGTAGTCATGCAAGGAAAAAATGAATGCAGGCACTCATAGTTTTGAAAAAATAAAACGTACCTTTTATTAGTACACAGGATAAAACATTAGGTGTTCCCAAACAGAGGGCAGACAGGGAGGCAAGCAGTCAGACTGCTTGCCTCCCTGTCTGCCCTCTGTTTGGAAACACCTAATGTTTTATCCTGTGTACTAATAAAAGGTACGTTTTATTTTTTCAAAACTATGAGTGCCTGCATTCATTTTTTCCTTGCATTAAATAGTTAATAACTAATAACTATTCTACCTAGTTAAAATAAATACAAACTTGCCTGTAAAATAAAAATAAATCCTAAACTAGCTACAATGTAAATATTAGTTATATTGTAGCTAGCTTAGGGTTTATTTTACAGGTAAGTATTTAGTTTTAAATAGGAATAATTTAGTTAATGATAGGAATATTTATTTAGATTTATTTAAATTATATTTAAGTTAGTGGGTGTTAGGTTTAGACTTAGGTTTAGGGGTTAATAAATATAATGTAGGTGTCGGCGATGTTGGGGTCAGCAGATTAGGGGTTCAAATTTTTATTTTAGTATTTGCGATGCGGGAGGCACTCGGTTTAGGGGTTAATAGGTAGTTTATGGGTGTTAGTGTACTTTTTAGCACTTTAGTTATGAGTTTTATGCTACGGCGTTGTACCATAAAACTCATAACTACTGACTTTTAAATGCGTTAGGACTCTTGACAGGGTAGGGTGTACCGATCACTTTTTGGCCTCCCAGGACAGACTCGTAATACCGGCGCTATGGATGTCCCATAAAAAAAAGACTTTACGAAGTTTACGTAAGTCGTTTTGCGATAAGGCCAAAGAAGTGTGCAGTCACCCTAAACCTTCAAGACTCGTAATACCAGCGGGCGTAAAAATGCAGCGTTAGGACTCTTAACGCTGTTTTTTTACCCGAACGCACAACTCGTAATCTAGCCGAGAGTCTTTTGGGGTATCAGTGATATATCAATATATATCCCAGATATCCAGCGCTCAAGGACTATGTCCGCTGGTTGTAATAGAGTTCAATAAAGAAAAACGTTCCATGAACGATCTCATCCGGTTTTACTGAGGCTGTGGTACCTTGTTGCCAAGGTTAGGAAGAATCCAATTGATGTAAGTTGTAGAAACCGCCACAAGTTTGCAGAGAGGAGATGCCACTTGTACTCACATCGCATCCCAGACGTCGGGATTCTCTCTTTAATGTATTCACTGTTATATAAACACTAATGGTCTTGGGCAAGAAATAAATAGATGCATATCATTTTCACTTGGTATATTTTAGTTGTGCTAAAGTTGTAAGCTTTATTTTAATTATTTATTAGGAATTTTGTAAAATATTATAGTGGCTTTCATATTGCTATTTGTTTTACTTTTTAATATATGTTTTATTTTTTATGATATTTTCTCTTTATTTTTTAATATTATTGGTTTCATTGTAGTTAAAAGTGATCTCTATTACAAATGTCATTGTTTTTTATGTTCATATGTTTGAATAAAGCAAGATTAATCATTTTATTTTTCTTTAGAGCACTGAAATATCTTATTCCTGTAACATCAAAACATGCAATTAAAAGAAGTGGATTGAGTCCTATTCACTCTGCAGCAGATGGACAGAATGTACAGTGTCTGGAACTACTGATTGAGAATGAGTTTGACGTCAATGAGTTATTGGCTGAGCATGTATCTGAGACATATGATGATAAACGGAAAACAGCCTTATTTTTTGCAGTATCCAATAAAGATGTTTTGTGCACAGAGATGTTATTAAAAGCTGGTGCTTACCCAAACAATGACCCATTAAACTGTCTCCTAGTGGCTGTAAGAGCTGGAAATCATGAAATTGTAAGGTTGCTCTTGGCTCACAGAGCAGATGTCAACTGCTATTTCATGCTTGTAAATGATACACACTTTCCTAGTGCAATTCAGTATGCACTGAATGATGACATCATGCTAAGATTATTGCTAAATAATGGATACAAAGCCGAAATGTGCTTTGACTGCTTTCACGGCGACATTTTTGGTGGTTCGTTCATCTGGTCTTCTTTAGAAGAAGAGATTTTACCAGGATGGACTTCATGCATCATTAAAGATACCCCTGTAGGTATAAATACAACTAATATTTTTTCCTTTTCCTTTCCTGATTTTTATGACTTAGTAATATACTTTGAACTAATTTTGTGTTTGATCTTACAGTTATCTACATTTTACTTCTTTTTTAGTTTTGTGATTTTATCTCTGTATCATGGATGAAGCATTTAGTTGGAAAAGTTATTCGAATATTAGTAGACTACATGGATTTTGTTCGAATTTGTACAAAATTAAAAAGTGCTATTGAAGAACAAAAAGAGTGGCCTGAAATTCTGCAAATTATAGGTAAGTGAATTGGTTGAAGCTATATATATTTTTTTTTTTTTAACAACTCAACCTTAAATAGACATACTCATCAGTGGAAGGCATCTTGTGTAAAGCCCTGAATATATATGGGTATAATTGACAATAAGATGTACTCTGAATGTAAAGGACACAATGCAAATAAAGTTTAAGTACAGAAGCAGTAGATATAAAATCAGAAACTATGTGCCAAGCTGAAAAACTCTCTTATGTGGAGTTTTGGTAAGAGAAAGAGAGTGGTGAAGGTTAGTGCCAAATTAGTGGTGTGGAAAATATATAGAGCCATGACAGAAATATCTTGGGTCGTATTGTTATAGTTGGGTTTTTAAGTAAGGGACAGGACAGGAAGAAACTTCACTACTATTTTTTATATAAGGGAGGTTAATTTGTCTGGTTGTTCCATTCTTGGTGAATTTGATTGAGAATATCTGGATGATGAAAAAAACTACATAAGCATAACTGCACCTGACAAAAAAGTGAATTGCAAAATTATTTGTGTATTATGCAACAAAAAGTAAGATTTTATGTGGAAACTGGTAAAAAAAATGGATGCAGAAGTAAAATTTTGCAGATGTAAGGCAGTGGGAGATGTTAGGAGAAGTATCCATTGGTATTAGACCCAAGTGGTTCTTTTTAAATGTCATTGATGTAGCAAAAATAAAGAAGATGAAGTCATATACATACTGTAAATGGAAGAAAGAAATTGAGACATGTAGTTGTAATTCTTTGAGGCCGAATTATCATTGTGTGAGCGGACATGATCCGATATTACA
Organism: Bombina bombina; assembly: GCF_027579735.1. Classification (NCBI taxonomy): domain Eukaryota; kingdom Metazoa; phylum Chordata; class Amphibia; order Anura; family Bombinatoridae; genus Bombina; species Bombina bombina. The sequence continues at coordinate 165,176,988 of NC_069504.1, read as the reverse complement.
GATGTCTGCTGCACATCGATAAATGCCGACAGCATACGCTCTCTGCATTTATCATTGCACCAGCAGTTCTTGTGAACTGCTGGTGCAATGCCGCCCCCTGCAGATTCGAGGCCGCTAGCAGGGGGTGTCAATCAACCTGATCGTATTCAATCGGATTGATTTCTGGCGGACAGGTTATGGAGAAGCGGGCTTTAGACTGCCGCTTCATAACTTCTGTTTCCGACGAGCTGAAAGCCAGAAACAGGGGGCATCAAGCTCTGTACCAAGCTTGATAAATATGCCCCTTAGTATTCTAAAAGTAAAGAATTTTGAAAGTGGTTATTTATCAGCACAATACATTACAATAACATTTGTACTATGGTTTAACAATCCGTTATTACTAACTCCATCTTTTTTTACCTTTTTTTGTATTAAGAAAATCCTCGACCATTGAAACATTTGTGTCGTCTCAAGATACGGAATCTCGTTGGGTTGGAGAGGCTAAACAGGCCACTATTAATGAATAAACTTCCACTCCCCCCTCTGCTTAAATCCTATTTAATGTTCAAAGAGTATGATTTGTATGGCAAAGGTTTAGAATTCGAGTCATGTTAAGAAACATTTTTTATATAAAAATGATATTGTGTTGCTTGTTATGGACCATTACTAATGTCACTGTAATCTCCCACATTTTATTTAGTATGGAAGAATAAAGGGAAAATATACTATGATATATATATTTTTTTTAATTTAATCATGCTCTTTTAATTTGCTGATTATCTTATTATGAGAAATTAATCAACGTTTTTAAAATGATGAAGGGTGCTTATTTTAGTAATGTCTATAGGTATGATTTAATCATTTTGGAATTTCAATATAGAAACAATATTGATATTTCACTTGACTTCAACGCGGACTAAAATGTTTTTCACTCAAAAGTTGACTACTTTTTTGGTAACCATTTTGTCAACTCATGGGAAAAGATTACAAGTGGTGTGCTAATAGTTGTGCACAAATGATATAGGGTTTATCGCGGCTGTTTGCACGTTTATTGAAGTAGTGAATATATTACAAGTTGAAAGTAAATGCTTTCACTCAAGCACAATTGAATTTAATGTGCGTCGGGTTAGCGCAGCATCAGAGCTCTGGTTAACTGGTACACAAGAATAAAAAGTTGCACAAAAAACATTAAAATTACATTTAAAAGTACAGTTAGACTCATAATAACACTATCTGATAAAAATTATTATAAAAAGGGCTCAAAAGATACGAGGTCTCAAGGACTTCAAAAGGCTTTACCATAGAGATTCATACATATACATGTCTAAAAATATATATGTGGGTACACATGTATTTATATGTGTATATATGTACTTACAGACATGTATACACATAAAAACACATAATTACATATGTATACCTATATGGACATATAAATAAGTGCAGTGGAGCCTTTTGCAGTTAAGTAGCTGAAACATGTAAAATCATATTTATGCAATATTTATATTTAATAAAGTGTTTTACTGTGTTTTGCACTGTAAATATTTCACACTCCAATGTTCTTCACATAGGGTAATATGTTCTAAGTATTTTTAAATATATATTCCTATATATATATATATATATTTATCTATATCTCTATATATAAATATATTACAAAAAAAAACATTTATATATGTGTGTGTGTGTGTGTATTTATGAATAAATGGAACATATTCTAATATTCTGCTATGTGAAGAACATTGGAATGGGAAATATATTTTATGTTGGTTAGCGCATTTGCAAAAATGCGAACGAGTTTGCGCTACTTGTCGGGCGTTAGGTGTTTTCCACTTTTCGTGCTCTATTGAAGTCTATGGGGTAGATTTATCATAGTGCGTTTAGACATGATACAATGTAGCGTATCATGTCCGCTGCACATCGATAAATGCCGACAGCATACGCTGTCGACATTTATCCTTGCACCAGCAGTTCTTGTGAACTGCTGGTGCAATGCCACCCCCTGCAGATTCGCAGCCAATCGTCCACTAGCAGGGAGTGTCAATTAACCCAATCGTATTTGATCGGGTTGATTTCTGTCCGCGGCCTCAGAGCAGGCAGACGGGTTATGGAGCAACGGCCTTTAGACCTCTGCTTCATAACTTCTGTTTCCAGTGAGCCTGAAGGCTCACACGGAAACAGGGGCATCAAGCTCCATACGGAGCTTGATAAATCGCCCCCTATGGGAGAACTTTTTACTTTCAACTAATAATAATCGCGGTATCCGAAAATAACAAAACCTAACATTACACAAAATAACAAACTCTAAAATTACGAAAAATAACAAAATCTAAGATTACAGAAAATAATATACGAAATTATCCAAAATAAAAAAATTAAACCTAATCTAATACCCAAATAAAAAAAGCTACCCCAAAATAAAAACATCCCCTAATCTAATACTAAACTACCAATAGCCCTTAAAAGGGCCTTTTGTAGGGCATTGCCCTAAATTTAACAGCTCTTTTACTTTAAAAAATACAAATTACCCCCTAACAGTACAACCCCCTCACCCACCCAACCCCCCCAAAATAAAAAAGACCTAACTTAAAAAAAACGAATCTACCCATTGCCCCTAAAGGGGCATTTGGATGGGCATTGGCCTTAAAAGGGCAATCAGCTCTTTAGTGCCCTTTAAAAAAAAACAAAAAATAACCCTAATCTAAAAAAAAAAAACACACCCAAAAACCCCCCCAAAAAACTAACACTTACCCTGACATAGGTACTCACCAAGTCCAGCGGTGAAGGGCTTCTTCTAGGCGACTCCATCTTCATCCAGCGCACAACCATCTTTTTTCTTCATCCTGGTGGCACAGAGCGAAGGCGGCACGGAGTGAAGCAGAATCGGCGGCTGCTCAGACATCTGATGTGGAGGTTCCTCTTCATTTGATCATCCGCCGCACACTGAAGATTGAATGCAAGGTACCCGTTTTATATTGGGGTACCTTGCATTCCTATTGGCTAAAAAAAATCAGCCAATAAGATGAGAGCTATTTAAATCCTATTTTATGAAGATGGAACCACCTGGAAGAAGATCTTCACCACCGGACTTCAGGAATGGTGAGTACCTATGTCGGACTTAGTGTTAGTTTTTTTTGGGGGGGGTTTAGATTAGGTTTTTTTTTTGTTTTTTTAATGGGAACTAAAGAGCTGAATGCCCATTTAAGGACAATGCCCATAAAAATGCCCCTTTAGGGGCAATGGGTAGATCAGCTTTTTTAGATTTAGGTCTTTTTTATTTTGGGGGGTTTACTGTTAGGGGTTAATTTGTATTTTTTTATGTAAAAGAGCTGTTAAACTTAGGGCAATGCCCTAGGTAGTTTAGTTTTAGCTTAAGGGGAGTTTTTATTTTGAGGTGGCTTTTTTGTTTTTATAATAATTTTTTTCTGTAATCTTAGATTTTTTTATTTTTCGTAATTTTAGAGTTAGTTATTTTGTGTAATGTTAGGATTTGTTATTTTGTTTAATTTTAGATTTTTTTATTTTTTGTAATGTTAGTTTTTTTTCGTAGTGTTAGAATTTTTTAATTTTGTAATTTAGGTTTTTTAGTTTGGTATCTTTTATTTTTTTTAAATAGTAATGTTAGGTTTATTTATAGTTTAAGCTTAGTTTTTTTTATTTCACAAGTATGTTTTTATTTATTTTAAGGTAGTTATATTCACCTAGATTACGAGTTTTGCGTTACGGTTTTAGCGCTGAAAAAATGGCAATTTTAGCGTAAAAACAGTAATGCAGCCATTACGAGTCTTGTCTGTATAGCTACACCGCAAGCATTTTAGCCTGCAAAGCAACGTCAATCCCGCACTCAAAAAAATTACGTTTTTGCGTGGCATTTCCATAGCACCGGTATTACAAGTTGTGCAGTGAGGCTAAAATGCTTGCGTTACAGCCTATACCGACACAATCCATTCCGCCATCTGAGAGCAGTAGTTATGAGTTTTGCGCCAAAAAATGTTTCACAAAATTTATAACTAAAATGTTACAAAGTACACTAACATCTATAAACTACCTATTAACCCCTATTCAGCCACCCTCCCGCATCGCAAACACTATTTAAAACTTATTAACCCCTATTCCGCCACTCCCCGACATTGCCACCACTATAATAAAGTTATTAACCCCCATTCCCCCGCACCCCAACATCGCCGACACTATAATAAAGCTAATAACCCATATTCCGCCGCTCCCCAACATTGCCACCACTAAATAAAGTTATTAACACCTAAACCTCTGGCCTCCCACATCACCACCACTAAATAAACTTATTAACCACTAAACCGCCAGCCCCCCACATCGCAAAAAACTAAATTAAACTATTAACTCTAAACCTAACAACCCCCTAACTTTAAATTAAAATTACAATATCCCTATCTTAAAATAAATAAAAACTTACCTGTGAAATTAAAAAAATCAGCCAATAGAATTTCAGTAGCTCTCATCCTATTGGCTGATTTGAACAGCCAATAGGATTTCAGTAGCTTTCATTCTATTGGCTGATTTGAATTTCAAAAATTAAAATAAAAAAAAAACTGTTTAAACTAACAATTAACCTAACATAACTATTATACTAATCTTAAAATAACTACCAATTAAATAAACTAAATTACACACAAAAAAACTAACACTACTAAAAATATTTAAGTCTAAAATTAAAAAAAAATTAAAAATACTAAATTACAAAATATAACAAACACTAAATTATGAAAAATAACCTTCACCGCCGGACTTCAGGAATGGTGAGTACCTATGTCGTGGTTAGTGTTAGTTTTTTTTTGGGGGGTGTTTTTTATTTTAGATTAGGGCTTTTTTTGTTTTTTTAATGGGCACTAAAAAGAGGAAAAAGCCCATTTAAGGGCAATGCCCATACAAATGCCCCTTTAGAGGCAATGGGTGGATCAGATTTTTTCAAATTAGGGCTTTTTTATTTTGGGGGGTTGGGGGTGGGGGGGTTTACTGTTAGGGGTTAATTTGTATTTTTTAATGTAAAAGAGCTGTTAAACTTAGGGCAATGCCCTAGGTAGTTTAGTTTTAGCTTAAGGGGAGTTTTTATTTTGAGGTGGCTTTTTTGTTTTTATAGGGGTATTAGATTATGTTTAATTTTTTTATCTTGGATAAATTAATTTTTTTCTCTAATCTTAGATTTTTTTATTTTTCGTAATTTTAGAGTTAGTTATTTTGTGTAATGTTAGAATTTGTTATTTTGTTTAGTTTTAGATTTTGTTATTTTTTTGTAATGTTAGTTTTTTTTTGTAGTGTTAAAAAAATTTAATTTTGTAATTTAAGTTTTTTAGTTTGGTATCTTTTATTTTTTTTAAATAGTAATGTTAGGTTTATTTATAATTTAAGCTTAGTTTTTTTTTATTTCACAGGTAAGTTTTTATTTATTTTACGGTAGTTATATTCACCTAGATTTCGAGTTTTGCATTACGGTTTTAATGCTGAAAAAAATGGGCATTTCAGCGTAAAACAGTAATGCAACCATTACGAGTCTTGTCGGCATTGTTATACCGCAAGCATTTTAGCCTGTAACACAACGTCAATCCCGCACTCAAAAAAATGACGTTTTTGCGTCGGATTTCCATAGTGCCGGTATTACAAGTTGTGCAGTGAGGCTAAAATGCTTGCGATACAGCCTATACCGATACGATCCATTCCGCCATCTGAGAGTAGTAGTTATGAGTTTTGCACCACAAAAATGTTTCACAAAACACATAACTAAAATGTTACAAAGTACACTAACACCCATAAACTACCTATTAACCCCTATTCAGACACCCTCCCGCATTGCAAACACCATTTAAAACTTATTAACGCCTAATCTGCCGCTCACTACATCGCCGCCACTAATAAGTTATTAACCCCTATTCAGCAACACCCCAACATTGCCACCACTATAATAAAGTTATTAACCCCTATTCCCCGCACCCCAACATCGCCAACACTATAATAAAGCTATTAACCCCTATTCCGCCGCTCCCCTACATCGCCGCCACTAAATAAAGTTATTAACCCCTAAACCTCTGGCCTCCCACATCACCACCACTAAATAAACCTATTAACCCTTAAACCGCCAGTCCCTCACATTGCAAAAAACTAAATTAAACTATTAACCCCTAAATCTAACAACCCCCTAACTTTAAATTAAAATTACAATATCCCTATCTTAAAATAAATAAAAACTTACCTGTGAAATTAAAAAAATCAGCCAATAGAATTTCAGTAGCTCTCATCCTATTGGCTGATTTGAACAGCCAATAGGATTTCAGTAGCTCTCATTCTATTGGCTGATTTGAATTTCAAAAATGAAATCAGCCAATAGGAATGCAAGGGACGCCATTTTGAAAAGGCTCCCTTGCATTGAAGATTCAGTGTACGGCGGTGATCGTGTGAAGATGATGCTCCGCGCCGGATGTCTTCAAGGATGGACCCGCTCCATGCTGCCGGGGTGAAGATAGAAGATGCTGCCCTTGGATTTTGTGCGGTATGGAGCTTATCACCACCATATCGCACGCACATGGTGGCTTTTCAGAAACGCTATGGAGGGTGAAATAACGCAACTTTTGTTGCAATCGTTTCACACCCTCAATAGCCAAAAACTCGTAATTTTATTTTATTTATAAAATTTAGCGGGTGTTAGGTTTAGGGCATTAGGTTTAGGGGTTAATAGTTTAATTTAGTTTGTTGCGATGTGGGGGCCGGCAGTTTAAGGGTTAATAGGTTTATTTTTAGTAGTAGTGATGTGGGGTGGCGGTTTAGGGGTTAATAGCTTTATTTAGTGTTGGCAATGTGGGGGGGGTGGCGGATTAGGGGTTAATAACTTTAGTGTTGGCAATGTGGGTGGACGGTGGTTAAGGGGTTATTAGACTAGGGGCTTATTTTAGGTTTTTAAACAACTTTAGTTTCTCTATAGACTTTAATAGGGAAGGCGTTAATGCGTACGCCATTTTTTAATCACAGGTGTTAGTTTTTTTTCCAAAACGTTCACGAGCATGCAAAGCCTAAACTTTTTTTTGGTGCTATATGGGGCTTACCGTACCATACCTCACAACAACAAAAAAGTTGTTCTGTAACTTGTAATAGCTGCAGTATAGAAATAGCGGTACGGACCCAACTTGTGCGCAATCGGGAGTGATAAATAGAGCTCCACTCGTTATCTAGCTCATAATGTGTTATTTAAGAATTGCTTTGTAACATAAATATTCATCTGCAAGAACTTTCAATAACAAGTGTAAAATATGCATAAAAGTTCAGATGACGAGTTGAACAGTTGTTTGCACTTGTGTTCAAGCGTTAAAACTGCTAGAAGTAACTTTTTGCACTGACAGATTCGCACGCGATTTGCGAGTTGAAAGTAAAAACTTTGCACTCTCTCGTTTGTAACATCGCGGTAACAAACTTTGAGAAGTCGCCAATACAATACTCCCCCATAGACTTCAATGGAGCCACAAGTGGCGTGAACACTAACTCGCTTATTTAAAAGCGCATCATAAGAAGATAATATTTCATATTTCGTTATCCAATGTTCTGCACATAGAAGAATATGTTCTATTTAGTCTTAAATATATATCAGATGGATTTTTGCACAAATGTATATTTATATTTTTATATACATGATTATATATAGATCTATACAGATATATATATAGGAATATCTATTTAAAAATACATAGAACATATTCTGCTATGTACAGAATATCGGAATGTGAAATATTTACAATAAATACACAGTATAACACTTTATTAAATATGAATATTGCATAAATATAATTTTACATGTTTTCATTTCCTTAAAGGGACAGTCTACACCAGAATTTTTATTGTTTTAAAAGATAGATAATCCCTTTATTACCCATTCCCCAGTTTTGCATAACCAACACAGTTATAATAATATACTTTAACCTCTTTGATTATCTTGTATCTAAGCCTCTGCAAACTGCCCCTTTTTTCAGTTCTTTTGACAGACTTGCAGTCTAGCCAATCAGTGCCTGCTCCCAGATTACTTCACGTGCACGAGCACAGTGTTATCTATATGAAATATGTGAACTAACACCCTCTAGTGGTGAAAAACTGTTAAAATGCAATCTGAAAAGAGGTGGCCTTCAAGGTCTAAGAAATTAGCATATGAACCTCCTAGGTTAAGCTTTCAACTAAGAATACTAAGAGAACAAAGCAAAATTGGGGATAAAAGTAAATTGGAAAATTGTTTAAAATTACATGCTCTATCTGAATCATGAAAGTTTATTTTGGCCTAGACTGTCCCTTTAACTGTAAAAGGTTCCAAAACACTTATATATGTATAATATATATATGTCTATATATGTATATATGTCTATATATGTATACATATGTATTTATGTGTTTCTCAAGTGCGCAAACCCGACATGAAATATTAATAATTTCACATTCCAATGTTCTTCACATAGCAGAATATGTTCTATTCATTCATAAATACAAATTTCTACGTATATCTGTTTTTCTTTTTGTAAAATATATACTGTATTTATCTATCATATATAGATTAGAAGTAAAGTAGTCCCAAGGCAAAGTAAAATTCAAATTGTTATTATAAACCGCATAGAGTAAAAGAAACCCATGGGGTCCCAAAAAGCACATAAAAGCACAAATGCATTAGGCTGACATGTTTCAGCTTGCTGCCGTAATCATAGCTGATTCAATATATTTGTGGCACTCATTTAAAAGCACACCTTCTTTTTTATTGGTTGTGAAAACTACCAATGCCTGTGTTCAGTGGCGTATTTAGGTTTTGTGCTGCCCTAGGCACTCAAAATTCTGCTGCCCCCCCAGGTTATAGGCCTTTTTTAGCACATGCACACCTCACACACAAGCATTGCGCACACACCTCATACTTAAAAACACTACCTACAAAGCAAATACTTATTTAATGGATTATTGAACTGCAAAATTGCACTATATTGTATATCTCTGAATATTACTTGCGCAAGTAATAATATCTTTAAGTAAGAATTGTCCCTTAGTTGCACATTATAAACACAAATGATGGTGCTGTCACAAAAAACAGTGTTTTACACAATATAGACAGCTGCTGTCTTAAGTGTTCACGTACGAATGTAATGAGGTAAAATAAAACACTCCAATATAAGTGGTAAGAATGGATATATGTAGCAATGAGAATTGTAAAACCAGTGCAAGTGTAATCTGAGTAAGGGAATAAAATGGTAACTCACCCTCCAGTGTATTATTTCCACGTAATGCTGAGCAGTGACCACCCAGCAGAAAAAATCTTTTTGCTCTAAAGTGTAAGTGCTGTGCATACATTGTGGTGCCATATCAATCGCCTTCTCATTCACAGCAGTACAGTGCCGCTCAATCGGTGACGTCATCAACCTGGACCAGGAGCCACTTTATGACTCCCAGTGAACAAAAACAAATGAGGAACAACAAGAAGAACCCAGTAGACACCAGTAGAGGCTAAACTTAAAACGCAAGTTTACATTTTAAGTTTATCTTTGACTGGCGTCTCCTGGATCTTCTTGGTGACCTATATAACATCCAGCCACACTGCTCTAAATTTAAGCAACAAAGTGAAAGTGAGGATGCCAAATTTAAAGGGGCTTTATGCAAAAAGTGCCGCCCCCCCAAAATCTACCGTCCTAGGCACGGGCCTTGTTGGCCTAGGCCATAATACACCCCTGACTGTGTTCAATTTATGTGTCTTATTTTAAGTGTCTCATTTTAACCTCTTGTACTCTATTGCCTGTGGAGATTTAACTATATAAGAACCTGTACCCTACTTCACTATTCCACTAAACTCTCCCATATGTATTTACACATGGCACTTAAAAATAAAAAGTAATTTTGGTCCTACTATATCTGTGTTTATATATATGGAGGTAAATATATGTATATCCATATATATATATATATATATATATATATATATATATATAGATAGAGAGAGAGAGAGAGAGAGAGCTGTCCCTCTCATAGGGGTACAGTAGTGGATATTCTACTTGGAAGGCTACGGTATGAACATAATGTCAGTATAGATCAGCAACCGTCCCTCCTGGTTCCTGATCCCTGGCTTGTTCCTGACTCTGCTGTTCTCCTTGTTCCTGATTCCGACTCGTCTGACTACTCGCTTTGGCTCCTGACTCGGCTCGTCTGACTATTCGCTTTGGCTCCTGACTCGGCTCATCTGACTACCAGCTCTGGTTTTGATTCCTGGCTTGTTATTTGACTTGTGGACTTTTTATTATTTTTTGCTATTAATAAAGGTGTGATTATTTTTGCACTTCTCTCTCAGTCTGATTCCTGGCACCCTGACAATATGATATAAAGTTGCTCTTATTACACATGGTATATATCCTAAAGGAAGGATCTATTTTACTATTGTGCTTAACTACCAGTGTCTCCTATCAGGGGCTACTTTCATCAATGTTACTGTACTTCATTATTTCTAAACTTCAGTGTGTTCATTATTTCTAAACTTTCAATGTGTTACAGTCTCTATCGGATACATACATCTTATTATCATAGTCTCCCCTGGAAGAAACATAGGGGTATTATAGTCAGAAAGAATAAACATAGTATGAAGGAAGGGGTTTTGGCACACATTATATACTTTTGCATTTTTCCAAGTGCACATTAATATATTAGTGCATCATGTACAAAGGATCGTGCCTTAATGTTATATGTTGCATATTGAATCTAATTACCTAATCTTGTATCAAGTTGTGTTGTATTTTTCTTATTCATATACACATGTGTTTTGCTTAACATTTCTTGAATGCATTCTAGGTTCCATACAAAGAATTTAGCCCTGAGGAGAACAGCTCCTATGTCAAAAAGTGGAGCAGGCATCCTGGGGTGTCAGAGCCCAAGTCAGAGTATGATTCAATGCTCAAATGCAATAGTTACTTCCAATAGTTTATCAAATCATACTCTGAGTTGAGCTCACTAGGCACCCTGGTCTTGAGTCTGAAAACCCAGAACATTTCAAGTTTGCCTAGAATTTTGTCCCTATCTCCACCTCTAGTTGGTTTCTTAATCCATTCTATAGCTTGCCACCTCAAAGTAATGTTACTCTTATTGTGTGTGTTTTTTAAATGTTTAACCAGCGGTGTAGTAGCCTCACCAATTTTGATTGTGGACAGGTGATTTCTGATCCTTGTATTTACATTGTTTGTCGTGAGGCCTACGTATTGCAAATGACACTGAATGCATATTAATACAAGATGCTCCAAAAATGACTATAGAGGAAAGGATTACAGTTCTCGTTTGAGACTATTATTGTACGTGTATGTGCAACTGTGAAACTTTTTACTTATGTTTGATTGATTTTGGTGCTTCCTGGCAGCACATATTTACAATTTTGCACAGAAAAGGGCTTCTTTAAACATGGAGGGGACCAATTTTAACTTTTATTCTCTGCTGCCTGTGACAGAAAGAGGCAATGTCAGTCTGGATATGGACAGAGTTTTTTCAACAGATGTTACAACCTATTGTCTGGAAGAACTGTTTGATGAAATGGAAAAATTACTGATAAAAGAACATAAACTACAATTTGATGTATGGACTTTTGAAAAGTATGCAAAGATGCAAATTGTTCCAAGGGGTCTTAGAGTGAAAAAGTTCCCCATGTTTGAAGTTTAAGAATCCGAATTAGTGGACTCATGGAACTCAACATTAAAATAGAGTATATTCCTATTATACTATAAGAAATTCCTATGACTCTGGAACAGATAATTCTGATGCAGAAACTGAGCCAGCATCAAAAAACGGAAAATGATCAACTGGAAACGAAGGGGAGGTAGGAAACGAAAAGCAAAAAAAAAAGTGGAGATATAAATTCACAAGAGAGGAGATATCCAACACGGTACAGCAGAGCAGGATATCAAGATCAGAATCGAATGCAGGGTCAGAACTACAGAAGGAGAAGAGGGAAACAGAGGGACTTCTAGAAAATCCTAAAGAGGAAAATAACTTTCAGATTGTCAATTTGTCCTCCTTTAAACTTAATATGGCCCATATAGAGCTATTACAAAAGGGGCTCTCATTTTGCCCAAAAAAACATCTTAATAAATTTGAATTTTTAAAAGATTTACAGTATTATGCAAGAAAGATTATTTTATCACAAATGTTCAAAAGTAAAAACAAAACAGAAATGTTGAATATTGTCAAGTTGGACAGAGGAGACTCTGCAGCAATAACTGATCTGCAGAGTCTTCTAAATGATAATGAGGGCCAATTAGAAAATTTTGAGAATGAACAAATTGTAAATACACAAATAGGGTTTAAAGTTAAATCAAAATATATGCCCCCACTATCATTAATAGCTGCAGTACAACATTTTGTAAAGACTGTTGAAAATGATATTGACAAAATTGTGTTTACAGGAGTGATTAATGACAATCTGACTGTGAGAGAGAGACAAGCTTTAAAAGAAATTGAAAATGCACCCAATTTAATAATTAAGCCGGCCGTTAAAGGTGGCAATCTCGTACTCCTAGATGAGAATAAATATGTTTCAGAAATTAAAAGACAACTATGTGATAGAAATCAGTATCTCAAATTACCTACTAATCCCATTAAAAATATATAATCTTCCCTATTTAAAATTCTAAATGATGCTAAAAACGATGGAATAATAAATATAGAAGAATTCAAGTATCTCTATCCCCCTCATCCTGTTATGCCGGTATTTTATTGTATCCCTAAGCTACACAAGAATATAGAAAAAAACCCAGAGAGACCAATAATTGCCGGCATAGGAAGTCTGACGGAAAAAATTGGCACATATGTTGATTATTTTTTTAGGCCTTTTTTGAATACTCTACCTTCCTTTGTTCTGGATACCTCTGACCTCCTTAAAAAATTAGATGGTTTAAGCATAGAAAGATAAACATTATGAGTTTCACTTGATGTGGAGAGTCTATATTCCTCCATCCCTCATAAGGTAGGTTTGAAGGCATGTGGCTACTTTCTTGAAAGTCGTTGGGTAACATATAACACACACACTGAATTTGTTTTAAAATTAATGGAATTTATACTTGACAATAATGTATTTTTATTTGATAACCAAGTATATAAACAAATACGCTCGTAGAGCACCGAACCTTAGAGATAGACTTACTCACAGTAACTATAGAGCATCAACAAAAAATTGGCTATCAGGCGTGAAAATCACAGGCAATTTTCCTTGTGGAAAATGTGTAACGTTTGAATACATGGAAAGGACTAAAAGATTTTCTACAAATGAGGAAATATTTTTATAACATTAGATTCTTCTTTAATTGTAATACTGAAGGACTAGTTTATCTTCTACACTGCTCATGTCCCATTTTTTACGTAGGAAAAACTAAGAGAAAATTAAATGATAGGATAAGAGAACATAGGGATGATGTTAAAAATAAGAACATGGATAGTAGCATTGCTAGACATTACATGGAATATCATGAGAGTAACCCAGAGTCACTTAGATTCATAGGGATAGATAAATGCATAATTAATGGAAGAGGAGGGGACTATGATAACTGCCTGTTAAGGAAATAATCAAGATATACGTATTGCCTTAAAACTCTATCACTTCATGGGCTAAATGAAAAAATAGACTATTCCTGTTTTTTAGGGCAATAGTCTATATAGCTTCATGACATATACTGTTTGTTTATGAAGGGCCTGGTAACTTATGTAAAACTTGAAAGAAAGAAATAATTATAATTATTTGGCATGTATTTACTGTATGTATTTCTAGGTTATGATTTAACTTAGCAGATAAATACAAGGTATTTTTATAAACTGATATCTTTTTGTTCCTTGTCTATATTACTTCCATACATATCGGGTTCAGTTAGCGCCATGATAATGCACGGATCTTGTTAACCTGTTTCATTTTATTTTCATTATTTTTCTATGTCAAAAAACCATCTAATAATATTTCACCTTTTGTTTGAGGACTTTGCACTTCATCACCAATAAATTTTAGGTGTGCCTGGTGATGTCATTACCCCCTGACGAAGCCCTGTTGTTCAGCCAGTGGGGGTGAAACACGCGTAGGCATGGCTGTGCTGTCTGATGTGGGAGTACTTTCAAACTGATGGTGCAAAGATTGAGGCTTTCGCTGTTTCAAACTTGGTTCGATGTGAATACCACAAGCATTTGATGATTACTACCAGAGCAAGCATGGATACAGGACTCACGTTCTAAAAAGGCAAAATTGATATCCAGTCAAAAGGAGAGGTATCATATTAGTTACTGAGCCGCTAAATGTTGAACCTGTTTAGTATGTGTGGCAGGTGATCCGGGATACACTACGTTGCCTCCTCAGTATATTGTGTGTATAATACACTGATTACCTATATCAATTGGATGTGGAACATTGATAATACGGATGTTTGCCATGACTCTGCTACGTCACTAACCCAGCTTGCTTTTGCTAATCTAAAGCTGCTAATTTCAGGATGCTTTACTGCTTGAATGCCTACTGACTGAAATGTTTGCCTCACAATTACTAACTTTTGCCTTTTTTCATCAGTTTGAATCTGCATAAGCATAAGGGATGGTTTCCTTTATTACATGCTATTTATAGTAAAGTTGCTACCATCATTGTGAATATATGCATGCATAGATCCCCACGTATAACCTGGCCAGACAAGACCTGTGGCATATAGGGTTTGGTTCAGCAGGGTGTTGCATGTATAGTCTCCCATCAGAGCTGCTTCAAGTGTATTTTTTATATATTCTTATGTTTGGTATTGTACTGTGTTGCACTTTATTAGGTGATAAGATGTGTGTATATTGCTGTGACAACGGGATGTATCCTTTAGTCCATTCAGAAATATATGACTATGCTAATTAAATAAATTTGAGTGTTACTAGAAAAGAGTGCTGAATTCCCTTTCTTTTACACTATGGGGCCTATCTATCAAGTTCTGAATGGAGCTTGATGCCCCGTGTTTCTAGCGAGTCTTCAGACTCGCCAGAAACACAAGTTATGGAGCAGCGGTGAGGCGGACAGAAATCGCCGGAATTCAACCTGATCGAGTACAATCGGGTTGATTGACACCTCCGTACTGGCGGCCGATTGGCCGCGAGTCTGCAGGGGGCGGCATTGCACCAGCAGCTCTCCGCATTCAGCTGTCGGACCTGATCCGCACTGTCGGATCAGGTCCGACAGACATATGATAAATAGGCCTCTATGACTCTCATATCCATAGTGTCTATCTTTTAAAAGTTTAAGAAATATAGTAATTTTGGGTCTGCACCAATATAATAATAATAAAAAATTAAAAGCATTTCCTAAAGATGTAATTAAAGTACATATTATATGTTTTGAGCTTGCTTACCATAAATATAAGATTAACAGAGTGTTCACTTAGATTGATGCACTGGCTAATTACATACACAACACAACAGCTAGATATAATCAGAGATAAAATTGGTGTAATACAATCAGAGCTGAACAACAGGAAAGATTAGGTTGATTACCCTAGGTTTGATGGGATTCTAAGAAATACATTGATAGAATCCAAAAATCTTATACTGAACCTGAAACACACTACAGGGAGTGCAGAATTATTAGGCAAGTTGTATTTTTGAGGATTAATTTTATTATTGAACAACAACCATGTTCTCAATGAACCCAAAAAACTCATTAATATCAAAGCTGAATAGTTTTGGAAGTAGTTTTTAGTTTGTTTTTAGTTATAGCTATTTTAGGGGGATATCTGTGTTTGCAGGTGACTATTACTGTGCATAATTATTAGGCAACTTAACAAAAAACAAATATATACCCATTTCAATTATTTATTTTTACCAGTGAAACCAATATAACATCTCAACATTCACAAATATACATTTCTGACATTCAAAAACAAAACAAAAACAAATCAGTGACCAATATAGCCACCTTTCTTTGCAAGGACACTCAAAAGCCTGCCATCCATGGATTCTGTCAGTGTTTTGATCTGTTCACCATCAACATTGCGTGCAGCAGCAACCACAGCCTCCCAGACACTGTTCAGAGAGGTGTACTGTTTTCCCTCCTTGTAAATCTCACATTTGATGATGGACCATAGGTTCTCAATGGGGTTCAGATCAGGTGAACAAGGAGGCCATGTCATTAGATTTTCTTCTTTTATACCCTTTCTTGCCAGCCACGCTGTGGAGTACTTGGACGCGTGTGATGGAGCATTGTCCTGCATGAAAATCATGTTTTTCTTGAAGGATGCAGACTTCTTCCTGTACCACTGCTTGAAGAAGGTGTCTTCCAGAAACTGGCAGTAGGACTGGGAGTTGAGCTTGACTCCATCCTCAACCCGAAAAGGCCCCACAAGCTCATCTTTTGATGATACCAGCCCAATCCAGTACTCCACCTCCACCTTGCTGGCGTCTGAGTCGGACTGGAGCTCTCTGCCCTTTACCAATCCAGCCACGGGCCCATCCATCTGGCCCATCAAGACTCACTCTCATTTCATCAGTCCATAAAACCTTAGAAAAATCAGTCTTGAGATATTTCTTGGCCCAGTCTTGACGTTTCAGCTTGTGTGTCTTGTTCAGTGGTGGTCATCTTTCAGCCTTTCTTACCTTGGCCATGTCTCTGAGTATTGCACACCTTGTGCTTTTGGGCACTCTGAAATATGGCCAAACTGGTGGCAAGTGGCATCTTGGCAGCTGCACGCTTGACTTTTCTCAGTTCATGGGCAGTTATTTTGCGCCTTGGTTTTTCCACACGCTTCTTGCGACCCTGTTGACTATTTTGAATGAAACACTTGATTGTTCGATGATCACGCTTCAGAAGCTTTGCAATCTTAAGAGTGCTGCATCCCTCTGCAAGATATCTCACTATTTTTGACTTTTCTGAGCCTGTCAAGTCCTTCTTTTGACCCATTTTGCCAAAGGAAAGGAAGTTGCCTAATAATTATGCACACCTGATATAGGGTGTTGATGTAATTAGACCACACCCCTTCTCATTACAGAGATGCACATCACCTAATATGCTTAATTGGTAGTAGGCTTTCGAGCCTATACAGCTTGGAGTAAGACAACATGCATAAAGAGGATGATGTGGTCAAAATACTCATTTGCCTAATAATTCTGCACTCCCTGTAAGTATTTAAGGGATTCATCAGACTATGAAAATAAGCCAGTGTACATTTGGAACCATACACAGAAAAATCAGAATACAAGGTTCACAAACAGAAGAGGGAGATCTAGAAGTAGAAATAGAGGAAGGGGGGGGACAATCATGGGACACAAGGCAGAGATTCAGGACAATTAGGGGTCTCTGACAGTGAAGTGGAGTCTGGAGAAGAAACAGGGGCATCCGGTAGTGAGGATACACCAAAGGGCATACTTAAAAATGCGACTAAAAATATTAACAAACAGGTCACTATTAATAGCTCCAAACAGACATAGGATACGAAAAAACAGAATTCATGCTTACCTGATAAAGTTCTTCTCTTGTGATGTATCGAGTCCACGGATTCATCCATACTTATGGGATATTCTCCTTCCCTACAAAAAGTGGCAGAGAGAGCACCCACAGCAGAGCTGTCCATATAGCTCCTCCCTTAGCTCCACCCCCCAGTCATTCGACCGAAGGCTAGGAAGAAAAAGGAGAAACTATAGGGTGCAGTAGTGACTGAAGTTTTTTAAATAAAAATATACTACCTGTCTTAAATAGACAGGGCGGGCCGTGGACTCGATACATCACAAGAGAAAGAAATTTATCAGGTAAGCATAAATTCTGTTTTCTCTTGTAAGATGTATCGAGTCCACGGATTCATCCATACTTATGGGATACCAATACCAAAGCTTTAGGACACGGATGAAGGGAGGGACAAGACAGGTACCTTAAACGGAAGGCACCACTGCTTGTAGAACCTTTCTCCCAAAAATAGCCTCAGAAGAAGCAAAAGTATCAAATTTGGAAAATTTGGAAAAAGTATGAAGCGAAGACCAAGTTGCCGCCTTACAAATCTGTTCAACAGAAGCCTAATTTTTAAAAGCCCATGTGGAAGCCACTGCTCTAGTAGAATGAGCAGTAATTCTTTCAGGAGGCTGCTTACCAGCAGTCTCATAAGCCAAACGGATGAAGCTTTTCAGCCAAAAGGAAAGAGAGGTAGCCGTAGCCTTTTGACCTCTCCGTTTACCAGAATAAACAACAAACAATGAAGATGTTTGACGGAAATCTTTAGTTGCTTGTAAGTAGAACTTTAAAGCACGAACCACATCAAGATTGTGCAACAGACGTTCCTTCTTTGATGAAGGATTAGGACACAGAGAAGGAACAACAATCTCCTGATTGATATTCCTATTAGAAACAACCTTAGGAAGAAACCCAGGTTTGGTACGCAAAACCACCTTATCTGCATGGAAAACTAGGTAAGGTGAGTCACACTGTAAAGCAGATAACTCAGAAACTCTTCGAGCCGAAGAGATAGCTACTAAGAACAAAACTTTCCAAGATAGAAGCTTAATATCTATGGAATGCATAGGTTCAAACGGAACCCCTTGAAGAACTTTAAGAACCAAGTTTCGGCTCCATGGCGGAGCAACAGGTTTAAAGGCTTGATCCTGACCAAGGCCTGACTAAATGCTTGAACGTCTGGAACATCTGCCAGATGTTTGTGTAAAAGAATAGACAGAGCAGATATTTGTCCCTTTAAGGAACTAGCTGATAATCCTTTCTCCAATCCTTCTTGGAGAAAGGACAAAATTCTAGGAATCCTAATCTTACTCCATGAGTAACCCTTGGATTCACACCAACAAAGATATTTGCGCCAAATCTTATGATAGATTTTCCTGGTAACAGGCTTTCTATCCTGAATCAAGGTATCAATGACCGACTCAGAGAAACCACGCTTTGATAGAATCAGGCGTTCAATCTCCAAGCAGTCAGACTCAGAGAAATTAGATTTGGATGCTTGAACGGACCTTGGATTAGAAGGTGCTGCCTCATTGGCAGAGTCCACGGTAGAACAGATGACATGTCCACCAGGTCTGCATACCAAGTCCTGCGTGGCCACGCAGGCACTATCAGAATCACCGAAGCTCTCTCCTGCTTGATTCTGGCAACCAGACATGGGAGGAGAGGAAACGGTGGAAATACATAAGCCAGATTGAAGGACCAGGGCATTGCTAGAGCATCTATCAGTACCGCCTGGGGATCCCGGGACCTGGACCCGTAACAAGGAAGTTTGGCGTTCTGTTGGGATGCCATCAGATCCAATTCTGGTGTGCCCCATAGCTGAGTCAGCTGGGCAAATACCTCCGGATGGAGCTCCCACTCCCCTGGATGAAAAGTTTGACGACTTAGGAAATCTGCCTCCCAGTTCTCTACCCCTGGGATATGGATTGCTGAGAGATGGCAAGATTGATCCTCCGCCCATCAGATTATTTTGGTTACCTCCATCATCGCTAGAGAACTCTGTGTTCCTCCTTGATGATTGATATAGGCTACAGTCGTGATGTTGTCCGACTGAAATCTGATGAATTTGGCCGCAGCAAGCTGAGGCCATGCCTGAAGCGCATTGAATATCGCTCTCAGTTCTAGAATGTTTATCGGGAAGAGAGATTCCTCCCGAGACCATAAACCCTGTGCTTTCAGCGATTTCCAGACTGCACCCCAGCCTAGCAGGCTGGCATCTGTCATTACTATGAGCCACTCTGGCCTACGGAAACACATTCCCTGAGACAGGTGGTCCTGAGACAACCACCAGAGAAGAGAATCTCTGGTCTCTTGGTCCAGATGCAGTTGAGGAAATAAATCTGCATAATCCCCATTCCACTGTTTGTGCATAGTTGCAGTGGTCTGAGGTGTAGGCGGGCATAGGGAACTATGTCCATTGCCGCTACCATGAGTCCGATTACCTCCATACACTTAGCCACTGATGGCCGAGGAATCGAATGAAGAGCTCGGCAAGTGATTAAAAGTTTTGATTTTCTGAAATTTGTCAGAAATATTTTCATTTCTACCGAGTCTATCAGAGTCCCTAGGAAGGAAACTCTTGTGAGAGGGACGAGAGAACTCTTTTTTATGTTCACCTTCCACCCGTGAGATCTCAGAAAAGCCAACACGATGTACGTGTGAGACTTGACTAGCTGGAAAGTCGACGCCTGAATTAAGATGTCGTCTAGATAAGGCGCCACTGCTATACCCCGCAGTCTCAGAACCGCCAAAAGGGACCCTAGCACCTTTGTGAAAATTCTGGGAGCCGTGGCCAACCCGAAGGGAAGGGCCACAAACTGGTAATGCCTGTCCAGAAGGCGAATCTGAGGAATTGATGATGATCTCTGTGAATAGGGATGTGTAGATACGCATCCTTTAAATCCACGGTAGTCATATATTGACCCTCCTGGATCAGAGGAAGAATAGTCCAAATAGTCTCCATCCTGAAAGATGGTACTCTGAGGAATTTGTTTAGAAATTTGAGATCCAAGATTGGTCTGAAAGCTCCCTGCTTGAGAAAATAAAAACTTAACATTTTTGTCACCACACTCACTTTGCCCTTCCTAGCAGTTAAGCAGGCAGAGAGAATGACTAGGGGGTGGAGCTAAGGGAGGAGCTATATGGACAGCTCTGCTGTGGGTGCTCTCTCTGCCACTTCCTGTAGGGAAGGAGAATATCCCATAAGTATGGATGAATCCGTGGACTCGATACATCTTACAAGAGAAATCAGGTAATAAGACCCAAGGAATATGCTACAAACAAGATCACTTACACCACAGGGTCTAAATATATCAGCAGTGTTACTCCACCAGAAACAGGGGCCGCCACTAATTTAGGTGGAGATCGCCAGTTTTTTTAGCAGGTTTTTTACAAGCCCAGGGAGAAGACAGACATAGGGCAGGAGAGACAAGACAGATACCCCTTGAGGGGGAACAAAACCACAAAGTATATCAATAAATAATGTGATAAATCTCTTTGCATGCATTTTGTCTGCTGTACAACTAAAGGTCCTATGCTATGGTCTAAATTTTGCCCCCACCTGTGGGAACACAGAAATTGGAGATACAGTACAGGTATCTATAGAGACAGGAAGGGATGATTTTGTGTTAACAGTAGGTATAATGCACCTCTAAATTTCAAAGAAGCATGTGATGTTGCCACCCTAGATATTTTGAGGAGACATATGGATGAGGGGGCAGAAAAAGCAAAAAGTTTCAGTGGATACAGAAAAGCATCAGAATTCTACCCTATACAAAGTCGGGGGTCAATTCTTGAGACTTTTTTCAAGAGAATAGAGGGTGATTTAACAAAACTCTCCACTAACAGTAGAGCAAGTAACAGTGCCAAACATAGAAGACAGAATCTATCAAGGATAGAGAAGGAAGCTCTACTGGAACTCCAGGAAAACAAGGGCATAGTTATTTGTGCAGCGGATAAGGGGGGCTTAGTAGTTATCTTGGATAGGGTGGATTATGTTGGAGAAGCACTTCAACAGTTACAGGATGAGAGTAACTATGAGTGTCTGGAAAGAGATCCAACTGCCACTTTCAAAAAGGACCTAAGGTCACTTTTGGATGATGGGTTGGAAGATGGGCACTATGATCTAGCCACGTATGAATTTTTGTTCATAGAACATCCAGTGGTGCCCATTTTCCACCATCTTCCAAAAGAACATAAAACACTAACTAACGTACAGGGCCGCCCCATAGTGAGTGGGATGGGTTCTCTGTTTGGGCACCTGTCCCAGTGGCTAGATGCCATATTACATCCCTTTGTTGTCTCCCTACAAAGTTACCTGAAAGACACAAAAGATCTAATTAATTTGATGTAAACTGTACGTTGGGATAAAAACAATAATGTTTGGCTGACAGTGGATGTTGTGGCGCTTTATTCATCTATCCCACCTGAGGAAGGTCTAAAAGCTATGGCCTTCTTTCTCCAACATTTCTCTAACTTTTCAACAGATTTTGTGGATTACATATTGAGAGTCACAAGGTTCATTCTCACACACAATTACTTTAGGTTTGAAGGCAAGTTCTATCTCCAGAGATGTGGGACAGCGATGGGGGCAAAATGTGCCCCCTCCTAAGCCAACCTGTTTATGGGTTGGTGGGAGCTGTCCCACATCTATGGAGATAGAAATGTACACAAAGAGAATATTGCCTTTTATAGGTGTTATATAGATGATTTGCTTTTAATTTGGCAAGGAAATGTTGAGTCTATAGAGGATTTTATACAGGACCTAAATAACAACAAAGGTTTATGCTTTACCTTTGAGAAACAGGATATATCCATCAATTATTTGGATCTCACACTCACAGCCATGGGAAATGGGCAGATAACAAGTGATTTATGTAGAAAACCAATCTCCAAAAATACACTTCTCCATGCCAAAAGCTGCCAACCCAAGCACGTACCGTTTGCGGTTGCAAAGGGGCAACTGATTACAGTAAAAAGAAATTGTACAGAGGAAGTCAATTACAAAAAACAAAGTAAAGATATGAGGAACAGATTACAATTGAGAGGGTATTCGAAGAGTGTGTTAGATAGGGCAAAAGCTCAAGTAGACAAATAGGACAGAAGTTTGTTACTGAAAGGTTCAAAAGAGGTCAAGAATGGCAGGGATAGGAGATATCAAGATCAAGTCACCTTTGTCACAGAATAAAGTGAGGAATACAATGACATCTGTAGAATAGTAAAAAAGCATTTCCAATTGCTAGCAGCAGATGATAAACTCACTAAATGTGTTGAGAGGGGCTTATGCTGCTCTTATAGGAAGAGCAGAACAATAGGGAACTACTTGTCCCCTTCAGAACTACCTACTCTAACCCCTATGGCACAAGGTTCCTGGCTCAGGCATAGGGGGATGTACAAATGTGGGAAAACAAGGTGCAGGCCTTGCGAATTTTGTATATTTTCTGATAAGTTTCACTCAGACGTTACGGGAGAAGAATTTAACATTACTTGGCTCAATTGTACATCCTCCTATGTCATATATGTATTAACATGCATTCAGTGTCATTTGCAATACGTAGGCCTCACGACAAATTATGTAAAAACAAGCATCGGAAAGCACCTGTCCACAATAAAAACTGGTGAGGCTACTACACTGCTGGTTAAACATTTCAAAAACACACATAATAAGAGTAACATTACTTTGAGGTGGCAAGCTATAGAATGGATTAAGAATCCAACTAGAGGTGGAGATAGGGACAAAATTCTAGGCAAACGTGAAATGTTCTGAGTTTTCAGACTCCAGACCAGGGTGCCTAGTGAGCTCAACTCAGAGTATGATTTGATAAACTATTGGAAGTAACTATTGCAGACATTATTTGGATTTGAGCATTGAATCATACTCTGACTTGGGCCCTGACACCCCAGGATGCCTGCTCCACTTTTTGACATAGGAACTGTTAGTCTCCTCAGGGCTAAGTTTTTTGTATGGAACCTAGAATGCATTCAAGATATGTTAAGCAATACACATGAATATGAATAAGAAAAATACAACACAACTTATATATTATATATTAATGCACCTTACCAACATATATGTAAATATATATGTGTGTGCACTTGGAAAAATGCAAATGTATATAATGGGTACCAAAACCCCTTCCTTCATACTATGTTTATTCTTTCTGACTATAATACCCATATGTTTATTTCAGGGGAGACTATGATAATAAGATGTAAGTATCCGATAGAGACTGTAACACATTGAAACCATATAGATTCTATTTTTGTAACTTCCATTAGGTTAACACTAAAGTTTAGAAATAATGTAGTACAGTAACATTGATAAAAGTAGCCCCGATAGGAGACACTGGTAGTTAAGCACAATAGTAAAATAGATCCTTCCTTGGGGAAATATACCAAGTGTAATAGTAGCAACTTTATATCATATTGCTGATCTATTCTGACATTATGTTCATACCATAGCCTTCCAAGTAGAATATCCACTACTGTACCCCTATGAGAGGGACAGCTCTCCATATATATATATGAATAAACATATATTTAACTCCATATATATAAACACAGATATAGTAGGACCAAAATTACTTTTTATTTTTAAGTGCCATGTGTAAATACATATGGGAGAGTTTAGTGGAATAGTGAAGTAGGGTACAGGTTGTTATATAGTTAAATCTCCACAGACAATAGTACAAGAAGTTAAAATGAGACACTTAAAATAAGACACATAAATTGAACACAGGCATTGGTAGTTTTCACAACCAATGAAAAAGAAGGTGTGCTTTTAAATGAGTGCCGCAAATGTATTGAATCAGCTATGATTACGGCAGCAAGCTGAAACATGTCAGCCTAATGCATTTGTGCTTTTATGTGCTTTTTGGGACCCCCGTGGGTTTCTTTTATCCTATGCAGATTATAATAAAATTTAGAATTTTACTTTGCCTTGGGACTACTTTACTTCTAAACTCTTGAAATTGGACCAGGGACCTAAGGTGAAGGGAAGCTCGCCATTCCTCCACTCTGTACTACTGCAGATCCGTCCCGGAGCAAGTCTACAGTGATTGGCTTGGGCCGGTCAGGTGCTTGGACACACCCACCCATACAGGAACTGGATGCGGCTACTAGCGGCATCGTTTGTTGCAAGAACAGGAGACCCCAGCGTGAAAGCTACCGAGAAGGCACAGCAAGAGCGGTGAGTGGGAGCAGCTATACGCTGTGTTGGGCACAGGCTGCTTTTAAAGGTTCCACTACCGCTGATTCTAGCATGCACAGCCGTATGAGCCGGGTAGTGTGGGTCCCACAACGTTGAATTACTGTTTGCTATATGACAGTTACCTCTTGTTCAGTATAATACCAATGGGTTAACTAACAATTTGCTTGTTTTGTCCAAGATGCTCCGAAAGGGACTATAGAGGAAAGGATTACAGTTCTCGTTTGAGACTATTATTGTATGTGTATGTGCAGCTTTGTAAAACTTTTACTTACGTTTTCTAATATATAGATGATTATACATTCATAGGTATAAATATATATATATATATATATATATATATAATATTTTATATGTAATATTTCAATAAAGTGCCTTAAGAATATTAAGTTCTCATGTTTGCCAACCGACTGCGTTAAGATCTGAATTGAGAAACGTGATGCACAAAACGCATGTTTTACATACCTTTGTTTTTCTAATAGAAAATAATGTACTTTTTTTATGAAATATATTTATATATATATTTGATACTGCTCATGTAAAATACATATCTATACCTATATATCTATAGGAATAGATATGTTGGCATAGGTATATACACACATATATAGAAATAGGTATTTAACAATAAAAAGGAAATTATTCTCTAAGTGAAGAACATTGGAATGCTAAATATGTACAGTAAATATACAGTAAAACACATAAATACATACACTATACACGTATATACATACAAATACATACTTAGACATGTATATGTATGTATGTCTATGCTAAAGCTCTTATCAGCTTTTTTTTTCTTTTTTTCTAACACCTGAAACCTCAAATCTTTAAGCCCTTATTGCAATATTTTTTGAATAATTATTATCAGACAGTGTTATTATGAGTGTAACTGTACCGTGAAATGCATTTTTGATGTTTTTTGTAACACTTTTTACTTGAGCGGAACAGTTAACCAGAGCTCTGTCACTCTATCCCGACGCTCGTTAAATTCAATTGCGTTAAATTCGTTTTCTTTTAACTTGTAATACGCACACTGCTTCCCATGTGCGCAAACACCCGCGATAAACCCTATATAGCGTGAGTGCAAGTTAGCGCACCACTAGTAATATGGCCCTATATTTATTGAGGGTTTGATAAGAGCACGCAGCAAACAGTCAGCTAGTTTACGAGTTTTGCGTTATGAGTGAAAAAGCATCGTTATGCTTCTTAACGCTGCTTTTTCCCTAACGCCGCTATTACAAGTCTTGTAGGTATAGGTGTACCGCACACCTTTTTGGCCATCACGTATAATCAGTACCAAACTTTAAAAAAAGTCCTTTTTCAATGGGAGTTTCATAGCACCGGTATTGCAAGTTTTGCTGTACGGCCAAAAAGTGAGCGGTACACCTTATACTGCCATTTAAAGTCAGTAGTTATAAGTTTTACGTTACAAAATCTGTAGCATAAAACTCATAACTAAAGTGTTAAAAAGTACACTAACACCCATAAATTACCTATTAACCCCTAAACCGCTACCCTCCCGCATCGCAAACACTATTTAAATATTATTGAACCCTAATCTGCCGTCCGCCCACACCGCCGCAATAATAAACCTATTAACCACTAAAATGCAAGCCCCCCACAACGAAATATACTAAAATAAACTATTAACCCCTAAGCCTCTGGCCTCCCACATCACTACATAAATATATTAACCCCTAAACCTAACCCTAACGTAACCCTAAGCCTAAGTCTAGCCCTAACACCCCCTAACTTAAATATAATTAAAATATATTTGTATATAATTGTATTTGGGTAAGGTATGGAGCTCAAAGCCACCATATCACCTGCACAAGCCGGGTTTTACAAAAACCTGTAATAGCAGTGCTATAGGGAGGTTAAATATCGCCGCTTTAGTGGCGGTCTTTAATTTCCCTATAACGCTCAAAACTTGGAATCTAGCTGACTGATTTTTAAGCAAGATGACTTCCTGTGAATTATGTGAAGACAAAAATTCTCAATGTGCCATTTTTCAGCTTTTTTGTTTTTCTTTCAAGTAAACAATGGGTTAGCATATTCAAAACCTGTTTGTGAAAATAATACCTGGTGGAATAAAAAAACTCATCCTAACATCTGAACTTGAAAATTGCGAAATTTAAAAAGGATTGAAACTGCAACAAGCTGTGAGTCGCTCTCCCGTATAATCAATAAAACAGCATCTATCTAGAACTGTTCAATTCTTGGAGCATGCAATTGCCACTCTGAAGGATACCAGCATCAGAAAAATGCCTTCAAAGTCTTACAGGATAAACAAATTAAAACAAAATAACGTCCTCTGTATAACAGTTCACACTAACATATCCAAAAAAAGAAATGTAAAACATTGAAAGGGAAATTAAATAAAAATAAAAACAAGACAATGTAGTCAGCTTTGAAATAGTGAGACATAGGGCCCCATTTATTAATGGATGGACGGACAAGTTTCGCTACCACAAACATGTCCGTCTGGCTTCGCTGCGAGCAGCATACACTGCCAGCATTTAATATTAGTTGTGCAATACCGCCCCCCTGCTCACATGCAGCCAATTGTGTGCGAGTAGCGGCTGTCAGTCATCCCAATCGGATCGTGTTGATTTCACCCGCCATAATTTAGGTGGCGGAGAGGTTAAGTAGCAGCGGTATTAAGACCACTGCTACTTAATTAGCATTTCAGGCTCATTCACACAAGTCTAAAATGCTGGGGCCCCAAAGCTGCTTTCACTGCTTGGTACATGTGGCCCATAACCATTAGACAAGATACTTTACAGTGGCAATATAGTCATTATGAATTCTGCATACTTAGTTGAGGCAAAAAAAATCCCAAACGCCTCTAGAATTCTGCAGAGCGTCCATGACCAGCCCCTGGAGACATCTTCTGTTTAATTAGACTACTTTAGCCTAACAAATCAAGCATGCAAATATTTTACAGTTACAAATGTTTACATAAACCTTTTTGCGCATTTTCCATTACTTGCGCACCATCGGCTTATTTGCACCACCATGTGATATCTAACATGAATTTTACTGCTTCTCCCATAGAAGCCTGTTATGAAGGGATTTATTGCACCTGCTCTGTCTGACATGCAGGTGGCAGTGCGTCCTAGACTATCTCTCAAGCGTTAAAAAATAACCGTAATTGTAACATTAAAATAGAAACACTACGCATTGTGTTTGAGTGAATATAATACACAATAATGCTAATATTTTTGCACTCCACTTGTAATCTAGCCCTTTATAGGGTTGTTGTCTGTAGCTTTAAAACAGTCATTTTCTGTTTTACAGTAATCCACTAATAATAGCCACTTGAGTAGTTACTTTGGTATTTTTTATCTTATCTTCTCTGAATTGACCAATTATAATCAGAGAAATAAATGCAGTACCACACTGTAAACACTGTGTAGCATGCAGTAGGCTCAGGAAAAATCTACTTTAGTTAAATAGTCTTAAAAAAATCGCAATACTTCCAAAAGAGCACTATTTAATATGTTTTACAATATTTTTGCATGATAAAAAGATTGGTAGTATGTACTGTAAGTAAATAATAATTAAACTAAATGACGGATAAAAGGAAATGCATACTTGTGCAGATCTCATTGCTTAGTAGCTGATAAGAACACTTCTACGGTTCTTCTAGTGGAGAGTGACATCCCACACACACACAAAACTGTAGGTATGTGAGGGGGTTATGATGTGTGGAACGCAGAATGCAGGAACATATACACAGAACAATGAAAATCTTTTTTAAAAGCTTTACTGAATTATAAGCAAAGGAACAGTTGGTAGTTCAAATTAAAGATCACAGAAACAACAAGTTTGAACATAGGCCTAATGCAGGACACTAAAGTCAAAAACAAAGTTCAGAATACTTTAGTAGGTTGTAGAAACAAATTGAAATGGATACTGGTGCTTGAGTTGTGCAGTAAATGGAGAGGATGTTACAAAATACCTGGTAGGTACAGCAGGCACAGCTGGTTTGAGGAAGGCGCAATTACGTTTTCCGGAACCATTTTCATACCGCTGATATTACAAGTGCAGCGAAATCGCCTTTTACGCTTCAATCCTTTCCACTATCTACAAGCTTTATGGTAAACTGTTTTCCGAAACTAAAAAGTTGCACAAAACACATCAAAAATACATTACAAATTAGAGATGAGATAAAAGAGGGCGCTCCAATAGTGAAGTATGTCTTGATGAACACAAAAACAAAGGTAAAGTGTATACACACAATACTCACAAACACGATGCACTCAACAGTGCAAATGGGGCAGGCTGAACTATCAGAGTTGTCCAGCTAACTCGCAATCCAGCTCCAGCCTCCACCGTGGGATCCGCCGCCAAACAAACAAACGGTACCGCTGTGGTTTCCATGGATCTCAAAACAAGCGGATCTAGGACTCAGATACCCCCAGTGTAACATTTGAGAGATAAGCAATGGCACCACTCTTGTTACTTTGAGGGAACACTATATTTAAATGAATGGAATATAATCTAATATATAGTTATACTATGTAATTGTGTGTATTGGTGCTGAGTATCAGAGAAAAACATATACAAAAACAATTCCAGCAAGAGAGCTGGACAGGATACTAACCAGAAAAGCACTCTGCCCTCATACGTATGGGCTTAGTGTATATAGGTTTTAAAATATATCAACTTTATTAGTTTCAATTAACCCTTTGAGTGCTAATGACGGCTCTGAGCCGTCACAGAGTTTCTCACTCTGGTGCTAATGACGGCTCAGAGCCGTCATGAGCACTCTCCCACATTGAGGGAGATCTGGGGGCTCCCACCCACTTCTACCCCAGCGATCGGGCCTACATAGTGACAGGCATCGCCGTGGCTTCACGTGATGCGCAGTGACGTCACGCGCAATAACGTGATGATGTCACCGCGCAACTTTATTTATACTTAACAATGTTAATTATAAGAGCAGGGGGCATGCTGCTTAGAAGTCTGTATCTCAGGCATCTAAGCAGCTACAGACTCCCAAGCACTCAAAGGGTTAAAAAGGGTTACACTCAATAAAATACCTAGCCATACCACTACTGTTGCAGTACCCTATCACAGAGTACATATGGGTACAATTTATTTTAGTATCCACATGACACTAAGGCCTATATTTATCAAAGTCTGGCGGACCTGATCCGCCAGTGCGGATCAGGTCCGCCAGACCTCACTGAATACGGAGAGCAATACGCTCTCCGTATTCAGCATTGCATCAGCAGCTCACAAGAGCTGCTGGTGCAACGCCACCCGCTGCAGACTCGCGGCCAATCAGCCGCCAGCAGGGGGGTGTCAATCAACCCGATCGTACTTGATCGGGTTGAATTCCGGCGATGTCTGTCCGCCTGCTCAGAGCAGGCGGACAGGTTATGGAGCAGCGGTCTTTGTGACCGCTGCTGCATAACTGCTGTTTCTGGCGAGCCTGCAGGCTCACCAGAAACACGGGGCATCAAGCTCCATTCGGAGCTTGATAGATAGGCCCCTAAGTGGGTATACAATATATAAGCACACACTTTGACTGAATAGTGGCCCCCAAAAGGTTTGGCCTCATTTAGCAGGGATGTTAGCCCACAGCATATTATAAACATACCTTTACCATTAAAGTTTACCACAAATCCTCTTTAGGTTGGAGTTACTATCCATGATATCCATTCAGGATAAGAATTTGTAACTATCCACCATTTTCACTACATTAGTTTGAAAACCACTTTTACTTGCTGCAACTGTTTTTATTGTGTAGGTTTATTTAGTGTTAGTAATGTGGGAGGCTAGAGGTTTAGGGGTTAATAACTTTATTTAGTTGCGGCAATGTTGGGGAGCGGCGGAATAGGGGTTAATAACTTTAAAATAGTGACAGCGATGTTGGGGTGCGGCGGAATAGAGGTTAATAAATGTAGTATAGTGGCGGAGATATCGGGAGCGGCAGATTAGGGATTAATCATTTTATTTATGTGGCAGCAATATCAGGAGCGGCAGATTAGGGGTGTTTAGACTCGGGGTTTATGTTGGTGTTAGGTTTAAACATTAGGGTAATCTAGGTGAGAGTTATCTATATAGATGAGATAAAAGAGGGCGCTCCAATGGTGAAGTATGTTACAAACTACCAAAAGATAGAGAAACAAGTATGTGCAATATACTCACATCACAATGCACTCAATAATGCAAATGGGACAGGCTGAACTATCAGAGCCGTCCAGCTGACTCACGATCCGGCTACAGCTATCACTGCAAAAGCCAAAATTAGAAGAAGTAGAAAGCACCACCAGGGCCGCCATCAGGGGGTGAATAGGGTTACTCCTGTCAGGGGCCCAGTGGGCCAGGGGGTCCCATGAGGCAAGCACAACTATTGTTTACATTTTTTTATTTTTTTTTACATTTTGGCAGCCATGGGAAATGTCATTACAGGATTTGACAGGATTTCTGAGTGTTCACTGAACAAATATGCACAGTGTGAGACAGACTTGGCACTTCAGTTTGTACAGAGGAGGTAGGACTTACTTAGTAAATGTATTTTATTTATTTGTGCTATTTTAGATTGTAACTTCAGTGTGGTAGTTGTGTGGTGGGGCCAGGGGTCCAACAAAACATTTTTTAGCAATATGCAGCAGTGTATTTATGATTATTTGACAATGCTGTAGAAATTCTATATTTAAAACCATGCAGAAATGTTTCCTCCTCAATGTACAAATGGTAGGTACCCTTTTGGCAGATATGATTTTTTGTGTATATATATATATATATATATATATATATATATATATATATATATATATATATATATATATATATATATATATATATATATATATTCCAGTTTACTGCCCCTTTATGCAAGGACTTTCCAGATGCCAGGAGGCATTTTATCTAAGATTTTTACATCTGCATAAAATTTTATACTCTCAGGCTAAGATTGCTCAGTGTTTGAAATGAGACAGGTTAACTTAACACTATTCAGTTTACACTATAGCTGACTTAATTTTGAAATACATACAAACAAGCCTAAATCCTGCATTTAACCAGATTTAATGGTATGAAACCTAGTGCCACAGCTTATTGTTACACCAAGACCATATAGAGTACAGCATTTTTAAAATCTATAAGTACAGCTGACAGATGGGAACATTTGTACACCAGATTTGAGGTGGTGTTCTTGGTTGGGGAAAATGGGAGGGGGGGCAAACATATGTCAAACTTTCAAAATTACTTTTCTTCATCTACCCATTTTGACAGATCAGTAATGTACAATTTTGAATTCACAGAAGTATTTTGTTTGTACATTTACAAATATGATTCTTTAAAAAGTGATTTCTTAATTTCTGCTATTTTATTTTTATCATGCATGTCACACACTGTTGATTTAGGGGATGGCAATGTGCAGAAATTGTACCCCCTGTGAGTGTTTCTGTGGGTGTCTGTGTTTATGTCTTTGTGCTTTTGTTGGTGTCTCTATGAGTGTGTATGTCTTTTTTTTCTGTAGATCTCTCTGTGAGGGTTTGTGTGTCTGTCTTTGTGCATTTTCTGTGGATGTCTCTGCGAGGGCGTGTGTATGTATGTATTTGTGGTTTTCTGTGGGTTAGTGTCTCTCTGTGTGTGTATGTCTTTGTGTGTTTTCTGTGGGTGTCTGTGAGTGTGTATGTCTTTGTTTGTTTTCTGAGGCTGTCTCTGTGGGTGTTTCCTTTGGTGTATGTGCAAGTTTGTGTTTGAGTTCTTGTGTGTGTATGTCCTTTTTAGGACATTTCGACCTTACTACTGATTATTCACATCTTTCTACAGACTTTGAGACTAATGAGACCTTTCTGAAAGTCACCAATCCACCACTTAACCTTTAAATGATTGTTTAGGAAGTTCAGGGCCCTTCCTTTCAGCCACTGCATGCTGTTATCATCATATAGTTGGCATCTTCCTTGACAAAAAAGATAATCAGAACTCCATATTTTGAATTGCAAATCTCCTTTTTTGACAAAACTGTAGTCTACCTCATTACTTGTCAGGTCAATGTGAACAAGTGCTGAGTGTCTGTGTGGGTGTCTGTGTCTGAGTGTGTTTGTGTGTTTCTTTGCGTGTCTGCTAGAGTGTCTATATGTGAATCCTTATGTGTGTCTGTGTGTTTCTGTGTTTGTGTGTTACTACCTTTACAACATTTCCAAGTTTGACTACACTTAAGAATAAAGTGCATATACGTTTTAGTCACTTGGTCAAAAACTGAACATGTCAAAGGGGGCCCTACTTCTTCTAATTTGGATTACGACTTTTGTAGTAATAGCTGTAGCTGGATCGTGAGCCAGCTGGATGGACGGCTCTGATAGTTCAGCCTGCCCCATTTGCACTTTGTTTGTGAGTATATTGCACATACTTGCTTCTCTATCTTTTGGTAGTTTGTGTCATACTTCACCATTGGAGCACCCTCTTTTATCTCGTATATATAGATTACTCTGCCCACCTGTTTGGGGGAAAACGTTTATCGTTTGAAGAGGAGTGGCTCCTGGAGGAATTTTCTATTACTGGAACTCTTATCACTGGAACTTATTTATTAGTTCATTTCTACACTACTGTGATCACATAACACTTTTTTGTTATAGCATATATGAATATGCTCACTATTTGATATTTGTGTTTTGTAGGGATATTTATATCAGTTCACAATTGACGCAGACAGTTTTTTTTGTTTTTTTTTAGTTGTTCTCATATATATTTGTTTTCTTTTTAGACTAACAGAGTTCTTGTTCCACTGCAATGAGAGAGGTAGGCTTCAGAGAGGGGACCCCGGACACCCCAAATTTGCATGGGTTCTTCAGTAGAGACAGATTCTAAAGGTGGAGGCAGAGGACGAACAGGAGGACTATGGGCAGCAGCCTTTTCCATGGGCTTCTCCCTAAGGCGATGGTCAATCAGAGTCGACAGAGAGACAAGGCTTTCTTGTGTTTTAGGGACCCCTACTCGTGCCAGTTTATCTTTCAGAGTAACAGACAGGCCTAACCGAAATTGATCCAGGAGGGCAGCTTAATTCCAAGCTGTTATGATGGCAAGGGGACAAAACTCAATTACAAATTCCTCCACATCTCTTCCACCCTGTTTAAGGGCATGGATCTTAGCTTGTGCAGTGGAGATCTTGTTGGGGTCTTCCTATTGTGACCTAAGACTTTGCAAAAATGTATCCCAGGTGGTAGATTTAAGAGCGGACATGATTTGCTGTCGGCATTTAACATTGCACAAGCATTTCTGGTGAAATGCTTGTGCAATGCTGCCCCCTGCTCACTGGCGGCCAATCGACCGCTAGCAGGGGTCATCAATCATCGTATTGGATCAGGATTTTTTCAGTACGCCATCTAAAAGGTGGCTGATACGTTAAGGAGCAGCAGTCATACGATCGCTGCTTCTTAACTTCCATTTCAGGTGGACCTGAAACGATGGGGCTCCGAAGCAGCATCCTCTGCTTAATAAATGGAGCCCCAAAACTCAAGGATAGGGCTGTGAGTGACCAGGAGTTGGTGAACCCATAACTGTGGCTCTCCAGAGAGAAGTGAAATAACAGTTCATACTTGTAAAAAGTCCTTGTAGTAAGTTCTGGGTTGCAGAGAAAACAGAATCTGATAAGAGGTGATACAAGTCTGAAATTGGGACAAATACCCATTAAATTTCTGAAGTAAAGCAATTCTAGGTTCAGGTAGATTGTTAACAGTAGATTCTGATACAGGTGCACTGGTGCTGGCGTTGCTGTTCCAGTCTGTTCTGATTCTTCTGTAAGAGTTTGGCTGAGGGAGTTATGGTGTGGAACTCAGAATGCAGGAACAAGTACACAGAACAATGAAAGTCTTTTTAAAAGCTTTACTGATTAATAGCAAAAGAATAGTTGGTAGTTCAAATGAAAGATCACATAAACAGCAAGATTGAACTAAGGCTTAAAGGGACACTAAACCCATTTTTTTTCTTTCATGATCCAGACAGAGCATGCAATTTTAAGCAACTTTCTAATTTACTTCTTTTATCATTTTTTCTTAATTCTCTTGCTATCTTTATTTGAAAAAGAAGGCATCTAAGCTAAGGAGCCAGCCAATTTTTGGTTTAGAACCATGGACATCACTTTTTTATTGGTTCTGTCCAATCAGCAAGGACAACCCAGGTTGTTCACCAAAAATGGGCCAGCATCTAAACTTACATTCTTGCTTTTCAAATAAAGATACCAAGAGAATGAAGAACATTTGATAATAGGAGTAAATTAGAAAGTTGCTTAAAATTGCATGATCTATCTGAATCACGAAATAAAAAAATTGGGTTCAGTGTCCCTTTAATGCATGACACTAAAGTCCAAAACAATGTTCAGCTATACTTAAAGGGATACTAAACCCACATTTTTTCTTTCATGATTCAAATAGAGCATGCAATTTTAATCACCTTTCTAATTTTGTCCTATTATAAATTTTTCTTCGTTCCCTTGATATCTTTATTTGAAAATGCTGGAATGTAAGGTAAGGAGCCAGCCCATTTTTGGTTCAGCACCTTGGGAAGAGTTGCTGATTGGTTTGCTACATTTAGCCACCAATCAGGAAGCGCTACTCAGATACTAAACCAAAAGTGGGCCGACTCTTAAGCTTACATTCCTGCTTTTTCAAGTAAAGATAGAAAGAGAACGAAGAAAAATTGATAATAGGAGTAAATTAGAAAGTTGGTTAAAATTGCATGCTCTATCTGAATCATGAAAGAAGAAAATGTGGGTTTAGTGTCCCTTTAAGTATAGCTTTTAGATATCTGTTTTTTTTTTTCAAAAAGATAAAAAATGTAATGTGTTTTTAAGTATGGTATTATGTACTCTAGCCTTTCTGGTGGTGTAGAAAAAGCATAATATTTACAGTAAAAATAAATAAGAAATAAACTGCATATTTTTTCACTGCTTGTATAAGATTTAAGTTTAATTTCCTTTTTAATACAAATTTAAAAAACTGCTAATGACGCTCACACAGCTGCACACGCAGTTCAAGGGAGGAGACCAACTGAAGTCACAAATTGTTACCACTATGTACATACACTGGTGTAAAAACTAATAGTAAAAAAAAATGCACAAAACTTGGCCTGGTGCCATTTTTAGGTTTAGGCATACAAAGGACATTACGCTTGCTGTCCTATTCTTCTCAGAGAGGCTAACATGCACATTCTATAACCTACAAATGTTCCAAATTTAATAGCTAATTTAAGTAGTTTACATCAGTTTGAAAACCTAGGTTACTGATATTGCTTTCTGGCTTCTCTAGGAAGCTTGGCACAAAGCACAATTTTTTCATGTGAACAAGAGGGTCCAGATTACATGTGGGACGCTATTATTTTTATTATTTTTTTTTTCAAGCACTAACTGCGCTCAAAGTAGAAAGTTATGACTCATATTACAAGTTGAAAGTAAAACGGTAAGGCGAGAGCGAAAGACTAAGGAGTGCTAACTTCAGCACTTCAGCTATCTCAAGCACGCTAAATCCTCCCCATTGACTTCTATGGGGCACGCTGAAGAAATCCTTAGTAGTTAGCGCGATACACAAGAACAATTGCACTAAAACCAAAGGTGCCTTAGGAATACTTTATATTCCTATGTTCGTCAGTTCATGGGATATTTCTTTATCAGACCAATCCTGGCCAGTAGTCTTCTTATCCCGGTCTCAAGTGGAAAGATAAAGAAAAAAAAAAGTTACGTCTAAACACCCCTAATCTGCTGCCCCAACATCGTCGACACCTACATAAATGTATTAACCCCTAATCTGCCACTCCCGACATCACAGCCACCGGAATAAATCTATTAACCTCTAATCTGCTGCTCCTGATATCGCTGCCACTATACTAAAGTTATTAACTCCTATTCCCTCGCGCCTCAACATCGCCCACACTATAATAAAGATATTAACCCCTATTCCACCAAATCAGCCAATAGGAATACAAGGGACGCCATTTTGAAAAGGCTCCCTTATATTGAAGAATCAGTATACAGCGGTGACCTATGAAAAGGATGCTCCGCGCCAGATGTCTTCAGGATGGAGCCGCTCCACGCCGCCGGGATGAAGATAGAAGATGCCGCCTGGATGAAGATAGAAGACGCCACCTGGATGGATGAAGACCTCTCCACCTGGATGAAGACTTCTCGCCTCCTAGATGTCCGGACTTCAGAAACTGTAAGTGGATCATCGGGGGTTAGTGTTAGGTTTTTTTAAACTTTTTTTGGGTGGGTTTTTTTTTTAGATTAGGGTTTTGGGCATTCTTAAAAGAGCTAAATGCCCTTTTAAGGGCAATGAAAAGAGCTGAATGCCCTTTTAAGGGCAATGCCCATACAAATGCCCTTTTCAGGGAAATGGGTAACTTAGGTTTTTTTAGAGTTAGGTTTTTTTATTTTGGAGGGTTGGTTGGGTAGAGGGTTTTAATGTTGGGGGGTATTTTTTTTACAGGGAAAAGAGCAGATTTCTTTAAGGCAATGCCCTACAAAAGGCCCTTTTAAGGGCTATTGGTAGTTTATTGTAGGCTAGGGTTTTTTATTTTTGGGGGGCTTTTTTATTTTTATAGTGCTATTAGATTAGGTGTAATTGTTTTTATTTTGAATAATTTTGTTTGTTATTTTTCATAATTTAGTGTTTGTTATTTTTTGTACTTTAGTATTTTTTTATTTTTGTAATTTAATTTTTTGTAATTTTTGTAATTGTAGATTTAATTTTTTTAGTAGGGTTACATTTTTTAATGTGTAATTTAATTAATTTAATTTGTAGTAATTTTAACTTTAGTATAATAGTAACGTTAGTTTAATTTATAGTTTAATTTTTTTATTTTTTATTTCCCAGGTAAGTTTTTATTTATTTTAAGATTGGGATCTTGTAATTTTAATTTAAAGTTATTGGGTTGTTAGGTTTAGGGGTTAATAGTTTAATTTAGTTTTTGACGATGTGAGGGACTGACAGTTTAGGCGTTAATAGGTTTATTTAGTGGTAGTGATGTGGGAGGCCAGAGGTTTAGGGGTTAATAACTTTATTTAGTGGCAGTGACGTCGGGGAGCAGCGGAATAGGGGTTAATATCTTTATTATAGTGTGGGGGATGTTGGGATGCGGGTGGAATAGGGGTTAATAACTTTAGTATAGTGGCGACAAAGTTGGGGAGTGGCGGAATAGGGGTTAATACATTTTATTAGTGGTGGCGAAGTCGGGAGCGGCAGATTAGGGGTTAATAACTTTAAAATAGTGTTTGCGATGCGGGAGGGCCTCGGTTTAGGGGTTAATAGGTAGTTTTTGGGTGTTAGTGTACTTTGTAATAGTTTAGTTATGAGTTTTGTGTAACACTTTTGTTGCGTAAAACTCATAACTACTGTTCTCAGATTGCGAAACGGATCGTGTCGGTATAGGCTACAATGCAAGCATATTAGCCTCACTGCAAAACTTGTAATTGCAGCGCTATGGAAATCCCATGCAAAAACGTAATTTTTTTGAGTGTGGGACTGATGTTGCGTTACATGCTAAAAGGCTTGCAGTACAGCTATACCGACAAGACTCGTCATGGCTGCGTTACTGTTTTAACGCTGAAATGGCGTTTAAGCATTAAAACACAAACGCAAAACTCGTAATCTAGGTGATTGAAAGTTACTAGGCAGAGCAGGTACAGCAACTAGTTGATAGTACAATCTTCCAGAGTACAAAGCTGAAGAGTAACCAGCAGCAGGAAGTTAGTCCAGTCTTTCAGAGTGCCAAAGGGTTAAGCAGAAGTAGTATTCAGTTAGGCAGAGCAGAGTTCAGCAGCAGGAAAACAGTCCAATCAATTGAAATAGAGCACCCAGAAGTACACACAGTACAATCTATACTAGGGCACTGAAAATAGGTTATTACATTAAATTGGCGCAGGCTCGTGCCAAGGAGGAAACACAGGTGCAAACTGAGGAACGGATTGGCATTCGCCGCACAACTTCATGGGGCCATGGCAACGGCTGAGGAGCGGAGGCGGGAGAACAAGGGAGCGGAGGTAGCGGCATGACATTCACATAGAAGAAAATGTTCTTTTTTTAAACAGATGTGTGTATATATATATATATATATATAAGACACAAAAAACCCAGCACTCACTAGCAGATTCACAGAAATGTTTAAAAGCAAAACTGGGGGAAGTCAGTTACATTTGGCGCCAAAGGATCAAGCCCAGGACCACGACAAGGTCTCCCCCTTCCTGGGACCCTAACCAGCACCCACACAATGCATACTTCCAAACAAACCAACTGGGAACCTCCCAGGGTGACACAGGCTTTTGTAACCTCCCCTATGTAAATACAAAACACAGGAATGGACCGCACTCACAGACTGGACTGGGTACACATCCTAAGCCACTGTAAACATAGGGGAGGTTACAAAAGCCTGTGTCACCCTGGGAGGTTCCCAGTTGGTTTGTTTGGAAGTATGCATTGTGTGGGTGCTGGTTAGGGTCCCAGGAAGGGGGAGACCTTGTCGTGGTCCTGAGCTTGATCCTTTGGCGCCAAATGTAACTGACTTCCCCCAGTTTTGCTTTTAAACATTTCTGTGAATCTGCTAGTGAGTGCTGGGTTTTTTGTGTCTTGTGTTAATGTTTGTAATGCTCCCCTGCGGACCTGACACCCAGGTTGCTCGGGGGTTAACTGCCTTGGTTGCTGGGAACTTTGCAGCTGTCTGTCAGGGTTCAGGGCTGTGGAGTTAACAGTGGCTTAGGATGTGTACCCAGTCCAGTCTGTGAGTGCGGTCCATTCCTGTGTTTTGTATTTACATAGGGGAGGTTACAAAAGCCTGTGTCACCCTGGGAGGTTCCCAGTTGGTTTGTTTGGAAGTATGCATTGTGTGGGTGCTGGTTAGGGTCCCAGGAAGGGGGAGACCTTGTTGTGGTCCTGGGCTTGATCCTTTGGCGCCAAATGTAACTGACTTCCCCCAGTTTTGCTTTTAAACATTTCTGTGAATCTGCTAGTGAGTGCTGGGTTTTTTGTGTCTTGTGTTAATGTTTGTAATGCTCCCCTGCGGACCTGACACCCAGGTTGCTCGGGGGTTAACTGCCTGGGTTGCTGGGAACTTTGCAGCTGTCTGTCAGGGTTCAGGGCTGTGGAGTTAACAGTGGCTTAGGATGTGTACCCAGTCCAGTCTGTGAATGCGGTCCATTCCTGTGTTTTGTATTTACATAGGGGAGGTTACAAAAGCCTGTGTCACCCTGGGAGGTTCCCAGTTGGTTTGTTTGGAAGTATGCATTGTGTGGGTGCTGGTTAGGGTCCCAGGAAGGGGGAGACCTTGTCGTGGTCCTGGGCTTGATCCTTTGGCGCCAAATGTAACTGACTTCCCCCAGTTTTGCTTTTAAACATTTCTGTGAATCTGCTAGTGAGTGCTGGGTTTTTTTTGTCTTGTGTTAATGTTTGTAATGCTCCCCTGCGGACCTGACACCCAGGTTGCTCGGGGGTTAACTGCCTGGGTTGCTGGGAACTTTGCAGCTGTCTGTCAGGGTTCAGGGCTGTGGAGTTAACAGTGGCTTAGGATGTGTACCCAGTCCAGTCTGTGAGTGCGGTCCATTCCTGTGTTTTATATATATATATATATATATATATATATATATATATATATATATATATATATACTGTATATATGATCATTTTTGTAAAATATATATATATATATATATATACTGTATATATGATCATTTTTGTAAAATATATATATATATATATATATACTTATCTAGATGAAGATATACAGATTTATATATATAGATATATATATATATGTGTCCACATCGAATGAGAAATAACCACTAGACTTCCTGTGGGCGGAGCGCTGTGGTAATGGAGTGCGCTCAGGCTCTCCTTTGAGAGGAGCACCGTAACATCAGTGTCCCAGTCATAGAGCCTTATTGTGGGGAGAATATAATACCCTACCCGAGGACATTACATGGCATAAGGAAGTCCAATATACCCTTTTAGGCTGGTTGGGACCAGCCTTAAACACAGAACTGAAGTAGAAGTATGGCAACAAATTGAAGTGCAGGCAGCGCTGCAGCGAAGACTACAAGGGAAAATTACACAACACCCTGCAGAGGGAATACCTTATTTCAGAAACGTCTCGCTAAGAGCTCTGACCCAGGTGAGAGGTGGACCATCCGTCCGGGACTGGGTCTCAGAAAGGTGGCTGTGCCGCGTTGGGAGGCACGTGTCGTGCGCCCTGGAGGCTCCGGGCGGCAGCCGTGAAGCAGTGTCCAGGTGATTGTTGGGCTGGAGTTGCCTGGTTGGCAGGGAGAAGTTAATCGACCCCGGATTCTAGCGTCTCACTATCCCCCCTGGAAGCCGGCGTAGCACAGTGACGTCACATCCGCTCTACGGAGCACTGTCGGAGCCTTGGTGGTGGTCAGCAGCATACGGCAAGTGGCAGCAGCGTGGCAGCTCCAGAGATAGCACGTATCGCTTTGGAAGAGAAGGCTCACTGAGAGGTTTCAAATAACGCCGTGAAGATATCGGGGGGTTGAGTACCACTGTATGAGTTGTTTAAGTGGGCGCGTTTTTAGGCATATGTAGAAGGCAGTTACTCCACAAATATCGTTATATCTTTCCTCCCTGGGTCAGAAATAGAAATTGTGATTGCCGGTGTTGAGGAAATCTTACAGGCTGCAACGCTGGGAGCTGGCACTTTGCAGGTGTGACCCTCATTGATCTCATGCTATTGTTGCCGGTCTCCTGTATCTAGATAATACTGTGTTTTGTCTTTAAGGCCTTAAATACATCAGGGGCTAGGGCCCTAGCATCTTTTGTACAGCAATATATCAGAAAATACATGGCATTGGAAATTTCCAAGGACTAAGTATATACAAGGCAATACTGCTATCACAAGGCTATTGAAGGATATTAGCCCAAGTTGTAAAGTCTTGAAAATCAAAGAAGAATACATCGCGTCTGGGCCCTATAAGACTTTCTAGTGACTCTAGAGGGACTGGAAAATCTGTGCTTGCAGGCACCCACTAAACCTCTCTCATTTGCTTAAAGATAGTAATAATTGTCTTTACAGAGTCATAATAGAGGCTATTTAACGTCATATAGAGTAACACAAGGCCGGATAACCACACATGGAATAGAGCGCTTTGAGCAGACTTTACTCTATCAATTGCCTCATGTTTGGCCCTGAAACTATGTATATAGAAAATAGTTTGTAAAGACTTTGCTAAGTGTGTTCGGTGTATATAAAGTATCTTGTCAGATATCAACACTAAGTTCTATAAAGCTTTCTATATCTGTTAAATATCATGTAACATTCTTGGAGTTGGCGGAATGCAACCGCTTGGGCACAGTGAATTTTTTGGCTTGAAACCTGGGAAGAGAGAAGTTGTTGCTAATTTTTAGGCAACATATTGAGGTTTGAGCCAAATTTTCGCTCTCAGAATTTTTTTTTTTTTTTTTTTTTTTTTCCCCCTTCCTTTTTTTCTCCCCATTGAATTCACTAAGGTTCACTAAGTGGTTCACTAGTTTGGCACACTGAGTGCATTGGATCTGAGATTTTTGCACCCTTTTTTTTTTTTTTCTCACTACTGGCTAAGTTCACTACTGGCTAAGTTCAGCCCCTACACACACAAGGAGATCAGTGATTCCCCTTCTTTTTTTTTTCTTTTAGTCATTTTTCTCACTTTTTTCACTTATCAATAGTACAGAACACATCAAAGTTTTTTTGTTTGTTTTTCAACAGTCCGCATCCAGTTTTTTTCTTTTTTTTCCTCTCTTACCCATTTTTTCACTTTTTTCACATATCCACAATACAGAGCTCACTAAGCTCTAAGATCTTTTTTTTTTTTTTTTGTTGACACTTTAACAGCCTGCTTTTGGGTTTTTTTTTTTTTTGTTTTTTTTTTGTTCACGTTTTTCACATATTCAAAGCACAGAGCTTATCCAAGCTTCAAAAAAAAAAAAAATTTTTTTTTTTTTTTTTCCTTCCTTCACGTTGGTATTCACAAATAGCACTTAATTCATATATATTGATGTGAATGGAGAGGTTTATCTCACAACAAAAAAACTCTTCGCCTAGTATGCCCCCGAAACCGAAAGAGAAGAGAGCCAACTCTAAAAATACAGAATCATTTCATGACACCTCACAAGACCGCAATGTTTTGAATTTTTGTAATGATATGTCTGAGTTTGCTGCGGAAGTAGCTAAAATGATGGCTCCACATTTAGACCTAGTTAAACAAGAGATAAAGTCTGAGATTTTTAATCTTTCCAATGAGATTAGACAATTCACTACCCGTATGGAGGAGGTCGAGACAAGGGTGTCTGACCTGGAAGACAGATTAAATGCTGTGAGTTCGGCTTCTTCTGTTCAGGATAAGGCCATCACCCAGCTACAAGCGCGAGTTGAAGACCT
The DNA here is from genome assembly GCF_027579735.1 of Bombina bombina. Lineage (NCBI taxonomy): Eukaryota > Metazoa > Chordata > Amphibia > Anura > Bombinatoridae > Bombina > Bombina bombina. The sequence continues at coordinate 165,133,978 of NC_069504.1, read as the reverse complement.
CGAAGATAGGTCAAGACGGAACAACCTAAGAGTGATTGGCCTTCCTGAAACAGCGGAATTCCAAGATGTATTAAAATTTGTCTCTGTCACACTCCCTCAGGCACTCATGATTCCTCCTCCTCCTACACCCTTTCTGATAGAAAGAGCGCATAGAATTGGGGCACCCAGAGAAAATAACCCTTCATCCAATTCTAGGCCTATTATTTTTAAATTTTTCAATTATCAAGACAAAGTTTTATTTTTGTCCCATTACCGTAAACTTAATTCTCTGGTCATCAACTCTTATAGAATTGCAATTTTTCAAGATTTTTCTGCAGAAACTAGGGCCAAGCGGAGAGAAATGTCCCCTTTCTTTGACAAATTTAGCAAAGCAGAATGTAGTGTAAGATTGGTTTACCCAGCTAAACTTTTAATCAATAAGGCAGGGGTTTTATATGTGGTAAATAATAGTGAGGAAGCCAGGTCTCTTTGTAAAAAAATGGGCATAGTGTGACTAGCAGACGGTAACGCAAAAAGTCTTGGGAAGTTAGTAAACTGTATTTAGAATGGAAAATATTGTTACGTGCATTGGATTTTGTATAAAATTGTATATGGCGCTGTTTTTTTTTTTTTTTTTTTTTTCTCTTTCCCCGGGTCCCGCCTCCCCCTGCACGAATATATGGGTTATATAAATGTGATGATAGGGGCGAGACACGAGTCCGTTTACTCTCTGGTATATGTTAGACATGCTTAAGCTGGCGTCTTGGAATGTGGGTGGCATAAATTCCCCAATAAAAAGAAAGACCATAATTAAACATTTAGCTAAAATAAAGCCAGATCTCGCCTTCTTACAAGAGACCCATTTGAAAAATTCGGAAATGGGGAAGCTTCAAACTAATTGGGTAGGGGAAGTAATTGCGGCACCGTTTAACACACGCAAGCCATTCTTTTAAACAAAAATCTAGACTACAAAATAGATTCGTCAGCTATAGATCCGGAAGGTCGCTATATTATTGCAGAAATCACGATTAACAAAACTCGTTTTGTGTTTTGCAACATTTATGGGCCAAACAATGCGGATAAGACATTCTGGGACAAGATGGTACTTTATCTCCATAAATTTATAGGTCAGAACCTTATAGTGGCAGGGGATTTTAACCTAACAGCGGACCCTATTCTTGATAGGGTAAGTAAGGATCATAAGGTTGTTCGCGATAGAAAGACTCATACTCTTAAAAAATTTCTGGCGCAACTTGGGTTAATAGACGTGTGGCGCATCCAAAACCCAGATGTGAGAGCTTTCACGTGTCTAGCAAAAGGCCAGCAATCTCTCTCTAGGATAGACCTCTTTCTGATGGCAGATTCTATGACTGGTTCAGAATGGGAAGCAGACATAAAGGATATAACAATTTCAGATCATGCAGTGATTACACTGTCACTTAATGCACAGCAGTGTCGAAGTACTACTAATCAAAATATTTTTTTTCCCAAATACCTAGTGAATAATATCAATTTTCAGAACTGGCTGACTAACCAATGGGCTGATTATGAAACTATTAATAAAGACTATAAAAACAAGCCAGAGATATATTGGGAAGCAGCCAAAGCTGTATTAAGAGGCAATATTAAAGCATACATGTGTAAACTTAAGAAAAGAATTAGACACCAAGAAACCCAACTAAGTAATCAAGTAAAAAATGCGTACAGAACATATCTGAATGAACATACGAGAGATAAATGGCAGAAATATATAGAGGCCAAAATGGCACGTGATATTTTTATCAAACAAAAAACTGCCCTAGATATTCAGAGGCAAAAAGCCTTGTACGGAGGGTTTGTTGGGAGATCGGCCAAATTCTTGACTAGGCTCACTAAAAAGAATCATAGGAACCCAATAACAGCTATTAGATCTAGCACAGCTAGGTTCACTAATAACGCAGACATTACTAAGATCTTTTTTGACTATTTTAGTGCCCTCTACACTGCCGAAGAGTATCCGATAGAAAAGCAGACAGCATTTTGGGACAAGATTCAGATTCCTAAAATATCCCCAGAAAGCCTAGCAGAGATAAACAAACCGATTGATATGGAAGAGATAGTGGCAGCTATTAAGTCTGCCAAAACGAACAAAGCAGCGGGTCCTGACTGTCTTCCCATTGAATTTTATAGGATTCTCCAACCACATGTTGTTTTAGCTTTGGAAAAACTGTTTAATTTCTATTTCATCAGGAATAATAATTGCTCACCATACTTTGCTGCGGCGGTGATATCTTTAATTCTTAAAAAAAAACAAAGAACCAGATCTCCCAGAATCATATAGACCGATTTCCGTATTAAATACGGATTATAAATTGCTCACGGCCATTCTAGCAAATAGATTAAAACTTCACCTTGGTGCAATTATTCATGAAAATCAGTCAGGGTTCATGGCAGGGAGAAATCCTTCCAGGAACATACGAAAAGTCATGACCTTGATAGATTTTTTCTGGAACAAATTCAGAACAACAAGATATAGGGACACAGTAGACCTCGCCTTATTAACATTAGATGCAGAAAAAGCGTTTGATCGCATTGCGTGGAAACATCTATTTTATACTTTAGAACAATTCGGCTTCACAGGACACTTCCATAAATTTATACAGTTAATATATTCTTCCCCTATTTCATCTTTACTCATTAATGGGTAGATTTCTCAACGGATTGTTCTACAACGGGGTACACGTCAGGGCTGCCCCTTATCCCCGCTGTTGTTTAACATCTCGTTAGAACCCTTAGCAATTCTACTGCGGAAACAACTAGAGGGGATTCGGGTTGGAGATCAGAAAATAATATTGTTAATGTATGCGGATGACATACTTTTGGGTTTGAGCAACATTGAACAAAGTCTTTCTTATTTACTTGATGTAATCGAAATGTTTGGCAAAATTTCGGGTTATAAAATCAATCTCACTAAATCTGAGCTATTATGGCTCAATAGGAAAGATTGTCATATTAAGCATCCTTTCATCGAGACGTCACAGATAACCTATCTTGGGATTAAGTTAACTGCAAATCCAGAGGAGTGGTATAAGTTAAATTTCGGTAAATGCTTTTTAGAGTGTATAGATAAGATGAATCCTTAACAGCTAGGGTTACACTTATAAAAACTATTCTATTCCCCAAATTATTCTATCTCATACAAAATCTGCCAATCCCTATTCATAATAGCGATATAAAAAATTACAACAGGGCATGTTCGAATTTAATCTGGAGTGGCGCCAGAGTGCGTATCTCTGCCGCACGTCTCATGTGTAATAAAGAAGCTGCAGGTTTGTCCCTGCCTAATTTGCATTTTTATAGCTTGGCAGCATGGTTAAAGGTTGCCGTTGATTGGCTAACGCAATGTGATCAGGTTTCGCCGGTACTCTGGGAGACAGCTTTGGTGGCCCCTTTTCGGTTGGACGCTATCTTACATTGCCCTATGAATGCTCTCCCATCCTCGCTTTTTTCGCTCAGTACTTTTAGGTACGTCATTCTAGCATGGCAAAAATGTTGCTCCCTCGCGGACTGTTCACCTTATATCTCCAATTATCTACCCATTACGGGGAACCCTAACTTTGCACCAGGACTGTCAGATAAAGTCTTTAGGATATGGTTTACTAAAGGTTTGGTATTTGTCGCCCAAATGTTGGATGTGAATCGCACACCTTTAACCTTTGCTGAACTGAAACATACATTTGGGCTTGAGAACAAAGATTTCTACGCCTATTTGCAGCTAAGACATTTTTTCTTTGAGTTAAGGCAAAGCTATGGATTAGATTGGACTCTTTCGGTTCTCCAAGCTAAAATTAATATCTTTCAAGGAGGCCTATATTCTATATCTCCACTTTACAGCCTTTTGAACCAGGGGCCTTCAGCTCTTCAAAGAGAATTCATTGCTGCAAAATGGAATAGGTTTTTTCCGGCGGTGAATAGTCAGACCATCGAGAACACTTTCAAAATAATTGGAAATAGTTGGGTACTGACGGCGTGGAGAGAAACTCAAATTAAACTATCCTTTATGACATACCTGACCCCAATTAGGTTGACCAATTGGTACAGGATACAGACGGTGTGTCCCAAATGTTCCTCTCACACCGCTGATTTACTACACTGCTTTTGGAGTTGCCCTAGGATTATTCAATTTTGGCGCAGGGTAGAATATTGGATACAGGCTTCGCTTAAGATAGACTTTAACTTTCAATCAACACAGATATTTTTTTTAGTGCAACCGCAAATTGTCCCTAGAAACTTCAAATTAATTAATCAGATTATATTTCTTGGTCGTAATATAATACTGAGAGCCTGGAAGGCAAAAACAGCACCTAAATTGAATGAGCTTAAAAACGCGTTGATGACCCATTTTACACAAGAACAGTGGAACTTACAAGACGTTTCAGATGAAAGGTTAGCCAAGTTCTTTAATCAATGGGGAACATTTATTTTATCTTTTCCAGTTGAAGTGCAGGTTAGGATGGTTAAACCTTTCAGCGAGACTGCATACATGCAACTTCAGATATTGGCAGGTCATTTTCCCCGATCCTGGCATAACATGGGAGAGCTGGAAAGAGACTGACTATGACTGACTATGGTGGGGGGAGATAGGTCCCGGTCGGGGAAAGAACCTTTTCCTTTTTTTTTTTTTTTTCGTTGGTATACATTTATTTTATGTGTCTTGCTTTTCAGCGTTATCTGTTGCGTCTGTTAAACTATACATATAGCGAGGTTGTTGTACAAACAGGTGTTATTCAAGATTTGAGTCAAAAAGAGGAAAATATTAGAAAATAGGAGTGTATGGAATCGGGGATGTTGATAAGTGTACTATTCTTTCTTTGTTTTGGTTTACAAGGGGGTTGACAATATTCCATAACGAATCATTTTTGTATTTGTTATCTGTCGTGCTTTGTTTCATAAGATGTTATATTCAGCCCTGCGTGGCAGTAAGAAGTGGATTTCTGTGATGTGTACACTTATGGTAGGATGTTAATACCTCCATGAGTTTTCCACACAGACACCAAGTACTGTATGTTCACTTAGATTGGATTGGTGATAAGCAGCTGGAAAACGAGGTAAAGATGTCCTCTAGTATCCAGGAAAATAAGACAGGCTGCTGTGTGTTCTCTAAAAATGGATTGCTGGTAGGTAACTGGAAGACGAGGTAAAGACGTCCTCTAATATCCAGGAAAAGGCCTTCCAATTAGGTATGTAGGTAATTGAAGTCTTTATTCACAGGTGCAGGATTAATAAAACAATAGCAAGCTAGCAGGTGAGTTCCGCTTGCAGACTTTTACTAAAGCTTATCAGCCTCTCCACCTCTCAAAAGGCTGTATCACCTTGCTCCATGGGTGACCGACAGAGGTCAGGTAGAAATAATTTACAAACACCGCCATTGAAACACCATTTTTTGGTGGCAGTGTTCGTAAATGATTTCTACCTGTGAAATTCCTATGTTCTTCACATACATATATAAATATATATAAACGAAGGATAGGTAGGGAGAGGTGAGGTACGTCTACAATCAACTACGAAACATCAAGAATGCTGCAAAGGATATAAAAAACAAGAGAACGATCACCTCAGTAGCATACCACTTTTACAGATATCACCAAGCCAAAGTGAATGGCTTGGAATGCTGTGGAGTGCAAAAAAATCAACCTTGGAATAAGAGGTGGGGGACAAAGAAAAAAATCTTATTACAACATGAATGCAGATGGATATATCTTCTTAATGCAGTACAACCCCAAGGGCTAAATGAACACAACAACTATTTCTCTTATCTTTGAGGGTTGAGGAAACAAATTAAATGGTTTTCTCCAGCCATACATTTAGAATAAAGAATCAACATCTATGCTGACATCCAAATAGAAAATTTGGAAAAAATTGGAAATAAATAGACTTTAGTATCTGAATTGGGAAGAACATAGTAATTTTTTCAATAAAAAAATAACTAGGTTGAAAACATAAGAATTAAATATAATTAAATTATTATTTCTACCTAGCATTAAAATTGTTTTGAGCCCAAAAAGTATTATTATGACTGTCACAGCATCACAACTGGTGCAGATACTTATCTAATGTATGACACAAAATATAATGTAGAAAATGAATTATCGTACAATTGGCCCTATACCTTACACATACTATAGACACAGATGATAGGTACTTAAGAAATAAATTTTACTAATATCTCTAATCAGCACTTATGCCACACTATTTCCAATAAGCACATTCTCACAAGTTATTTATATAGTTCATTTATCCAAGAACCCCATCACATATTTTATTAAACTGATGGATTTTTAAAATATTTTTAGATCCTAGAATTAGTTTAAGAATCTTGAGAACAAAGATTTCTACGCCTATTTGCAGCTAAGACATTTTTTCTTTGAGTTAAGGCAAAGCTATGGATTAGATTGGACTCTTTCGGTTCTCCAAGCTAAAATTAATATCTTTCAAGGAGGCCTATATTCTATATCTCCACTTTACAGCCTTTTGAACCAGGGGCCTTCAGCTCTTCAAAGAGAATTCATTGCTGCAAAATGGAATAGGTTTTTTCCGGCGGTGAATAGTCAGACCATCGAGAACACTTTCAAAATAATTGGAAATAGTTGGGTACTGACGGCGTGGAGAGAAACTCAAATTAAACTATCCTTTATGACATACCTGACCCCAATTAGGTTGACCAATTGGTACAGGATACAGACGGTGTGTCCCAAATGTTCCTCTCACACCGCTGATTTACTACACTGCTTTTGGAGTTGCCCTAGGATTATTCAATTTTGGCGCAGGGTAGAATATTGGATACAGGCTTCGCTTAAGATAGACTTTAACTTTCAATCAACACAGATATTTTTTTTAGTGCAACCGCAAATTGTCCCTAGAAACTTCAAATTAATTAATCAGATTATATTTCTTGGTCGTAATATAATACTGAGAGCCTGGAAGGCAAAAACAGCACCTAAATTGAATGAGCTTAAAAACGCGTTGATGACCCATTTTACACAAGAACAGTGGAACTTACAAGACGTTTCAGATGAAAGGTTAGCCAAGTTCTTTAATCAATGGGGAACATTTATTTTATCTTTTCCAGTTGAAGTGCAGGTTAGGATGGTTAAACCTTTCAGCGAGACTGCATACATGCAACTTCAGATATTGGCAGGTCATTTTCCCCGATCCTGGCATAACATGGGAGAGCTGGAAAGAGACTGACTATGACTGACTATGGTGGGGGGAGATAGGTCCCGGTCGGGGAAAGAACCTTTTCCTTTTTTTTTTTTTTTTCGTTGGTATACATTTATTTTATGTGTCTTGCTTTTCAGCGTTATCTGTTGCGTCTGTTAAACTATACATATAGCGAGGTTGTTGTACAAACAGGTGTTATTCAAGATTTGAGTCAAAAAGAGGAAAATATTAGAAAATAGGAGTGTATGGAATCGGGGATGTTGATAAGTGTACTATTCTTTCTTTGTTTTGGTTTACAAGGGGGTTGACAATATTCCATAACGAATCATTTTTGTATTTGTTATCTGTCGTGCTTTGTTTCATAAGATGTTATATTCAGCCCTGCGTGGCAGTAAGAAGTGGATTTCTGTGATGTGTACACTTATGGTAGGATGTTAATACCTCCATGAGTTTTCCACACAGACACCAAGTACTGTATGTTCACTTAGATTGGATTGGTGATAAGCAGCTGGAAAACGAGGTAAAGATGTCCTCTAGTATCCAGGAAAATAAGACAGGCTGCTGTGTGTTCTCTAAAAATGGATTGCTGGTAGGTAACTGGAAGACGAGGTAAAGACGTCCTCTAATATCCAGGAAAAGGCCTTCCAATTAGGTATGTAGGTAATTGAAGTCTTTATTCACAGGTGCAGGATTAATAAAACAACAGCAAGCTAGCAGGTGAGTTCCGCTTGCAGACTTTTACTAAAGCTTATCAGCCTCTCCACCTCTCAAAAGGCTGTATCACCTTGCTCCATGGGTGACCGACAGAGGTCAGGTAGAAATAATTTACAAACACCGCCATTGAAACACCATTTTTTGGTGGCAGTGTTCGTAAATGATTTCTACCTGTGAAATTCCTATGTTCTTCACATACATATATAAATATATATAAACGAAGGATAGGTAGGGAGAGGTGAGGTACGTCTACAATCAACTACGAAACATCAAGAATGCTGCAAAGGATATAAAAAACAAGAGAACGATCACCTCAGTAGCATACCACTTTTACAGATATCACCAAGCCAAAGTGAATGGCTTGGAATGCTGTGGAGTGCAAAAAAATCAACCTTGGAATAAGAGGTGGGGACAAAGAAAAAAATCTTATTACAACATGAATGCAGATGGATATATCTTCTTAATGCAGTACAACCCCAAGGGCTAAATGAACACAACAACTATTTCTCTTATCTTTGAGGGTTGAGGAAACAAATTAAATGGTTTTCTCCAGCCATACATTTAGAATAAAGAATCAACATCTATGCTGACATCCAAATAGAAAATTTGGAAAAAATTGGAAATAAATAGACTTTAGTATCTGAATTGGGAAGAACATAGTAATTTTTTCAATAAAAAAATAACTAGGTTGAAAACATAAGAATTAAATATAATTAAATTATTATTTCTACCTAGCATTAAAATTGTTTTGAGCCCAAAAAGTATTATTATGACTGTCACAGCATCACAACTGGTGCAGATACTTATCTAATGTATGACACAAAATATAATGTAGAAAATGAATTATCGTACAATTGGCCCTATACCTTACACATACTATAGACACAGATGATAGGTACTTAAGAAATAAATTTTACTAATATCTCTAATCAGCACTTATGCCACACTATTTCCAATAAGCACATTCTCACAAGTTATTTATATAGTTCATTTATCCAAGAACCCCATCACATATTTTATTAAACTGATGGATTTTTAAAATATTTTTAGATCCTAGAATTAGTTTAAGAATCCCCTATTCACTAGCATTCTGGAACAGGAACGTCCAATTTTACAGCAATTTTTTGTTATCACAGTGCAGTTTTCCATCACTGCACTTATTGTTATTATCATTATATTCACACAACCCAGTTTCAGGGTATTCACTAATCTTTTCACTCACGCTATATTTAATGTCCCTAATAAAAGGTCACATTTTAGTAAAAAGTATGTGCTAAGCTATTATCATTCTTTATATATAAAACGAAGGAGCAGGTATATAATCTTTTAATATGTGTGTATGAACCCAGGGTAGAGTTAATATAATTAAGAATGCAATTTATTGTAAGTTTTCAGCAAAACAGTTGTAGGATTTTAAGTGCAGATCCATATATAAATCCACATTTAAAGAGACAGTCAACACCAGCATTTTTGTTGTTTAAAAAGAAAGATAATTCCTTTATAAGTATAACCCATTCACCAGTTTTGCATAGCCAACACAGTTATATAAATACACTTTTTACCTCTGTGATTACATTGTATCTAAGCCTCTGCAAACTGCCCCCTTATTTCAGTTCTTTTGACAGACTTGCCTTTTAGCCAACCAGTGCTTACTCCAGGGTAACTTCACATGCATGAGCTCAATGTTATCTATATGAAACACATGAACTAATGCCCTCTAGTGGTCAAAATGCATTCAGATTAGAGGCAGTCTTCAAGGTCTAATAAATTAGCATATGAACGTCCTAGAATTAGCTTTCAACTAAGAATACCAAGAGAACAAAGCAAAATTGGTGATAAAAGTAAATTGAAAAGGCGATCTGAGAAGACTGGATCAAAATCCAATAACTCTGTAGAATACAATTTTCTGAACACAATTATCCCTCCTCCCCCCTTTTAAATTTTTTTTTTTTATCCCTCTCTTTTCTCTCTCTTCCCTCCCTTTCCCCCCCCCCTCCCACTAGCTGACTCCCTTTCCCTCTCATCTTCTCCCCACTCCCACCCTTATCCTTAAACAATAAAAAAAAAAAAAAAAAACGTGACCAGTTGGGGCAACCTGGTTGATACGTTCCAGTTTAGGGTTCATAGTTGATAACCCAGGTTTCCAGCAGTAAATATTAAATATATTTGTTTTGTCACTTGAGATTACTATTGGACTAAATGTGATATTATGAACAGAAGTTTATACGCATGTTTTGAAGTTACTGTACATTTGTGTCCTTTTCATGCAAGTACTGAGCTTTGATGTAAATTGTGAATTACTTGTAATGCTTGTTTTTTTTTTTTTGGCTTCTTATGTGACTTCCTTTTACTGTATGCTATTTTGAATCTCAATAAACTCTGTTTAAAACTCAAAAAAAAAAAAAAAAAAAAAAGTAAATTGAAAAGTTGTTTAAAATTACATTCCCTATTTAATTCATGAAAGTTTTTTTTTTTGGACTTGACTGTCCCTTTAATAAATGTAATACACAGTTTGCAGTCATAATGATATATACAAATCCTTTTCCATTGGTGTGATGAAGGATGTACTATCTGCGAACTAATCACAATCAATAACAGCTTGATAATGTTAAGTTGCAAATAACAAGAGATTTCTGATTGGACAAAAACAGAATTTATGCTTACCTGATACATTACTTTCTCCAACGGTGTGTCCGGTCCACGGCGTCATCCATTACTTGTGGGATATTCTCCTCCCCTACAGGGAAAGGCAAGGAGAGCACACAGCAGAGCTGTCCATATAGCTCCCCCTCTAGCTCCGCCCCCCAGTCATTCGACCGACGGTTAGGAGAAAAAGGAGAAACTATAGGGTGCCGTGGTGACTGTAGTGTATAAAGACAAAAAAAATTCCAACCTGATTAGGAAAACCAGGGCGGGCCGTGGACCGGACACACCGTTGGAGAAAGTAATTTATCAGGTAAGCATAAATTCTGTTTTCTCCAACATTGGTGTGTCCGGTCCACGGCGTCATCCATTACTTGTGGGAACCAATACCAAAGCTTTAGGACACGGATGAAAGGAGGGAGCAAATCAGGTTACCTAAATGGAAGGCACCACGGCTTGCAAAACCTTTCTCCCAAAAATAGCCTCCGAAGCAGCATAAGTATCAAATTTGTAGAATTTGGCAAAAGTGTGCAGAGAATACCAAGTCGCTGCCTTACATATCTGATCAACAGAAGCCTCGTTCTTGTAGGCCCATGTGGAAGCCACAGCCCTAGTAGAGTGAGCTGTGATTCGGTCAGGAGGCTGTCGTCCGGCAGTCTCATAGGCCAATCGGATAATGCTTTTTAGCCAGAAAGAGAGAGAGGTAGCAGTAGCTTTTTGATCTCTCCTCTTACCAGAGTAAACGACAAACAAAGATGAGGTTTGTCTAAAATCTTTTGTTGCTTCTAAATAAAACTTTAAAGCACGAACAACATCTAAATTGTGTAATAAACGTTCCTTCTTTGAAACTGGTTTCGGACACAGAGAAGGAACAACTATTTCCTGGTTAATATTCTTGTTGGAAACAACTTTTGGAAGAAAACCAGGCTTAGTACGCAAAACAACCTTATCTGAATGGAAAACCAGATAGGGTGGATTACACTGCAAAGCAGATAATTCAGAAACTCTTCTAGCAGAAGAAATAGCACCCAAAAACAGTACTTTCCAAGATAATAACTTAATATTTATGGAATGTAAAGGTTCAAACGGAACCCCTTGAAGAACTGAAAGAACTAAATTTAGACTCCAAGGAGGAGTCATGGTTCTGTAAACAGGCTTGATTCTAACCAAAGCCTGAACAAAAGCTTGTACATCTGGCACAGCTGCCAGTCGTTTGTGTAACAAGACAGATAAAGCAGAAATCTGTCCCTTTAGAGAACTAGCGGACAACCCTTTATCCAAACCTTCTTGGAGAAAGGAGAGAATCCTTGGAATTTTTATTTTACTCCAGGAGAATCCCTTGGATTCACACCAACAGATATATTTACGCCATATTTTATGGTAAATCTTTCTAGTCACAGGTTTTCTGGCTTGGACCAGAGTATCTATCACAGAATTCGAAAACCCACGTTTGGATAAAATCAAGCGTTCAATTTCCAAGCAGTCAGCTGCAGAGAAACTAGATTTGGATGTTCGAATGGACCTTGTACTAGAAGATCCTGTCTCAAAGGTAGCTTCCATGGTGGAGCCGATGACATATTCACCAGGTCTGCATACCAAGTCCTGCGTGGCCATGCAGGAGCTATCAGAATCACCGAGGCCTTTTCCTGTTTGATCCTGGCTATGAGCCTGGGAAGGAGAGGAAACGGTGGAAACACATACGCTAGGTTGAACGACCAAGGCGCCACTAATGCATCCACTAGAATCGCCTTGGGATCCCTGGATCTGGACCCGTAACAAGGAATCTTGAAGTTCTGACGGGACGCCATTAGATCCATGTCTGGAATGCCCCATAATTGGGTTAACTGAGCAAAGACCTCCGGGTGGAGTTCCCACTCCCCCGGATGGAAAGTCTGACGACTCAAATAGTCCGCCTCCCAGTTGTCTACTCCTGGGATGTGAATAGCAGATAGATGGCAGGAGTGATTCTCTGCCCATTGGATGATCTTGGTTACTTCCTTCATCGCTAGGGAACTCTTTGTTCCCCCCTGATGATTGATGTACGCAACAGTCGTTATGTTGTCCGACTGAAATCTTATGAACCTGGCTTTCGCTAGCTGAGGTCAAGCCAGGAGCGCATTGAATATTGCTCTTAGTTCCAAAATGTTTATCGGGAGAAGCGACTCTTCCAGAGACCATAGGCCCTGAGCTTTCAGGGAGTCCCAGACCGCGCCCCACCCCAAGAGGCTGGCGTCGGTCGTGACAATGACCCACTCTGGTCTGCGGAAACTCATTCCCTGAGACAGGTGATCCTGGGTCAACCACCAGAGAAGTGAGTCCCTGGTTACCTGGTCTACTTGAATTTGGGGAGACAAGTCTGTATAGTCCCCATTCCACTGATTGAGCATGCACAGCTGTAATGGTCTTAGATGAATTCGAGCAAAAGGAACCACGTCCATTGCTGCGACCATTAGTCCTATTACTTCCATGCACCGAGCTATGGAGGGTTGAGGAATAGAATGAAGAACTCGACAAGCGTTTAGGAGCTTTAACTTTCTGACTTCTGTCAGGAAGATCTTCATTTCCATAGAATCTATTATTGTTCCCAGAAACAGAACCCTTGTGGACGGTGACAGTGAACTCTTTTCTATGTTCACCTTCCACCCGTGAGATCTGAGAAAAGCCAACACAATGTCTGTGTGGGCCCTCGCTTTGGAAAGAGACGACGCTTGGATTAGGATGTCGTCTAGATAAGGTGCTACAGCGATGCCCCTCGGCCTTAGGACCGCTAGAAGGGACCCTAGCACCTTTGAGAAAATTCTGGGAGCGGTGGCTAAACCGAATGGAAGAGCCACGTGAAGGATGGAACTCTGAGGAAATTGTTTAATATCTTTAAATCCAGGATTGGCCTGAAAGTTCCCTCTTTTTTGGGAACCACAAACAAGTTTGAGTAAAAACCTAGACCTTGTTCCCCGGAGGGGACTGGGTTTATCACTCCCATCTTTGATAGGTCTCTTACACAATGTGAGAATGCCTGTTTCTTTATCTGGTCTGAAGATAAGTGAGACAGGTGGAATCTTCCCTTTGGAGGAAGTCCCTTGAACTCTAGCAGGTATCCCTTGGAGACTATTTCTAGTACCCAGGGATCCGGAACATCTCTTGCCCAAGCCTGAGCGAAGAGAGATAGTCTGCCCCCTACCAGATCCGGTCCCGGATCGGGGGCTAACCCTTCATGCTGTCTTGGTAGCAGCAGCAGGTTTCTTGGTCTGTTTACCCTTGTTCCAGCCTTGCATGGGCTTCCAAGGGGGTTTGGGCTGGGTCGCGTTACCTTCTTGTCTAGCGGCAGTGGAGTTATTAGCCGGTCCGTTCCTGAAATTGTGAAAGGAACGAAAATTAGACTTGTTCTTAGCCTTAAAAGGCCTATCCTGTGGGAGGGCATGGCCCTTACCCCCAGTGATGTCTGAAATAATTTCCTTCAATTCCGGCCCAAAAAGGGTCTTACCCTTGAAAGGAATATTAAGTAACTTAGTCTTGGACGACACATCTGCCGACCAGGATTTTAGCCAAAGCGCCCTCCGCGCTACTATAGCAAAACCTGAGTTTTTCGCCGCCAATTTCGTTATTTGAAAAGCGGCATCCAATATAAAGGAATTAGCTAACTTTAATGCGTGAATTCTGTCCATGACTTCTTCATAGGAAGTCTCTTTCTGGAGCGACCTTTCTAGTTCCTCGAACCAAAAGGACGCCGCTGAAGTGACAGTAATAACACACGTAGCTGGTTGAAGGATGAACCCTTGTTGAACAAAAATCTTTTTAAGCAATCCTTCCAATTTTTATCCATAGGATCTTTGAAAGCGCAGCTGTCCTCTATAGGAATAGTTGTGCGCTTCGCTAGTGTTGAAACAGCTCCCTCAACCTTCGGGACCGTCTGCCATGCGTCCCTTCTAGGGTCTACTATGGGAAACATTTTCTTAAATATAGGAGGTGGGGCAAAGGGTACACCTGGCTTCTCCCACTCCTTATCCACTATGCTCGCTACCCTCTTGGGTATTGGAAAAGCGTCTTCGTGCACTGGGACCTCTAAAAATTTGTCCAATTTGCACAACTTCTCTGGTACTACTACAGAATCACAGTCATCCAGAGTAGCTAATACCTCCTTAAGCAAAGCGCGGAGATGTTCTAGCTTAAATTTAAATGCTACTATATCAGGTTCTGCCTGTTGAGAAATTTTTCCTGAGTCTGAAATTTCACCCTCAGACAGCCCTTCCCTCACAGCCAATTCCGATTGATGTGAGGGTAAAATAGATAAGGCATCGTCAGCGTCTGATTGTTCATCCTTTTTTTATCTGTATTTAAAACTGAACAATCACGCTTTCTCTGAAATGCTGGAAGTTTGGATAATAGAATAGAAATAAGCACTGGCGCGCTAGGTGTCGCCTGCGCGGGCAAAGCTGGTGTAGACACAGAAGGAGAGGATGTAGAATTATCCTCACTACCTTCATTAGATAAATTATCTTGGGCAACATTATGAAATGTAACAGAGCTGTCCTTATTTTGTTTGGACGCTATGGCACAATTATCACAAACACTCAAAGGGGGAACACATTTGTCTCTACACAAACAGAACATAGGTTATCTGAAGGCACAGACATGTTAAACAGATTTAGGCAGGCAAACAATGCAATAAAAACGATTTTAAACAAAAACGTTACTCTCTCTTTAAATAATAAAATTACACACTTTATTTCTGAATGTTCAAAAAACTATGAAGGCAATATCCGATTTTTATGAAATTTGGACCACAGTGTCTTAATGCTTAGAAAGTATTGCACAGCAAATATGGAGACCCTAGCTCTTAAAACAAGCAAACCAGAGCTAATTGTTGGATTTAACCGTTTTTATACACTACAATCCCTGCTACAGTATTGCTGCAGCATTTTACCTTCCTTAGGGGTCAATCATCCACAGAAATAAGCCTTCTGGAGTCACTTTCTGAGTCACAGGACCCTCTCACATGAAAACTGCATGCACTGCCTTGAAATCAACTGCACAGCTGAAGCACCAAAATGAGGCTTCCTCCCTCAGCACACTAGAGTGAAGGGGCCTTCCTGACTAGATTTAGGTGTCTAAAACATGCCAGATCAATAAAAAACGTTCCCAAGTGTATATGAGCTTATAAAACAGTTCAAATGCCATGATATTGTAATAAAAACCAATCGATTTTGCCCCTAACAGTGTCTACCAGCATAAAAATCAAAAAGGGGAAGCCTGTTATCTTTTTTGCTGAGGTGAAAGAAAAATGGCTTACCATTTTCCCTGAGGGGAAAAATGACTGTCATCTAGCATTAGCCTGTGTTGTTAGAAGGAGACTAGTCATACCTGAAGCAGATGAGTCTGCAAACTGTTACCCCCAACTGAAGTTCTCTGGTTTCAACAGTCCTGCGTGGTAACAGCAATGGATTCTAGTTACTTGTGCTAAAATCATATTCCTCTTAACAGAAATCTTCATCACTTTTCTGTTGTAGAGTAAATAGTACAAGCCAGCACTATTTTAAAATAACAAACTCTTGATAGAAGACATAAAAAACTACAACTAACACCACAAACTCCTCACCATCCCCGAGGAGATGCTACTTGTTCAGAGTGGCAAGGAGAATGACTGGGGGGCGGAGCTAGAGGGGGAGCTATATGGACAGCTCTGCTGTGTGCTCTCCTTGCCTTTCCCTGTAGGGGAGGAGAATATCCCACAAGTAATGGATGACGCCGTGGACCGGACACACCAATGTTGGAGAAAGGAAAACACAAATCGATTGGCGAGTGACATCATGTAAGTGGAGTTATGACAGCCAATAAATACCCACGCGAGACGCCGGCCCGTACCTTTTAAAAAAGCCAAATAAGTGGCAAAACATGTAAGGGCTAAGATTAATACGGTTAATATTTTTTTAAATTGCGAGAAGACTTAGGTTATCTCATATATAGACTGATGGGATTTGAAATTGTAATACAAGACATGCTGCAAATGTTGGCGCGTGTTATTTATTTTTGACTATATTCCATTTAGTCATATTCCGAGCACTTAGAAAGAGTTGTGGAGGGGCGCATATGAGGGTACAAGCATCGATCTTAGTATTCATTATATCATAATAGAAGTATGGATATATCTGTATATGTTATTACAGTCCAGGATTTGAGATAGAATTTAGGTGCGTGGAGTGTGGATTATCGTGTGCCTTTTCCTAATGGTACAATTATATTGATTACCTATCAGAAGTCTAAGAAATTACTTATAGTACTTAACCTGCTGAGCGATAAGAGAAACATACAGCACCTTTCATGTAACTGAATGTAATTGACACATTAATGTCTGACACTCTGCGGATGTGTGCGCGTGTCCAAAGGCTAAATATATATTAAATAACAGCGTTACAAAGTGTGTATGTACACTATCAGATACATAATTAGGAGTGCAAGCATAAACTTTAGATACAATCTTTATAATATCAAACAGGCTATTCAAGCACCATTAGCGTGTAGATGTATTCATTACATGCTGTCTAATGACTTGATTTTAGATGTTATTACCTCTTACTGTCCTTTACCGTTAACATACATAATATATTAAGAATAACTATATCGTATGTTTTTACCTAATATAGAGACATCTGATTGCTTTTCAGATCTAATTGATTCCAATTCACTAAGGGCTCAAAATATTCCTAGTATTGGCTCATTATTAGGAATTGAATTACTCTAGTATCTTTTCAGCATAAAGCTGCTTGAGCCAAATATTAGACCTACAATTAGAGCATTTCTATGTGTATTTAAATTAGTATAATCCATACTTTATTACACAGCATTACCATCAACATGATTTAATAGATTGATGTTCTTGCCCCTGAATGGCAGCAAACTCTAATAAAGCACTACTACACATCTTAGAGACTATCTATCAAGCTCCGTACGGAGCTTGAGGGCCCGTGTTTCTGGCGAGCCTTCAGGCTCACCAGAAACACCAGTTATGAAGCAGCGGTCTAAAGACCGCTGCTCCATAACAATGTCCGCCTGCTCTGATGAGGCGGACAGGAATCACCGCAATTCAACCCGATCGAGTACGATCGGGTTAATTGACACCCCCTGCTGGCAGCTGATTGGCCGCAAGTCTGCAGGGGGCGGCGTTGCACCAGCAGCTCTTGCTGAATATGGAGAGTGTATTGCTCTCCGCATTTAGCGATGTCTGTCGGACCTGATCCGCACTGTCGGATCAGGTCCGACAGACATTTGTTAAATAGGCCTTCTTGTATACGACCCGACTATGGATTAACACCGACATCCTAGCTCGGGATTGATATAGAAGTTGAAACTGTGCCTCCACCTTCTCATAAGTATCCAAACATATATAACCTGATTCTCTTCTCTGCATTTTTAAGTTGTATGTGTGTGAGTTGAACATTTATTTTAAAACATCCTATTAAAGGTTATATTTTAACTTTCTATATCTCTGCTGATCATTATTACACAATTGCTCTTTAATTTAATAGCCGAAGGGGAAAGTGAGTGCTATACAAGTGTACTATAATGTCAGTCTTGTACTGATTATCTACTTTGAGATATATATATATATATACACACATACATACATATGCACTTTGGAGCCCTTACCAGTTAAACACCTTGACATATACCATATCCTTTTTTTTTTTTTTTTAAAAACAGTGTTTTTTTAATTAGAGAAGGTTACAGAAGTTGTACATAATTATACATATCATATCATCATTTAATATGATGACTCTGAATATACAATGTGAAAAATTACATTACAGGTTTTGCTTGCCTTGACTTTTAATGAAATGAAAGGGTCTTGGATTGGAAAGAAAACAATGGGTCAGAAGTAAGATGGGTAAAATAGAAGGGAGGAAGCAAGGGGGAAGGGAAGGGAGAGTTAAGGACTATCGGTGAGAGCGAGTTCTTCAGTTAATTTACAGTTAATTTACAGTTAATTTACTTAGGGAGTGGGTCAGAATTCGGTCTATGAGTGTTATTAGGCCTTCTATAGTATAGTGAGGTGCTGATAATTATGTCAGATGTCTGGTCCTAAAGACTGATAAAAAAAAGTGTGTTCCTTGTGCCTGATATAGCCATTTTCTTCTAAATATAGAAGTTCATATGTTCTATCTATCCACGTTTGTTTAGATGGGGAGGTAGTGGTTTTCCAATGTCTAGCTATCAAGGATTTAGCGCTGTTTATCCTGATTTGTAATAGGTGTGTGCGTAGTTTACGTGTTCTTTTCGGTAGTTTGTTTAAAAGAGCTATTCTGGGTGTTAGCGTTAAGGTGACTGATAATATTTTTTGGAAGCGCTTTTCTATTGTTCTCCATAAGGGGTTATAAGTGGGCAATTCCACCAGATGTGTTCTAGAGTGCCATGGGTTCCGCATCCTCTCCAACAGGCCCCCAACACAGTTTTATATATTGCTGCCAGGCGGGCAGGTATGAGGTAACACTGCATTAACAGTTTAGTATTTAACTCTAATATTTGGGGAAATATTGAGGATTTATTTGTTTAAATATAGATTTCCATTCTGCTATTGTAAACTGCTCTTCTAGCTCATTTTGCCACCTTGCAGTGTATGCAGGTAGATCTGTTTCAGAAGTGTTTTTGGGTATCCTTGAGGCTATCTCGAGCGAGTGTTATGGTGGCTGTTTTGGGTTACGTGTTGTTTGTATTTCGATGTTTGTATTAGATGGTGAAGTTGAGAGTATTTCAGCCATGTCTCTTGGAAGCAATTTACCATTTTTTAATAGTTTGGTCAATGGAATTGTATATCCCCATTCCTTCTTCCCTGGAAATCTATGATCTAATCCCCCTTGAAGTTCTGTGTTTATTGGGATCGGGAAGAGTGTTGAGCGAGAAGTTGAGATTCCTTTATAAGACTTTAGGATCCGATTCCAGAAAACAAATAAGTGTCGATGGAAGAGCATATTGGTGGTCTACAGTTTTCTGGTACCCAGCACAATGCACCCACCTGTGGGCATTTTAAGATCTGGGCATCGATAGTGACCCAAGCTTTTCTGATTGGAAGCCATGCTAATCAAGGATACGATCCAGAGTTACTGCATCATAGTATATGCCAAGGTTGGGAACTCCCAGGCCTCCATCTTTAAAACTATGACATAAAGAGTGCTTGTTGATTCTAGGTTTTCTGTTACCCCATATAAAGGTCAATATAGTATTGTGTAATTGTCTTAAATAATAGCGTGGTAAAACAATGGGTAAAGCTTGCAGGATGTAGAGAATTTTTGGTAATACGGTCATTTTAATTGACTGTATTATTCCCCACCATGAAATTTGTTTCATATCCCAAAGTTTAAGTTCTTTTTCAATATTTTTTAAAAGAGATAAATAGTTGGCCTTAAATAGGAGCTGGGATTGAAGCGTGAGGTATATGCCCAAGTATTTAATAGTGGTAGTTTAAATCTGTTAGGTGGCTGAAAGATTGTTATGATTGCAATTCATGTTTTGATAGGTTAATATTCAATATTTCCGATTTAGAACTGTTGATCAGACAATTTGAATATCACTTATAAGTGTGGATTGTGTTGATAGCCTGTTGAAGGGACTGCAGTGGATCAGACAAGGTGAGAAGGACATTGTCTGCATACATGGCTATTTTATGAGATTGTGGTCCTATTTTTATGCCTGTGATATGAGTGTTATGTCTAATGTGTGTGGGACAGAGGGCATCCTTTTCTAGTGCCGTTCCGAATTTTAAATGATGAGAAAAGCATGCCATTAGCTTTAATTTTTTTTTAATATCTTTATAATATATCACAAAAAAAGTTTTTATATTACATATATACTTTAAAATTCATAATGACATATTATATATATATATATATAAATATATATATATATATATATATATATATATATATATATATATATCAGTTTTACAGATATATCCTACCAGTTATACTGATAAACCATACATTTGTGTCTTAAAATTAGCAACTGATTCCTGCTGTGTTGATAATTATACTGTTGTCAATCATATTTTATTACATAATTGGTCAGCTATATCCCATTATATTCTGGGTTTATACCCCCATAGATTTAATATACATTTCCCATTTATTCCTAAAGATTTTCTTTCTCCTATTAGTGTCATTTAATACATCATATTTCTCTATTATTAATTGATTCCATATTGCTTTATTAAACATAGGAATAGAAGGCTTCTTTTTTTCAATCTAAAGTTTAGTGATTATCTTTCTCGCTATCAATATGACTATTATAATAAAAGGTTTATAATTAGAGCTTTTCAATTTAGGTATTTGTAGTAGAAGAACTGCTTTTTTATCTAAGCAGAACTGGATTTTAAGTATCTTTGATATCCAAAATGATATCTGGGACCAATATTGATACATTTTGGGACATTCCCAAAAATAATGAGACAAATTGGGAAAGCCATATGAGCATTTTGGGCAAATTGGATTTACTTCTTTTGTCCATTTGCTCCTCTTTGTTATTGTGATATAATCATTATGAAGAATTCTATATTGTGGTTCCCTTAATTCACTTGCCAGTGTAATTTGTTTGACAGTATTGATACTATAATATAGCTGTTCTTTGGTAGTTACTAGATCCGTTACCTGTTTCCATTTATCGATAATCTTTATAGCATTACCCTCATCAATTTTATCAATATTTTTTTTATATATATTAGTGATCTTGTAGTTTCCTTTTATATATTTTTCACATATTTCTGTGATATTATTTTCCTTAATCACATTTTGTGAAACCCTAATTACCGTTTTGAGATAATATTTAATCTGTACATAATATAGATAGTTTTTTACTTTGACTTGGAATTTATCAGACAACTCTTGAATGGAGAATACATCTTTACTATTCTCACTATATAGATCCTCCTATTTTATGGATCCCAAGAATATTCCAGTTTCGGAATGGATAGTTATTTCCCATTGGAAATTTAGGATTCCCAGTAATTGATATATATCGTGAGTATTTATAATTCACTCCAAGGTATCTATTAATAATCTTCCATGTTGTTAGACAGTCCCGATACACTATATGTGTCTTGATATTTTTAGGGATTTCATGGGTCTCTGCATGGCATAGGTAGGATATTGATAAAGGCAAGAGCAATGTTTTTTCCACTTTTATATTGGTATACTTGTCTTTACCTGTTAGCCATTCAATATTATATCTTGCCAGTGCCGTCAAATTATAACATTTTATATTTGGCATGCTCCATCCTAATTTACTAGCTGACATTTGCAATTTGGAAATACTAATCCTGGATTTATGCCCTTTCCAGATGAAGTTCCTGATTGCAGTATTTAATATTTTAATGTCTTTATTATGAATTCTTAAGGGCAGCATGTGAATAGGATATAACAGTCTAGGAAGAATAAACATTTTTATTACATGGACTCTACCTGTCAGATTCAAATTAAGTTGTTGCCATATTCTGAGATCTTTAACTATCTTTTTGATTAGGGGTAGAAAATTCATAGCATATATTTTATTGGGATTATTAGATATTTTTATTCCCAAATAAGTCATAATTTCCACCTCCACTTCTTCAAAAAAAAAAAATTTCCTTTGATTTTTTATAAAGCCATAATATCTGAGATTTATTCATATTGATCTTAAACCCTGAAATCTTTCCAAATAAAAGAATTCTTTCTAAAAAAAATTCTATATATAGTTCTGGCTCAGATACAAAAAGCAGCAGATTATCTGCGAACAATGCCATCTTCAAATATGTATCTCCTAATTGAATACCTAGTATTTTTTATAAGGTGTATAAGCAGCTCTAGTGCTAAATTAAAAAGAAGAGGGGAAAGGGGACACCCCTGTCATGTACCTCTATTTAGTTGGATTGAGGTGGATGTATGTCCATTTTTGCAGAGATATGCATTTGTTGGGGTATAAACTGCTTTAATATATTCAAGAAATCTATCCCTAATATTTAGTTTCTCCAAAGTATAAAATAGTTGATTCCATTCAATCCTATCAAAGGCCTTCTCAGCATCAAGGGATTGTAAAAAGGCCTCCGATAGGATATCCTGAGCTTTAATTTTTGCTGATGGATTTGAATAAAGACTAACGGCTAGATTTAGAGTTTTGTCGGTAAACACCCGAAAAGCTAACGCCGGCTTTTTTCTGGCTGCACCATAAAAATAACTCTGATATTGAGAGTCCACATAAAGGCTGCGTTAGGCTCCAAAAAAGGAGCGTAGAGCATATTTAACGCAGCTTCAACTCTCGATACCAGAGTTGCTTACGGACGCGGCCAGCCTCAAAAACGTGCTCGTGCACGATTCCCCCATAGAAAACAATGGGGCTGTTTGAGCTGAAAAAAAAAACTAACACCTGCAAAAAAGCTACGTTCAGCTCCTAACGCAGCCCCATTGTTTGCTATGCGGAAATACTTCCTACGTCTGCACCTAACACCCTAACATGTCCCCCGAGTCTAAACACCCCTAACCTTACACTTATTAACCCCTAATCTGCCGCCCCGCTATCGCTGACCCCTGCATATTATTATTAACCCCTAATCTGCCGCTCCGTAAACCGTTGCTACTTACATTATCCCTATGTACCCCTAATCTGCAGCCCCTAACACCGCCGACCCCTATATTATATTTATTAACCCCTAACCTGCCCCCCACAACGTCGCAGCCAGCTACCTACAATAATTAACCCCTAATCTGCCCCCCACAACGTCGCCTCCACCTGCCTACACTTATTAACCCCTAATCTGCCGAGCGGACCTGAGCGCTACTATAATAAAGTTATTAACCCCTAATCCGCCTCACTAACTCTATAATAAATAGTATTAACCCCTAATCTGCCCTCCCTAACATCGCCGACACCTAACTTCAATTATTAACCCCTAATCTGCCGACTGGAGCTCACCGCTATTCTAATAAATGTATTAACCCCTAAAGCTAAGTCTAACCCTAACACTAACACGCCCCTAAATTAAATATAATTTAAATCTAACGAAATAAATTAACTCTTATTAAATAAATTATTCCTATTTAAAGCTAAATACTTACCTGTAAAATAAATCCTAATATAGCTACACTATAAATTATAATTATATTATAGCTATTTTAGGATTAATATTTATTTTACAGGTAACTTTGTAATTATTTTAACGAGGTACAATAGCTATTAAATAGTTAAGAACTATTTAATAGTTACCTAGTTAAAATAATAACAAAATTACCTGTAAAATAAATCCTAACCTAAGTTACAATTAAACCTAACACTACACTATCATTAAATTAATTAAATAAAATATCTACAATTACCTACAATTAAACCTAACACTACACTATCAATACATTAATTAAATACAATATCTACAAATAACTACAATGAAATAAACTAACTAAAGTACAAAAAATAAAAAAGAACTAAGTTACAAAAAATAAAAAAATATTTACAAACATAAGAAAAATATTGCAACAATTTTAAACTAATTACACCTACTCTAAGCCCCCTAATAAAATAACAAAGCCCCCCAAAATAAAAAAATGCCCTACCCTATTCTAAATTACTAAAGTTCAAAGCTCTTTTACCTTACCAGCCCTGAACAGGGCCCTTTGCCAATAGAATGCGAGCTCAATCTGATTGGCTGATTGGATCAGCCGATCGGATTGATCTTGATTCTGATTCTGATTGGCTGATTCCATCAGCCAATCAGAATATTCCTACCTTAATTCCGATTGGCTGATAGAATCCTATCAGCCAATCGGAATTCGAGGGACGCCATCTTGGATGACGTCCCTTAAAGGAGCCGTCATTCTTCAGTTGGACGTCGCCGGATGAAGATGGGTCCGCGGTGGAGGTCTTCAGGATGGAGCCGGTCCTCATCGGATGAAGATAGAAGATGCCGCTTGGAAGATGATGGTTGCCGGTCCGGATCTACTCTTCTTCCCGGATAGGATGAAGACTTTGGACCCTCTTCTGGACTTCTTCAGTGGATGTCTAGCCCCCGCTTGGGTTGGATGAAGATATCGGAGCCAGGACGGATCGGTGTGATACCCGGTGAGGTGAAGACAAGGTAGGATGATCTTCAGGGGCTTAGTGTTAGGTTTATTTAAGGGGGGTTTGGGTTAGATTAGGGGTATGTGGGTGGTGGGTTGTAATGTTGGGGGGGGGTATTGTATGTTTTTTTTTACAGGCAAAAGAGCTGAACTTCTTGGGGCATGCCCCGCAAAGGGCCCTGTTCAGGGCTGGTAAGGTAAAAGAGCTTTGAACTTTAGTAATTTAGAATAGGGTAGGGTATTTTTTTATTTTGGGGGCTTTGTTATTTTATTAGGGGGCTTAGTTGTAATTAGTTTAAAAGTGTTGTAATATTTTTCTTATGTTTGTAAATATTTTTTTTTTTTTTTTTTTTTTAAATATTTTTATTGAGGTTCAAAATAAGGCATACAAACATAAAATATATGTGAACAGTTTGAATAACAATATTTTCCAGTTACATATCTAGTAAAAATCAGAATGAATGTCTATTACAGGTTATATGACATATCTTGATCTTAGAATACAAATTGTTTGCCAATCACATTATATGCCTACTATAGAAATCATGAGGCCACTTTTGGACCTCTCAGAGACACGAAAATAAACAACATCAGTAGGCAATTCTCAAACATAAGGAGACCACTCTTGGGTCTCAACTAAAGAACCTCATTTTACTATAAGTTTGTGATAACGACTATCTGTGTTCAATATTTGCTGTAGTAATCCTCCTTTATACATTTAGTCCTCTTTTGGACCTTTAGCACTAACATTACTGAGCAATGGAGGATATTGAAGTTTAATGTAGCTGAACTATATACATTCAAATAGGTAGGGAATAAACTTGGAAATAATTATCAAGCTAGAGAGATGTTAGCTTACATGTTGTAACTATCTTTAAAGTGCTTTGAGTAGTATAGATTTCAAGACATGCTATCTTATTTGACCGTTAAACTATACTAAAACAGCAATATTGGAGTTGCTTCTGCATCTATTTAAATATAGTAAGTAATGAATACAGTGCAGATTCCAGGTCATATCTTCTAATCTATCATTTGGTATAGTTCTCTTGTTATATAGAATGTTAGGGGTCCCGCGGTCACTATGTCACCAAGCGGAGCCCAAACTGGTATAATGAAGGGACTAATCTAATACAAAACTCCTTGTAGAACAAGATAAAAAACAATCATCATATAAGAGTTAACATCATGAAGTGAGTGTCAAGGATAGCCTCTATAAAGTATGCAACTGCAGGTTCTTTATGTGAGATGGATACAGAGGTGCCATTAGACCTTAAACCCTTAGCTTGTGGTTTATGGAGAAGTGAGAATATCAATATAGTAGTATATTTTTGAAAGTCCACCACTTACCCACTATAAGCCTCTTATAAATTAACCCTTTACCACTTGTCTAAAATGAAATATGAATTTCAGAATACAAGGAACAGATGTAAAAAATACACAGTTGTTAGTAATAGCTTTGTCCAAAATTGCACCAACATTAGCAGATTATCAATGGTACTAGACATGTTAACACACAAAATATAAGCACACAAGATCTCAGCAGAGAAAATGGCTAATAGGCAGCTGGCTACTTCAATGAGTCTCTGACTTACTATAGGCTTCTTATATTCTAGCCTAATCCTAATCTTCAAATAAAAAAAAAAAACACATATTTTGGGGTGCTAGGAGTGAAAATGGATAAGGGACACATTTATAACCTTAACTATACCTCAGAGCCAGGCAGACTTTCCAAGAATACGTGAGCTGTTTAGATTGTAATCCTCCATAGCTAGGCTTACCAGAAGTCCCACTTTTACTGAGATTGTCCCGGTTTGGAGGGGCTGTCCCAGTGTCCCACCCAGTTGTTCATTCTGTCCCAGTAGGGTTGCCACCTCCAGGTTTCAAATCATGTTTCCGGGCTTCAGACCATCTGAAACCCAGACACATTATTCAAAATGACTGGACTGTGGCTCTCCAGCATAGTTGGATGCTGGTACTTTGTTACATACAGCCCTGCTTAACTTAACGTTCGTGTCCTTCAAAGTTTACATTTAGTAATACAGGCTGAGTGAGCAGCATAGGTTTTTTTAATTTTGTAGTACTACTTGGTTTATTTTTCTAAGAATTTAACACCCCCCCGACCCCTGGTGACATTGCCGGTAATACACCTTTAGGGGAATCATATGGGTATGACTAGGAAGTACAGTCAGGAAGGATTTTTGGCCTGGATCTTGCTTTACTTCATGCAGGATAGCATTTTGGCTATAATCTTCCTGCATTATGGTATAGAGTAGCCTCTTAAACAGCTTTAGTGGGTACGCGTTTCTCTTTTACTTTCATTCAATATTGTATTTATGCCTTATCAGTATTTGGCTCTGTTCCTTAATTAGACACATAAAACACATATTACACTGCAGATATTAAATTGTGAAATTGATAAAGTGATAATTATGCTTGATGTTTGGCATTATTTAGAGATTCTGAGATTTAGATTAATGATTTATTTGCCATGACAACGTAATGGTGCTTTTTTCACTAGGGGGTGGTGTTATGGTCTATTTAAACTGTGTGATTCACTTGTTTGACTGAAGAAGGGTAGAGTATCCATGAAACATTAGACACATAAAAGCTACTACTTTAAAAGGACCGGTAATTGCCACGCCCCCTTGACCACGCTCCTGACCATACCCCCACTGGCACCGCACCAGGTGGTCCCAGTTTCACCTCTAAAAATTATGGTAAGCCTATCCATAGCAGTCCAATAGTAGGTATCCCTCACAATTAGTCGTTTAAGTAATGTGAGGAGAATATAGACCTAATGAAATAGCAACTACTCTTCTTAAACACTTCCACTGGTATCTATAGTGTACTAGCTTGTCTGGTCTCTAAGCCTAAAAATTAAGATATATGTTTTTGTGGCTTGTAGCTGTTAAACAAGAACTGACATTTAAGCTGTTATGGAAGGTCTGCACCATGGGAGCATAATTGTCCACTATAAATAAGAATATACTTCTAAAAACTAAATGTGGTGACTAAAAAAAAAACGTGAAGTTATCATGGCTCCATCTGCTAAATCGTTATGGCCATCTAGTGGTCAAAATGTGAATTACCCTGATATGTGATAAACTAAGGTAATATTACCATTACGTTAATGGGAGAGAAAAATAGTTATATGAATAGGTCAATATCGAATAGGATAAGCTGCAGAGCACTTAGTCAAACTTATACACCCTTTGACAGATATAGTAGTTGCTAATATTATGATCTCCTATGTATTGTCATATTGTGATACTGTAAGAATATAACAAATTTACTCTTGCTACAGTTCCAGCGCTTATTTTTTTATTTTTTGTAACTTAGTTCTTTTTTATTTTTTGTACTTTAGTTAGTTTATTTCATTGTAGTTATTTGTAGGTATTGTATTTAATTTATTTATTGATAGTGTAGTGTTAGGTTTAATTGTAACTTAGGTTAGGATTTATTTTAAAGGTAAATTTGTAATTATTTTAACTATTTTAGCTATTAAATAGTTCTTAACTATTTAATAGCTATTGTACCTGGTTAAAATAAATACAAAGTTACCTGTAAAATAAATATTAATCCTAAAATACCTATAATATAATTATAATTTATGTTGTAGCTATATTAGGGTTTATTTTACAGGTAAGTATTTAGCTTTAAATAGGAAAAATTTATTTAATAAGAGTTAATTAATTTCGTTAGATGTAAATTATATTTAACTTAGGGGGGTGTTAGTGTTAGGGTTAGACTTAGCTTTAGGGGTTAATACATTTATTAGAATAGCGGCGAGATTCGGTCGGCAGATTAGGGGTTAATAATTGAAGTTAGGTGTCGGCGATGTTAGGGAGGGCAGGTTAGGGGTTAATAAATATAATATAGGGGTCGGCGGTGTTAGGGGCAGCAGATTAGGGGTACATAGCTATAATGTAGCTGGCGGCTCTTTGCGGTCGGCAGATTAGGGGTTAATTATTGTAGGTAGGTGGCGGCGACGTTGTGGGGGGCAGGTTAGGGGTTAATAAATATAATATAGGGGTCGGCGATGTTAGGGCAGCAGATTAGGGGTACATAGGGATAATGTAGCTGGCGGCGGCGTGCGGACGGCAGATTAGGGGTTAATAAGTGTAGGTAGCTGGCGGCGACGTTGTGGGGGGCAGATTAGGGGTTAATAAATATAATATAGGGGTCGGCTGTGTTAGGGGCAGCAGATTAGGGGTACATAAGGATAACGTAGTTGGTGGTCGGCAGATTAGGGGTTAAAAAAATTTAATCGAGTTGCGGCGATGTGGGGGGACCTCGGTTTAGGGGTACATAGGTAGTTTATGGGTGTTAGTGTACTTTAGAGTACAGTAGTTAAGAGCTTTATAAACCGGCGTTAGCCCAGAAAGCTCTTAACTACTGACTTTTTTCCTGCGGCTGGAGTTTTATCGTTAGATTTCTAACGCTCACTTCAGACACGACTCTAAATACCGGAGTTAGAAAAATCCCATTGAAAAGATAGGATACGCAATTTACGTAAGGGGATCTGCGGTATGGAAAAGTCGCGGCTGAAAAGTGAGCGTTAGACCCTTTTTTGAGTGACTCCAAATACCGGAGGTAGCCTAAAACCAGCGTTAGGAGCCTCTAACGCTGGTTTTCACGGCTAACGCCAAACTCTAAATCTAGGCCTAAGGATCTTAGCTATCATATGAGGGCCGAAATTGAACGCCTCCAATGTTCTGTGAAAGAAAGACTAGCTTTTGCGGTCAAATGTTTTTTCTGCATTGTGTGAGACCAGAACGGATTATATTTTTTTAGTTTAGCATAGGACATGAGTTTCAGTGTTCTAATTGTGTTATCCTGTGCCTCTCTGTTTAGGACAAAGCCTGCCTGGTCTACGTGTATTAAGTCTCAAAGAACAGTGTTTATTCTTTTAGCTAACACTTTACTTAAAATCTTCAGATCAGAGTTTAAGAGAGAGATTGGTCAATAGCTTCCCTGTTCCTCTGGGTCCTTACCTGCCTTGGGGATAACAGTTACGTATGCCTCCAAAAACGTGGAGGGGAGTGTTAAGGTGTCATCTATTGTTTGAAATGCAGACAACAGGTGTGGAGCCAAGACATATTTAAATGTTTTATAGTACAGGTTTGGGAATCCATCTGGGCCTGGGCATTCTTCAGTTGGAAGATCATCTATCACCTTTGTTATTTCTTGTAGTGTAATGGGATTTTCTAAGGGTTGGGGTGTATTTTAGGGAGGTTAGCGGTGGCAATGTAGGATGCCTGTTGTTGGAGAAACATAGGGGAAGTATCAGAAGATAGATTATATAACGAGTTGTTAAATTTGCTAAAAATATTGGCTATGTTCTTACTGTTGTGTGTATATGATCCGTCTGTATCTTTTAGTTTGTAAATATATGACTTGTAAGTTCTCTA
Source organism: Bombina bombina (assembly GCF_027579735.1). Taxonomy (NCBI): domain Eukaryota; kingdom Metazoa; phylum Chordata; class Amphibia; order Anura; family Bombinatoridae; genus Bombina; species Bombina bombina. Next base: position 165,103,965 of record NC_069504.1, on the reverse strand, counting down.
TTTAAGCGTTCTTGCTAAAAGGGGTCTTGCTCTATTCCCTTCATAATAGAAGGAGCTTCGGAGAAAGTGCTTTTCTGATTTTCTTTAATTGTTGTAATTCTAAGCATACCTTTTAAGGGACCTCTTGAGAAGAATGCCGACCCCTTTATGTTTTTTGGTCGCTGAGCTAAAGTAGAATGTGGGGTACTCTTTAGATTGAAATTTTGGCATGTTAATACTAGAAAAGTGAGCTTCTTGGATAAATATTATCTCTGCACTCTGTTTTTTAAACCAGTTTAGTGCAAGTGATCTTTTAAAAGGGGAATTTAGGCCCTTCATGTTGAGGGATAGACAAGTAGTCTTAGGCGTGGCCATTCCTCTCAAAAGTAAATTAGGTGAGGTATGTCATATTTGTAGCTTTCTCTCTCTAGGGAAGCAGAAGGAAACAAGGGAAAAGGGGATGGGTAGAAGTAAATAAGAAAAATACAATCTTGTGTGGTACATTTTTCAAAAATAATTAGCAATATTTATATGTCTTTTTATTGTAACATAGCAAAAACATAACGAAATTTATCAACTCTCAAATAACACATTTTCAGTTCAAATAGAGGGTAATGCAACTCAACATAAGAGAACCTGAGACTCCTCATGCTTACTAAACATACTCATTATAACAGGCTATACTAACAAGGTAATAACAATATTTCAAGGCTCGACAAACCCAGTAGCCTGGGAGCCACTGGCTCCTAGAATTTTACCCCTGGCTCCTAACTTTTTGGATTATTCTCCATATATCTATATACAAATCCAACTGTCTGACTCCTAAAAATATACCTGGCTCCTAAATACTCTTACCGACTCCTATTTTCTAAACAGCTTTGTCCAGTACTGCCGGCGGGGCATATTTAGTTATTTAGTGGAACAAAAAAGGCAACCCTCCAGTCTCATGCTTCTTGCATGGAAACCCATAGAAGGCAAGTGGGCAAGGAAGACTAGGAACATTATAAACTGCATACTTTCCTGCTTTATGACCATAGTTTGCAGGAAGGTAATTAGTTTGTCTTTTATAGGCCAAGGTTAGTTAGCACATAGGTAGTATCAAAAGTTGGGAAATGTCTTAGTGCATCTAGTACTAAGTAAGGTTATCTAGGGTTCACTTACATCAAATTTTGGGTTAGTGCCATTCTGTAGGTGATGACATAGGTCTCTCTTCATGTTGATGAATTGTAGGGCTAGGTGGCTGTTTGTTGGTTCACCGCTTCTTGGAGACTGAGGTCCAGGGAACACATTGAGGTCTCAGAGCAGGTGCATAGTCTAGTTGTTTTTTCGAAGGTCTGGTTGTGTCAATCTTGTGTAATGTCGGGCATGAGATGTCTAGCTTTGAACAAAGTCCTCCAGGTCTTCAGGTGATTTATACACAGCAGTTTGGTTATCTTTAAGAACTTTAATGCAAAATAGGAAGCCCCATCTTTATGGTATTCCTAACTCAAATAAATGTAGTGTATGGTATTTTGCTTCCCGCCTTCTGGAAAGCGTGAGTGGACTGGTGCCTGCATATATTTGTATCTGATGTCCTTCCATCATTATTGGATGTAGTTTTATGGCTGCATTCATGATCTTTTCTTTGTCACTATACTTGTGACATTTTAGAATGATGTCTCTTGATGGCACTGTGTCTGGGGGTCTGGGTCTGAGAGCTCTGTTTAGGTGGATTATTGTATCAGGTGAAGTACCTAATATTGTAAACAATTTTTGCAGATATTTATGAATTAGTTTGGGTGTAACAGACTCTAGTACTCTTCTCCCACTTAAATTCGGTCAACGACCCCTGTTGTCGAGGTCCTCAACTTGCTGTTGCAATGCTCCTATCTGAGCACCTTGTTGTTGTAATTGTATAGTAAAAGTGTCTTGGTCAGCGATCACTGAATCAGCGTTCTCTTCTAATTGTAAAACTCTGTGGCTTAACGCGTTGAGGTTATATCAGCGTTCTCCTCTAATTGTAAAACTCTGTGACCTAACGCATTGAGGTTGTATCAGCGTTCTCTTCTAATTGTAAAACCCTGTGGCCTAACATGTTGAGGTTGTATCAGCATTCTCCTCTAATTGTAAAACTCTGTGGCCTAACGTGTTGAGGTCTTGCTTAACTTCTGATAAGCCGTCTTTAATAAGTTGGCTAAACTGACTCAGGAAAGAAGCAAAGTCTGCTTTAGTGGGTAGGTATTTTAAATCTGCTTTTGTAACTGGTCTGTCAGCCTCCAATGGTGATGTGGTTGTCTCTGCAATTATTTAATTTGCTATCTGTGATGATGCATCGTCAGACCCAGATGAGGCAGTTTCTAATGCTCTAAAGTAGTTGTCCATCTTAGGGCCTGTGGAGGACCCACTTTTAGGTGTTTTATCTGCTTTTGTCGGGTGTCTCACAGCCATTTTATAACTATTATTCAGGTCTTATATTGTTAGATTGTCTATATATAGATATAATTCAGAGTGCCGGGGGTTCTAAACACTCAGGTACTGGGATAATCTGGTTGTTTGTCTAGGAGTGTGGAGCTGAAACCCTTTTTTGAGGCGTGTTGGGTTTTTAATGCAATGATAATGCAGCTGTGCAATTATTTTAAGTGAACAGCACCATCAGACATGGCACCTATGATAGATCCGTGTCATGCTTCCGGTCCGGACTATGGCCTTCCCACTAAGGGACTGTTAAGGCAATTTTGATGGGCAAATTAACTTAAGTATTGCAGCTCCCCAGCCCCGCTGTGTTATGGGCCACAGTGTCACTATCAACTCTTACCTTAATACTTCTGTGGCTGCAGCGGTGTGCTTCTTTGGTGCCCTATCCGCAATCCGACACTTTGTCTCGGCACGTATAGTGATTGGTGGGCCACCTGGGTAAGCTCGAGCAATAACTGCGCTAGAAGTAAGCTTTTTGCGCTCATCAAGTTGTGCTCATAGGGGCCGATTTATCAAGCTCGTCTGAAACAGAAGTTATGAAGCATCGGTCTAAAGACCGCTGCTCCATAACTTGTCCGCCTGCTCGGAGGCCGCGGACAGAAATCAACCCGATCGAATACGATCGAGTTGATTGACACCCCCTGCTAGCAGCCAATTGACCGCAAATCTGCAGGGGTGGCATTGCCTTAGCAGTTAACAAGAACAATGATAAATGCAGACAGTATACTATCTGCATTTATCGATGTGCAGCAGACATGATACGCTACATCGTATCATGTCCACTGGCACTATGATAAATCTACCCCATATTTTGAGTTGAAAGTAAACTGCTTTTGCTCTTGCACTAACACGACGAGTGCAAAAAGCCTAACTTAGAATATTGCGTGCACGTTCACATATTCCCCCCTAGAAGTCAATGGAGCAAAAAAAGTGGGCTAATCTGACATGAAAATATGAATATTTCACATTCCAATGTTCTTCACATACAAGAATATTTTCCATTTATTCATAAATAAATATTTCTATATAGATATGATGCTTTTTGGTACAATATCTATCTATACTGAAGTGCACGTCCGCCAGAGGGTCCTGTATCACCTCTTGTATATAAATCCAAGAGAAAAGTAACAAATGGCACCAGCACTGTTTCTTTAAAAGTAGAAAATCTTTATTGAGGTGTCATCTTAGGAGGACAGCAACGTTTCAGGTCACTTAGACTGTCCTTCTAAGATGACACCTCAATAAAGATTTTCTACTTTTAAAGAAACAGTTCTGGCGCCATTTGTTGCTTTTCTCTTGGATTTACAAATATATATAGGAATATCTATTTATAAATACTTAGAACATATTCTGCTATGTGCAGAGCATTGGAATCTGAAATATTTACAGTAAATGCACAATTAAATTCTTTATTAAATATGAATATTGCATAAATATGCTTTTATATGTTTTCATCTACTTAACTGCAAAGGGCTCCAATTCACTTATATATTTATATGTGTGTACAATTGTATTTATGTGTAGGTAAATAGTACACACACATATATATATATATATATATATATATATATATATATATATATATATATATATATACACACATATATATACATATTTAGACATTTATATGTATGTATCTCAATGTTAAAGACCTTTTCCTGTCTTTTTTTTCTTACACTTAAGATCTCATATCTTTGAGCACTTTTGGGTTCAATATTTTTTTTTAATAATTTTTATTAGATAGTGTTATTATGAGTTTAGTTTTGTGCAACTTTTTAGTTTCGCGAAACAGTTAACCAGAGCTCTGATGTCGCGGTAATCATTCTAGTGTAAATAGCGATTGCGCTCCATCAATTGCGTTTACTTTCAATGTAATACTATCGATAAGCCCAACGAACACAAAACCCGCGATAAAGCCCTTATCGCTCGCGCACAAATGTTTGCACTCCACTTATAATCTGGCCCATAATGTTTCCTTGAAATTGAGCTTTAAAATATATTAAAACTATATTTTATTTTCTGCATCTAATGGCTCCAAGAATTGCCCCTATTTGAGGGCTGGATTCACAGATTATGCCTTCAATCCTATCTGCCTTTAGTGGTGCAGCACTGATGTAATTATTTGCATATGCATAAAGGAGAGTATCTTACTATTTTGCATGCGCAGTTTAAAACTTTGGGCAATCACATGCGCAATGGAGATTTAAGTGCCGGCTTTCCATATTTCATTATCGGTAATCACACATGCGCACACACTGATGGGCTATAGGGGTTTACAAAAATTAAAATGCTCGTCAGTCTAGGGGTTTTACTTACCAAAACTGCCGCCGCTGATGGTGCTCCATGCGCTCCTCCAAACCTCACTGCCTGCTTCTCTCTGTCTTCAGAGCTCTGGTGTGCCACTCCCACCGCAACGTCACTGGCCACTTAGTCAGTATCCAGCGCGGAGTGGATAACTGGAGTGAGGTTAGTTGTGCGCATGTGTTGCTTCGTATTATAGGATATGCGCATGTGGTCCGCCATATTTGTTCTACCTAGGTAGAACGCTGTAATTCGCCAAGCATAATTAGTCAAAAGAAGGGTTTGGCAGCAGTAATATTTTCCAGAGAAAATTACATGTAAAGGATAACAAATGGCTAATAGATGTTAATTTATAGAACAGAATATGATTTTAAAAATGTAAAGTTTTTTTTAGGGTTTCATATCCCTTTATATTTTTTATTAGATATGTTCAGTATGTATATATATATTAATATGTACAGTATATATATATATATATATATATATATATACAGGTGGCCCTCGGTTTACAACGGTTCAATTTACACCGTTTCAGAATAACAACCTTTTTTTCAGTCATGTGACTGCTATTGAAAAGCATTGAGAAGCAGTGCATTGATTAAAATAGCCAGTAGGTGGAGCTGTCCGCTTGTGTTGCAGCAAAGATATGCAAGCCAAGCAAGCTGTAATTAATCAGTTTGACCAGACCTGAGCTATCGAGCAGATTTCAAAGGAACAAGATATTCCTGTCTATAAATCAGTCCAAATCGGAATGCATAGAAATAACTGTTTTCAAAAAAATGCAAGTAAAGTCTGTGTTGTGTGATTTTTTATTAGGTTTATAATGCTGTTTAGCAAATGTTTTTGTTCATTTAACTTAGTTTAATTATATATTCTGTGTTGTGTGCTTATTTTATTAGGTTTATAATGCTGTTTAGCATGTAAAGTCTTCATTTCAAAGCTTTAAAATAATGTATTAGGTGTTACTTATGACAATTTTGAGAGGGGCCTGGAACCTAAACCCCTCACTTCCCATTGACTTACATTATAAACTGGGTTTCAATTTACAACGGTTTCAATTTACAACCATTCCTTCTGGAACCTAACCCCGGCGTAAACTGAGGGCTACCTGTATATATATATATATATATATATATATATATATATATATATATATGTGTGTGTGTGTGTGTGTAATCATTTTATTATGTTTTATATGTGTTTGTGAAACTTCTATTTTAGCCCTAACACTTTACTTCATGTCTCAGGTTGTGCTAATTCTTCTAGTAATATTTTGGCTTTCGCCCATTAGCAACTTTCAACTGTAATATGAGCAATGTTTAGGTATGTCGGCCGTGCTAAACCTTCTCGGAAAATTCAGTTGTACCATGGACTTGTAATACCAATTTGCGCACTAATTTTAGAGTGGTCCAGCAATATTGATATTGCACTATCATTAGTGCTCCACTTGTAATCTGGGCCTATAATGGTCCATTATTGTCCCTTTTATTGACTGTGTATATGGGCCATGACTTCACTTGACCGCCAATCATGGACCTAGGAGAGCATAACTAGCTGTTAAATATTCTGTATATTTCAAGAAAAGCATGTGTAAAAGCTGTGTATGCTCATTTTTTGTAGCTGTAGCACTATAAAACTAAAATATTCTGTATATTTCAAGATAAGCATGTGTAAAAGCTGTGTATGCTCATTTTTTGTAGCTGTAGCACTATAAAAATATTGCTTTAAGCTTTGTTCTTGCACATAACAATAACATTTGATACTCTTGCTCAATTATTTAATAAGGTAAATTGACTCTCAGATCACAGGTAGGCGTTGATGCGTATTAGATCTATCTATCCCATAAATAATGTATCCAGTAATTGAAAACTATCTGTTACACAGTGGTACATGACTTAACATTTAAAAAAATATATAAACTATTTTTTTACTTTGCGATTGTAGAATTTTCTGCTCAATATTAATTTTTTAGTCTTTTGCAACATGAGTATTCTTTCCTAATCAAGATAAACTTTATATAAAGTGTCAGTAATCCCTCAGTCTGAGAGCCTGGCATTCAGTGTGATGTCACATTGCCTCTGTCCCCTTGTTCAGCTGACGTTTGAGGCTGAAATAGAGTATGCTTTCATCCCTTTTTGTATTATGGGAACACCCATTGAGCTTTTCTTAAAAGGCTTCCTCTTCTCTGCTAGTAAACCAGTTGCTTCATGAAGAATCCACTGAGCATATCTTTCTGTATTGTCATTTGTCAGCTGCTTATATATCAGCCCTGCTGGTTTTAAACAGGGGCAAAATGTCTACTTTCGGATACAGGAGAGAGATTAGTAAATATGAAGATATTGATGAAGATGAGCTACTGGCCTCACTTTCACCAGAGGAGCTCAAGGAACTGGAAAGAGAACTGGATGATATTGAACCTGACCGTAAACTCCCAGTTGGGATGAGACAAAAAAGCCTAACAGAAAAGTCTCCAACTGCAAACTTTAGTAGAGAAGCACTAATGGCCTATTGGGAAAAAGAGACTAAAAAGCTGATGGAAAAGGAAAATTTGGGTGCATGTGATAAGGTATCCCCCTTATTTCCTACATTATGTTAGTTTAGAGTCTATTTTAATAATAAGTAAATGAATGCTATATTTATAACTTATATAATGTAAGTTGGAAGACCCAATAAAATCTTAATGTGTAATTTAACTCCATAATGAAAAGAAAATGACATACGTTTTCATTACACAGAATAATGGTTTGCAAACTATCTTTGCTGCATATTCTAATCTATTATGGAAACATAATCACAATTTTGTTCTCTACAAATCTGCTTGCATAATATGTATTTTTTGTAAATAAAATGTTTGTAAATTATTAGAATATACCTGATATTAACTAAAAAATACCATTCTTGCTTTGTTTATGCAAACTTATTGATGAAGCAATCAGTATCAATGTGTGTTTGCTTATAAAAATCCCATTACATTCTAATTGTGGGGCACTTATAGTAAATCTACAAGATATTTTCAAAGCACTGAAATTCTTTACAGCAAATATTTCCTAATTATAGATAACATAAAATTGGTACAAATGCAGGGAATTGTTAAAATTAAATGAAGCTAAAAAGATTCTCAAGATGCTAATTATTTTTTTTAAAACCATCTATTAGAATTGTCCCAATGATGTGTTATAAATTCCCTGGCTCCTCTAATGCCCCCTGCATTATATTGTTTCCAAAACAAGGCTTTTATCAGCACTTATTGTCCTGCTTCTATATTTACATCTGTAATCATCACACTGCCTGATACCCTCAGATGAATTGCCATGTGTTGTCTGATTGACAGCTGCATTAGTCATAACACCTTGAATGTCCTTGAAAAAATGCTATTGTTAGGATATGACTAAGAAGTTAAAGATAAATACAATATTGTAAAGTAATATATACTTTGATAACAGATAACAGCTAAATTAAAGTTGTATATATTCTAAAGTAGAAAGTATATATGCCACATACATACTAACCTCATTATTAAAGAGACATTACTTTTTTCTTTCATGATTCATATATAGAGGGTACAATTTTAAAAAGTTCTCAACTTATTTATATTGTTAAATTTACTCTGTTCTCTCTGTATCCTTAGTTGAAAAGCAGATAGGCAGTCTCAGGAGTGTGTATTGGTCTAGAGCACTATATGGTAGCAGTTTAGCATGAATGCTTTAAACAATGTTGTACATTGTGGTAACACTGCTTTTATCTAGTACTCAAAAGGATACCTGCAAAACTAATGACAGTTCCTCTACATATATGCATTCTACCTACTAAAGTATTCTCTTCAATAAAAATACTATAGAAATTAAGCAAATTTGATAACATAAGTAAATTGGAGACTTTTATAAACTTGTGTTTTCTATCTGAATCATGAAAGAAAAATTCTGGGCTTCATTTTCCTTTAATCGCTGCTTTAACCATGAATCATCTCCCTATCAACTTTAAATTATTGTATTGTGCATTATAATTCATTTCATGTGTTCCTTATTTTCTGTATTGGCTATTAAAATGTATATCTTACTCTACAGGTCCTATGCCCAGTTTGCTATTACATTCAGTAAAATATAGTTACATCTATACTGTATTAAGATTCCTTGTTAAAGGGACACTGAACCCAATTTTTTTATTTTGTGATTCAGATAGAGCATGACATTTTAAGCAACTTTCTAATTTACTCCTATTATCAAATTTTATTTATTCTCTTGGTATCTTTATTTGAAATGCAAGAATGTAAATTTAGATGCCGGCCCATTTTTGGTGAACAACGTGGGTTGTCCTTGCTGATCGGTGGATAAATTAATCCACCAATAAAAAAGTGATGTCCAGAGGGCTGAACCAAAAGAAAGCTTAGATGCCTTTCTTTTTCAAATAAAGATAGCATGAGAACGAAGAAAAATGTATAATAGGAGTAAATTAGAAAGTTGCTTAAAATTGCATGCTCTGAGGCCCATTTATCAAGCTCCGTATGGAGCTTGAAGGGCCGTCTTCAGACTCGCTAGAAACACCAGTTATGAAGCAGCGGTCTAAAGACCGCTGCTCCATAACCCTGTCCTCCTGCTCTGATGAGGCGGACAGGAATCGCTGGAAATCAACCCGATCGAGTATGATCGGGTTGATTGACACCCCCTGCTGGCGGCCCATTGGCCGCGAGTCAGCAGGGGGTGGCGTTGCACCAGCAGCTCACAAGATTGCTGGTGCAATGCTGAACACGGAGAGCGTATTGCTCTCCGCATTCAGCGAGGTCTTGCGGACCTGATCTGCACTGTCGGATGAGGTCCGCAAGACCTTTCATAAATAGGCCTCTCTATCTGAATCACAAAAGAAAAAATTTGGGTTCAGTGTCCCTTTAAGTCCAACTATTTAAATTTCACTTTATTAAACTTTAGATTTCACAATGTGTCCTATAATATACATAGTTCATGATTGTCATTTACAGGGGTGTTAAATTACAGTCTATGAGGCCTGTAAACAATACGTATCTTTTGCCACTTAATGACCACCAACTTACCCTGTATGTCGGCGGTGTTTCACATAGCCCCAACACATGTGCTGGAAATAGTGCAGGTCTTTCCGATGTCTTCAGGACCGTGCTATATCTGCATACAAATAATCGATGATATGAATAATAATAATGCCTCCGGAAGTGTAGCATGCAGTACTAGCACGGCTTTGCCGCTTTGCGGACATACAGGGTACGTTGTTCATTAAGGGGTTAAGAATATCTCTGCTTAGTAACCAAACAGCAATTGGTTTGACTTCTATGTTCTTAAACATGTAGATTTTAAAAGGGACAGTGTACTGTACATTTTTCTCTGCTTTAATGTGTTTTCACTTATCTGTTTTACATGCTGGATTGTATCAAATTGTTTTTAAATTCTCCTTTACCTGCTGAAAACACCACACATCTTCAAATCCCTGGATACTCTACTTATAACTACGTTGTTTTTCTTAATCCTCTGCTGTTTTGTTCTGTGGTCCCGAAGTCTATCATTTGTATTGCACAAGCAGTAAAAAAAAGAGCTGGGGAGAAAAAGTTCTACAAAGCCATTTATCAAATAAGTTAGAAACTGATAGCAATGATCAGAAATTGATATAGAGGTTAGAGAAAGCCTAGTGGTTAGGATAGAGAATATGAGTAATGGCAATAATGTTAGAATGGCTAGATAACATGTTATTGCATATATCCACATTTAGAATATAAATGCATCAGCTGATTGTTTAAAACAAAATCTTAACCATGGCCGACTGTATAGAGCGGGGGCACTCAACCTTGATGCTCCCATGTCTGAGCATCATGGGAAAGTTCCAAAGCTTCTGGAGCACCAAGGTTGAGCACCCCTGGTATAGTGGAACCTAGTAATATAACCCTCAACACAATTTCATTTTGACATGGTGAATTACATATTAACGTGACAAGTTATCATGACCCTCCACATAGTTTCTTTGACATCTTTGACATTTTTGATATACGTATTAATTTGCACCTCAATGGACCTCGGCATAGGTTCAGTATTGTGTTAAGTCTACATAGCACAACTTCATTTTGGCATGCTTGACCTATAGTCTATTCTATTCCTATATATTAAGGTATTTCAAGAAGAGAATAATTTATGTTATAAAAATTTTATTTCTTTAAATTAAAAAGTGATAATTAACATTTTTCTTTTCTATTCAGAGTTCAAAAGAGGAAGATGAAGACGACGACAAAAGTGAGGAAGAAGACTTTACCGGGACAAACAGTGAGGTTTCAGAAGAGATATACACAGAGGAAGAGGAGGAAGAGGAAGAAGAGGAAGAAGAGGAGGGAGAAGAGGAGGAAGAAGAAAGTGAACAGGAAGAAAGTGACAAAGAAGACAGTGATGATGTTATATCTAGCAGAACTGAACAACCTGAAGTTAAAATATCTTCTATACAAATCCCTTCTATAAAGCTGAATGGTTTGATGGACAATAGTAAAGCATATAATGGTTATAGTGGAAATGCAGTGAAAAATTGCAGACAAACAGAAGAAGCACCAAACAACCGATCAGCTATGTGTATTTCTGGCTCTAACCCAACTGTCATAGATGAAGCACTTGAAAATATTAAAGCCAATGATCCAGACACACATGAGGTCAACCTGAATAACATAGAAAATAGTACGGCAGATACACTGATAGATTTTGCAAATGCATTAAAAGATAATACCAATGTCAAAATATTTAGCTTAGCAAACACACACGCTGATGACAATGTTGCTCTAGCTATTGCTAGTATGTTAAGAGTTAATCAGAGTATCACAAGCCTAAATATAGAATCCAACTACATCACAGGAAAAGGCATATTAGCCATTATGAGAGCTTTGCAGTACAGCAATAATGTGTTAACAGAACTAAGATTCCATAATCAGAGGCATATCATGGGAAGCCAGGTGGAAATGGAAATCGCAAAACTTTTAAAGGACAATACAAGTGTAGTGAAGCTAGGATATCACTTTGAGCTTCCAGGACCACGTATGTCTATGACAAGTATCCTAACCAGAAATATGGATAAACAAAGACAGAAAAGAATGCAAGAGCAAAAGGAATCTGGTTATGATCCAACAAACAATCTAAGACCCAAGGCCTTCCAGAGAGGAACACCCGGATCCTCACCATATTCCTCCCCGAGAGGTTCACCGTGGTCATCCCCAAAACTTACTAGAAAAGTTCAACCGGCAAATAATTTGCCTCCTTCTCCACCACCTCCACCACCTCCACCTCCCCCACCTCCTCCTCCTCCACCAGTACAATCACTAAATGAGAAAAAAGTTCCCTCTCGAAATATAGCAGAAGTTATCAAACAGCATGAGCGCTCAGCCAAGAAAATACAAAATGGACATCACAAGACGAAAGGCAAAAAAAATAAAAAGGAACAAAATAACATATTGAAAGAAATAAAAAATTCATTACGGTCAATATCAGAGAAGAAAGTGGAAGAGTCATCAAGACCATCTACCCCCCAACGGTCTGTACATGATGATCTAATGGAAGCTATCAGAGGAAGCAGCGTAAGGCAGTTGAAAAAGGTAAATTTCAGACTATTGTAGATACAATTTAACTATATAATATTATAGTTCTGTGGATTTATTCATAATAATGAGTAGTTGGAAGAAGGAATAGGGGAACAGAAAAATCCCCTTTGTTTTCTCCAAAATAAGTACATAGTAAGGGGGACTCTAAAGGAAATAGCTCCATTTTATAGCATATTATGAATTTAATTTATTTGCAATACTATAACAAGGTATTATATGTTCAAGTTGAAAAGCTTACCAGAAATTTCCAAATTTTCTATGGATTATTTTTGTTAAATAATTTGATTGGCTTTTCAAATGGAATGGAATCTACACATCTAATGCAAACATGACATTACAGTCATGCAGTTCATGTGCACTTCCTCGGACACTATATTGCGCTTTAGCCTGGGGGGCAGTGAGTACCTGCAGTTGTGTCTTGTAGCACATATTAGCCTATATAAACACACACCATATACACCCCTCAATCATTTTTTTTTTTTTTTTATTTCAGAAAAGACAAGAAACTGTTTTTTTAAGCAAGAATTTATGAGATGGGAACAAAATATACAAACCCAAAGTGAAAGTTAAACATTGTGCCAGAAGATATAGTATTTATGAGAATACCGTTTGTTTACTTAAAGGGACAGTTTACCCAAAAACTTTCTCTCCTTTAATTTGTTCCCCATGATCCATTTTACCTGCTGCAGTGTATTAAATTGTTTACAAATAGCTCCTTAGCATTTATATCAGCATTGATAATAGCGGATTTAGCCTGTAGTATCCCTACCTATACTGAATGTCTCTATACCTAGGTATAGGCTATTAAGTAACTATGTAAACATAGCCAGCAGAAGAAATTACACTCACAGTGGGAGGTGGAAGAGATAAAGCTCTAAAAATGTTCATTTTCAGTTGTTCTTATTTTTATTGCATGTAGCATAAAACCCATCACACTGTATCCAGTAATAAGATCAATCAACAAGTCAGCCTGATTCTGGTTAATTTTAAGTTAGAGATGGTCTAGACTTGTGAATGTGTAAGAATGCTTTGATTTAACATTTAAAGGGACAGGAAACTACAAAAAAAAATGTTATAATTTGGATAGAACATACAATTTCAAGCAACTTTCCAATGTACTTATATTATCAAATCTGCTTCATTATCTTGTTATCCTTTACTGAAGGAACAGCATTGCACTATTGGCAGCTAGCTGAATACATCTAGTTAGCCAATCACAAGAGATAAATGTGTGCAGGAACCAATCAGCAGCTAGCTACCACTAGTGTAGGATATGTGAGTATTCTTTTTTAACAAGGGATACCAAGAGATCGAAGCACATTTGAAAATAAAAGGGAATTTAAGTGTCTTAAAATTACATGCTGTATCTGAATCATGCAAGTTTAATTTCAACTTTCTTATCCCTTATCACTGTCTATAACAACATAGAAAGTGTACTCTAGAAATAGGTTCTCCTTAATGTGTTTCAATGACTTGTTATACCAGCTGCAGTGTATTAAAAGGATGGGTAAGAGGTAAAAAATGGGTTATCACGGCTTCCTCAAAGGATAACGGTTATTGGTACGTTCATGAGTGCTAGTATACTGTCACTTTTGTTTTTGTATTATTCTATATAAAAAGGATGGGACATCACCCCTTTTGGATTATTTTTTGTATATGAAATAACTTTCCCCCATAACTATTTAAATGGGCTTAGTTTTCAGGAAGTGCAGATCTCCTTATCGTATCACTCTATTTACACACAGAGGCTTCTTTATCGTACATCTGCCTGTATACCCAAAGCCCAATACTTAAAGAGAGCAATAGAAAATTAACATCTTTAAAAAAAAAAAAATAACAACATCTTAGAACCTCTCACTCCCACCCCCACTGTGAGTGTGATTTCTTCTCATATCTCGTTACATAGCTTTTCTGTAGCCATTCCTGTATTCCTGAAATGTTCAGTATAAGTGGCACTTTCAAAATGACAAAAGCAGTTATTTCAAATGACAAAATAAAGGTATATTATATATTTGGAACAATTTAATACAACCCAGCAGGTTAAATGGGATAATTGGGAACACATTAAAGACATTTTACAGTGCTCTGTTCTCACCTGATAGGTTATATTACAGTTTTGTGTATCCCTGACAATGACTATAGTGTATTTATACATATGTTATAATTGAATGTGAATTAAAAAAGACTATTTAATAAATACCTTTATTTTGTAGGTGGAAGTACCAGAATACCTTCGATAATATCAAGTGACAACCAAATGAAAAAAAAGAAGCTTTGTTGAGTTATCTGCAGTTCTTTAAACATATTTATGTTATTAGCAAAATACACTCAAGTTTGAAATATATTTTTTTAATGGTAGCCGTTACTGGCAGAAATATGTTAATTGTAACAAGATGATTTGTAAATATGTAAAAAAAATAAAAAAAAATGCATTTCTATTAAATAATAATGTTTAGCTATACTGATCATTTATCAAACGTCTTGTCTTTTGCACTAAATTGTTTTGTTTATGTGGCTTATCATTTTTTTATGAACATGAAATAAATATTAATTTTAATCTTAACAATTTTTTTCCCAGTAGAAAAAGGTCAGAATAAATAAAATGTTTTGCTTATTGGGCTAGATTCATGGATGATTATTAGCCTGTTAAGTTGCCTCTTTGTTAAGGTGAGAGAATACTTCACCTATCTCTTCTAACCAATCTTTAGTGAGCGTTCATGTCATTAACATGTATATAGTTGTGTTAAAGTGACAGTAAAGTCAAAATTAAACTTTCATGATTCAGATAGATCATGGAATTGTAAACAACTTTCCAATTTATTTCTATCATCCTATTAGCTTTGTTCTCTTGGTATCCTTTGTTTAAAGAGAAAATCTAGGTAGGCTCACATTGCCTCAGGAGCGTGCACGTGTCGTTAGTACTCTATAGTAGCTGTGTTTTGCTACCTTGTATGTAGCAGTGTTATAAATTGTTTCAATCACTGCTGCTATTCTAAAGACACATGCACACTCCAAAGCTCCTATGAACCTGAACCTACTTAGACTTACACAAAGGATACCAAGAGAGCAGAGCAAATATAATAATAGACGTAATTTTCAAAGTTATTTAACCCCTTTCTTTGGGACTTGATTTTGTATAGCGCAGTCTTACAGCCAGCGGCGAGACTGTAATATTCCAGGAGGCCTGCTGGAGGGAGATTATAATAGCGTGGTATTGCCACTAGCGAGACCCGTGCTATTATAGCCTGAAAAACCCTTAATGACCAGCAACATACAGAGTAAATTGTGGTCATTAAGGGGTTAAAATTACATATTAAAAAAGTTTAATTTTCACTTTATCTTTGTCTCTATTTAAATATCCCAATACATGATATCTTACATAGCAAAGAAGAACCACTAGCAACACGGACTAAATGGATTCTGTAAATGTGTATATTTGTTATATTAAAGTTATGTCACTGGATAGAATGGAACTTTCCTCTTCAATCTCACAGATATGAACAAGGGGCTGACTCACTGGATGTTCCAGGTTTAACCAGGCATTCTAAAGGCAAAGGGCTCCATTTATCAATTGCCAAGTGGACATAATTTACTTTAGTCATTTAGGTCCGCTGGATATCGCTGCAGGTGCACAGCATACACTGTCCGCAATTAACATTTCACAAGCATTTCAACAGAAAAACTTGTGCAATGCTGCCCCCTGCTCACTCGCAGCCAATCTGCCGCTAGCAGGGGCTCTCGGTCATCCCGATCGCATTAGATCGGAAAGATTTCAATCCACCACCTTTTAGATGGCAGACAGGTTAAGCCGAGCAGTGGTCTTATGACTGCTGCTTCCTAACTTTTGTTTCAGGCGAGCTTCAAATGATGCGCTTCTGAAGCACCAACCGCTACTTGATAAATGGTGCCCATAGTCTGGATTTTTCACCTAAACTGAGTTTCGGTCATGTCTCTCTATGTCAAAGCTGAGGAGGTTGGCTTGTTTTATTTTATTTTTCTTGAAATGTTTTCAAGTTGTCTTTTGTGCATATGTAAGAGAGGATTTCTTTCTTTGTTTTGCAATGTTTTTAAAGCATTCTTGCAATGCCAGTACCTATGATGTTGGTTGGAAGCCGGTAGTTAACAGTTGCAAAATAGAAGCAGCTTCTTTTGATTTCAGTGATATGGATCTTGCCTCTCAAGTAACTGAATTCCACAATTTTTGAATACTGAAGTTGCATCAAGTTTTTTTTAAGCAAAATATTAGGTTTACCAACAAGTTTAATTGAATCTAGGCCACAAAATGTAGGTACGTTAGAATTGTGCTGTTTTAAAAAATACTCCGAACCAGATTTACAAATGTGTGGATCAGCTTTGGATAGCAGCTGCTTTGTCAGTCAATTTTAGGTGCACTATGTGTGTGTATGTGTGTGTTAGTGTGTGAATGTGTCGGTGTTTGTATGTATGTGCGTGTTAGTGTGTGAATGTGTTTGTGTTTGTATGTGTGTGTATATGTGTGAATGTATGTGTATGTGCGTGTTAGTGTGTGAATGTGTGTGTGTTTGTATGTATGAATGTGTGTGTATGTGTGTGAATGTGTGTGTTTGTATGTGTGTGTGTGTGTGTGTGTGCATGTGTATATTTGTGTGTATGTGTCTGTGTATATTTGTGTGTGTGTATATTTGTGTGTATGTATGTGTGTGTATATGTGTGTGTATATTTGTGTGTATGTGTGTGTATGTGTGTGTGAATAATATTTCTACTCTCAAACAAAAAACGCTAGGAGGCTATTTTAGTGCTTTTCTTTTTGACAAATGCTTTAATTAATATTTTCACCTGAATATTTTTAACATGATTAAATGCTGATCTTTCATAGACACCAGATTTTTTTTTTTTTACTCCAATGCTTCTTTAATAATAATAAACATTAAAAGGCATTAAAATCCATTCATATATATATGCAAGTGCAATTACTTTGCTTAATTCTTCCAATCTTTTTTTTAAAATATTTTTTATTAGAACATGCCAAAGTTACAACAATAAAAAAAGTGAAAGTTACAAGATTAATGGCATTATAATAAAGTAACAATAATAATCAAAAACAACAACCATTACAATATATGGTGAATACATGGGCAAATATTAACAGTCGTTGTACAGCACGGTGTGTATTATGACCAAGATAATAAAGTTGTGTCCATCTAGCAAGGATACATGAATAAGTACAAAACTACGAGAAGGACACATGTGTATGTCTGAGTGTCGGGGGATAAGGGGAGAGAGAGAGGAAGGGGAAGAAGAGAGAAAGGGAGAGGAAAAAAACAAAACACGTCCAACAGAGCCTCAAGTATACATACATTATGCAATAGATTTTGGGTTTCACACACACACAAACACACACACACACACACACATATATATATATACACAGATTTTTTGCAAGGATTAATTCAAGTGACAAAAATAGGATTGATGGTGCTAAACATATAACCTTTTAGAATCTAACAGATTCCTTGGTGCCAACGGCCCTAAATATAATTAATCACTATTAGAAAGAAAGAGGGGTGAAAAAAATAAAGACACCCTAAAGAATGTCCAAGTGGCACACAAAATACATATTAAACAGCTTTATTACAGCATCCAAATTTCCAAAATGTGTATCAAAACATAAAATAAAACTTATCTGCAGATTAGACATACTGTATACTATGCATACATGATGAGGGATGAGACAATTCTGCTGAAGAAAAATTATATGTCCAATCAAGCAAGTTACCATTAAAAGGTCTCTTTTAGAAAGAAAGAAAGAAAGAAAGAAAGAAAGAAAGAAAGAAAGAAAGAAAGAGGGGTGAAAAAAATAGATTTAATAACAGACTTGATACGGACAAAAGCCTGAACAAAACAGTGAATATCAGGAAGTTTAGCAATCTTTATATGAAATAAAATAGAAAGAGCAGGGATTTGTCCCTTCAAAGTACTTGCAGACAAGCCTTTATCCAAACCATCCTGAAGAAACTGTAAAATTCTAGGAATTCTAAAACAATGCCAAGAGAATTTATGAGAACATCATGAAATATAGGTTTTCCAAACCCGATAATAAACCTTCCTTGAAACAGACTTACGAGCCTGCAACATAGTATTAATCACTGAGTCAGAGAAACCTCTATGACTAAGCACTAAGCGTTCAATTTCCATACCTTCAAATTTAGAGATTTGAGATCTTGATGGGAAAACGGCCCTTGAGACAGAAGATCCACATACCAAAACCTGTGAGGCCATACTGGTGCTATCAGAAACACATGCGATTGTTCCATTAGGATCTTGGAGATCACCCTTGGAAGAAGAACTAGAGGCAGAAAAATATAAGCAAGTTGTTAAGACCAAGGAACTGCTAAGACATCCACCATCTCTGCATGAGGATCCCTGGACTTGGAAAGGTACCTGGGAAGTTTCTTGTTTAGATGGGAAGCCATCAGATCTATTTCTGGAAGACCCCACATCTGTACAATCTGAAAAAATACATCTGGATGGAGAGACCACTCCCCCAGATGTAAAGCCTGATGGCTGAGATAATCCGCTTCCCAATTGTCTACACCTGGGATATGAATCACAGAAAATTAGACAAGAGTTGGATTCCGCCAAAGAAAGTATATGTGATACTTCTTTCATTGCTAAAGGACTGCGAGTCCCTCCCTGATGATTGACATATGCCACAGTTGTGATATTGTTTGTCTGAAAGTGAATGAAAAATTCTCTCTTTAATAGAGGCCAAGCCTGAAGAGCCCTAAAAATAGCACAGAGTTCTAAGATATTGATAGGTAACCTCGCCTCTAGAGGATTCCAAACTCCTTGCGCTGTCAGAGACCTTCAGACAGCTCCCAAACCTGAAAGACTTGCATCTGTTCAGACTACAGTCCAGGAAGTACGAACAAAAGAGGCCCTTTGAACAATACGATGATGGTCTAACCACCAAGTCAGAGAGAGTAAAATGCTGGGATTTAAGAATTTAATTGTGATATCCGAGTATAATCCATGCACCATTGATTCAGCATGCAAAGCTGCAGAGGTCTCATATGAAAACGAGCAAAGGGGATAGTGTCTGATACTGCAGTCATGAGACCTAAAATGCACATAGCCACTGAAGGGAATGATCGAGACTGAAGGTGTCAACAGGCAGAACCCAATTTCATTCATCTCTTGTCAGTTAAAGATAGAGTCATGGACACTGAATCAATCTGGAAACCTAAAAAGGTGACCCTTGTCTGGGGAATCAAGAAACTCTTTGGTAAATTGATCCTCCAACCATGTCTTTGAAGAAACAACACTAGTTGATTTGTCTGAGATTCTGCTAAATGAAAAGATTGAGCCAGTACCAAGATATCGTCCAAATAAGGAAACACTGCAATACCCTGCTCTCTGATTACAGATAGAAGAGCACAGAGAACCTTCGAAAAGATTCTTGGAGCTGTCACTAGGCCAAATGGAAGAGTGAAAAATTGGTAATGCTTGTCTAGAAAAGAGAATCTCAGAAACTGATAGTGATCTGGATGAATCGGAATGTGAAGATAAGCGTCCTGTAAGTCTATTGTGGACATGCTGAACAAAATGCAGAATAGTCTTTATATTAACCATTTTGAAAGTTGGGACCCTTACAAAACGATTCAAAAACTTCAGATCCAGAATTGGTCTGAATGAATTTTCTTTCTTTGAGACAATGCATAGATTTGAATAAAAATCCAGACCCTGTTCCTGAAGCAGAACTAGTATAAACACCCCTGAAAGCTCCAGATCTGAAACACACTTCAGAAAAGCCTGAGCTTTCACAGGATTTGTTGGAACGTGAGATAGAGAGAATCTTCTCACAGGAGGTCTTATTCTGAAACCTTTTCTTGAGAGACCCTTGAGAGACAATGCTCTGAATCCACTGATTCTGAACAGAATCTGCCCAAATGTTTTAAAATAATTTAAATCTGCCCCCCACTAGTTGAACTGGATTGAGAGCTGCACCTTCATGCAGTCTTGGGGGCTGGCTTTGGTTTCTTATAAGGCTTGGATTTCTTCCAACTTGAAGATGGCTTCCAATTTGAACCAGAGTCCTTAGGGGAAGGAGTGGTTTTCTTTTCTCTATTCTGACGAAAGGAACGAAAACGATTAGAAACTTTCGATTCATCATTAGATTTTTTATCTTGGGGCAAAAAAACTCCCTTCCCCACGTAATAGTGGAAATAAAAGAATCAAACTGAGAACCAAATAAATTATTACCCTGGAAAGATAGAGATAGTAATCTAGATTTTTTTTATATCATGTCATTCCATGATTTAAGCCATAAAGCTCTTCTAGCTAAAATAGCTAAAGACATAGATTTAACATCAATCTAGATGATATCAAAAATAGCATCACAGATAAAATGATTAGCATGTTGATGCAGCCGCAACATCAGCCATAGAAATAGCAGGCCCGAGAATATAACCAGAATGTAAATAAGCTTTTCTCAGATAAGATTCAATCTTCCTATCTAAAGGATCCTTAAAAGAAGTACTATCTTCCATAGGAATAGTAGTACATTTAGCAAGAGTAGAAATAGCCCCATCAACCTTAGGGACTTTTCCCCAAAACTCCAAATTAGCCACTGGTAAAGGACATAACTTCTTCCTTTAACCTAGAAGAAGGATTAAATGAAGCACCAGGTTTAGACCATTCCTTAGCAATCACATCGGAAACCGCATCTGGGACAGGAAAAACCTCAGGAGTAATCACAGGAGGTTTGAAAACAGAATTTAAAAGTTTACTGGTTTTGTTATCAAGAGGACCAGACTCCTTAATACCCAAAGTAACCAATACGTCTTTCAACAAAGACCAAATATATTCAATCTTAAAAAGATAAGAAGATTTATCAGTTTCAATGCCTGAAGTAAGATCTTCTGAAGCAGAGAGATGCTCTTCAGAGGAGGATATTTCAGTATGCTGTTAGTCATTACAAATTTCATCAGTTTTATGAGAAGTTTTAAATTGGATGTTGAGGGAACAACAGACGCGGTACTAGTACTAATAGAAACATTATCAGCATGCAAAAGCTTATTATGACAACTGTTACATAATATAGCCGGAGAAAATAATCTCAGCTTGCTTACAACAGATACGCTTAGCTTTGGTAGAACTGTGTTCAGGCAGCATGGTTCCTACAGTAGCTTCTGAGACAGGATCAGACTTAGACATCTTTCAAAATGTAAAATAAAAAATAACATTTAAACAAAATATCCAATTTCCTCATATAGCAGTTTCAGGAATGGGACAAAATGCATATGCTAAATAGGCAGAAAAGAAAACAGCATAGCCCTCTAGAATATAAAGAGAGCAAGGAGCATAAAGGAAGTGAGGTAATATAACCAAAAAAATATTTGGCGGCAAGTATGACGCACGACACAAAGGGAAGTGAACATTTTTTGGCGCCAACCAACATCTGGAAATGACGCAACTCGCATCATAACAAGTGCGACTTTGCGCCAAACAACCTAACATCAATAAAGACGCAGGAAATTATGAAACTTGTGACACTATAGACGCAAATTCGCACCAAAAAAAAATTTGCAACAAAAATGATGCAATAAATAACAGCATTTTGTGCCCTCCCGAGCCTAGATTTGCCCCCGAAATTAAGGAAAAACAAGTCAAAATGGAAAAAAGACTAAACCCCAGGTAAGAAAATATTAAAAAGTAACTTCCTAAAACATAATTCCCATATTGAAACTGTTAGACTGCAAAGGGAAATACACATAGACCTGACTCATGGCAAATATAAGTAAATACATATATTTAAAACTTTATCGGCTAGATTTAGAGTTCTGCGGCCAAAGGGGTGCGTTAGCTACGCGTGCTTTTTTCCCCCGCACCTTTTAAATACCGCTGGTATTTAGAGTTCACAGAAGGGCTGCGTTAGGCTCCAAAAAGGGAGTGTAGAGGCATATTTACCGCCACTGCAACTCTCAATACTAGCGGTGCTTATGGACGCGGCCAGCTTCAAAAACATGCTCGTGCAAGATATCCCCATAGGAAACAATGGGGCAGTTTGAGCTGAAAAAAAAACTAACACCTGCAAAAAAGCAGCGTTCAGCTCCTAACGCAGCCCCATTGTTTCCTATGGGGAAACACTTCCTAAGTCTGCACCTAACACCCTAACATGAACCCCCGAGTCTAAACACCCCTAACCTTACACTTATTAACCCCTAATCTGCCACCCCCACTATCGCTGACCCCTGCATATTTTTTTTAACACCTAATCTGCCGCTCCGTACACCGCCGCAACCTACGTTATCCCTATGTACCCCTAATCTGCTGCCCCTAACACCACCGACCCCTATATTATATTTATTAACCCTTAATCTGCCGCCCCCAACGTCGCCGCCACCTACCTACAATTATTAACCCCTAATCTGCCGACCGGACCTCACCGCTTCTATAATAAATGTATTAACCCCTAATCCGCCTCACTCCTGCCTCAAAAACCCTATAATAAATAGTATTAACCCCTAATCTGCCCTCCCTAACATCGCTGACACCTAACTTCAAGTATTAACCCCTAATCTGTCGACCGGACCTCGCCGCTACTCTAATAAATGTATTAACCCCTAAAGCTAAGTCTAACCCTAACCCTAACACCCCCTTAAATTAAATATAATTTAAATCTAACGAAATAAAATAAATCTTATTAAATAAATTATTCCTATTTAAAGCTAAATACTTACCTGTAAAATAAACCCTAATATAGCTACAATATAAATAATAATTATATTGTAGCTATTTTAGGATTAATATTTATTTTACAGGCAACTTTGTATTTATTTTAACCAGGTACAATAGCTATTAAATAGTTATTAACTATTTAATAGCTACCTAGTTAAAATAATTACAAAATTACCTGTAAAATAAATCCTAACCTAAGTTACAATTAAACCTAACACTACACTATCAATAAATTAATTAAATAAACTACCTACAATTACCTACAAATAAATACAAATAAATACACTAACTAAAGTACAAAAAATAAAAAAAGAACTAAGTTACAAAAATTAAAAAATAATTTACAAACATTATAAAAATATTTCAACAATTCTAAGCTAATTACACCTACTCTAAGCCCCATAATAAAATAACAAAGCCCCCCAAATTAAAAAAATGCCCTACCCTATTCTAAAATAAAAATTGAAAAGCTCTTTTACCTTACCAGCCCTTAAAAGGGCCTTTTGCGGGGCATGCCCCAAAGAATTCTGATCTTTTGCCTGTAAAAAAAAACATACAATACCCCCCCAACATTACAACCCACCACCCACATACCCCTAATCTAACCCAAAACCCCCTTAAATAAACCTAACACTAAGCCCCTGAAGATCTTCCTACCTTATCTTCACCACGCCGGGTATCACCGATCCGTCCAGAAGAGGGTCCGAAGTCTTCATCCTATCCGGGCGATGTCTTCATCCAAGCGGGGGATGAAGAGGTGACGGTCCATCATCTGGCTGAAGTCTTCATCCAAGCGGGGGCTGAAGAGGTCCATCATCCAGCTGAAGTCTTCTATCAAGCGGCATCTTCAATCTTCTTTCTTCCGGCTCCATCTTCATCCCGCCGACGCGGAACATCCTTCATCCATGACGAACTCCCGACGAATGAAGGTTCCTTTAAGGGACATCATCCAAGATGGCGTCCCTCGAATTCCGATTGGCTGATAGGTTTCTATCAGCCAATCGGAATTAAGGTAGGAAAATTCTGATTGGCTGATTGAATCAGCCAATCAGATTCAAGTTCAATCCGATTGGCTGATTGGATCAGCCAATCAGATTGAACTCGCATTCTATTGGCTGATCGGAACAGCCAATAGAATGCGAGCGGTGATACCCGGCGTGGTGAAGATAAGGTAGGAAGATCTTCCGGGGCTTAGTGTTAGGTTTATTTAAAGGGGGTTTGGGTTAGATTAGGGGTATGTGGGTGGTGGGTTGTAATGTTGGGGGGGATTGTATGGTTTTTTTTTACAGGCAAAAGAGCAGACTTCTTTGGGGCATGCCCCGCAAAAGGCCCTTTTAAGGGCTGATAAGGTAAAAGAGCTTTTCAATTTTTATTTTAGAATAGGGTAGGACATTTTTTTATTTTGGGGGGCTTAGTTATTTTATTAGGGGGCTTAGAGTAGGTGTAATTAGCTTTAAATTGTTCTAATATTTTTATAATGTTTGTAAATTATTTTTTTATTTTTTGTAAATTAGTTCTTTTTTATTTTTTGTACTTTAGTTAGTGTATTTATTTGTAGGTAATTGTAGGTAGTTTATTTAATTATTTTATTGATAGTGTAGTGTTAGGTTTAATTGTAACTTAGGTTAGGATTTATTTTACAGGTAATTTTGTAATTATTTTAACTAGGTAACTATTAAATAGTTATTAACTATTTAATAGCTATTGTACCTGGTTAAAATAAATACAAAGTTGCCTGTAAAATAATATTAATCCTAAAATATCTACAATATAATTATTATTTATATTGTAGCTATATTAGGGTTTATTTTACAGGTAAGTATTTAGCTTTAAATAGGAATAACTTATTTAATAAGATTTATTTTATTTCATTAGATAAAAATTATATTTAACTTAGGGGGGGTGTTAGGGTTAGGGTTAGACTGAGCTTTAGGGGTTAATACATTTATTAGAGTAGTAGTGAGGTCCGGTTGGCAGATTAGGGGTTAATAATTGTAGGTAAGGTAGCGGCGACGTTGGGGGGGGCAGATTAGGGTGTTAGGGGCAGCAGATTAGGGGTACATAGTGATAACATAGGTTGCGGCGGTGTGTGGTCGGCAGATTAGGGGTTAAAAAAATTTATTAGAGTGGCGGCGATGTGGGGGGACCTCGGTTTAGGGGTACATAGGTAGTTTATGGGTGTTAGTGTACTTTAGAGCACAGTAGTTAAGAGCTTTATTAACCGGCGTTAGCCCAGAAAGCTCTTAACTCCTGGCTTTTCTCTGCGGCTGGAGTCTTGTCATTAGATTTCTAACGCTCACTTCAGCCAAGACTCTAAATACCGGCATTAGAAAGATCCCATTGAAAAGATAGGATACACAATTGGCGTAGGGGGATCTGCGGTATGGAAAAGTCGCGGCTGGAAAGTGAGCGTTAGACCCTTTCCTGACTGACTCTAAATACCAGCGGGCGGCCAAAACCAGCGTTAGGACCCCCTAACGCTGGTTTTGACGGCTAACACAAAACTCTAAATCTAGGCGTATATTAATACATAAAGCGCCAAACATAGCTGAGAGTGTCTTAAACAATGATACATACTTACCGAAAGACACCCATCCACATATAGCAGACAGTCAAACCAGTACTGAAAACTATCAGCAGAGGTAATGGTATAAGAGTATATTGTCGATCTGAAAAGGGAGGTAGGAGATTAATCCATACGACCGATAACAGTGAACCCTTGAAAAGATTTCCCATAAGTGAAACATTAAAAATCAATAGGCGATACTCTCTTCATATCCCTCTGATAAATACTGTACTCTGCGAGGAATTGTGCTTCAAAATGCTTAGAAGCGCTTATCATAGAAGAAATCTAGCACAAACTTACTTCACCACCCCCATAGGAGGCAAAGTTTGTAAAACTAAGGTGTGAGTGTGGTGGGAGGTGTATTTATAGGCATTTGAGGTTTGGGAAACTTTGTATGGGAATGTATATCCCATACGTCACTAGCTTACATGAAAGAAATAGAGTTTGAGTGAGGCTCTGTAGCTGACAGATTAATGGCGTAAGGGCTGAGTGGTGATTGCATTTCTGTTGCAAAAGCAGCTTCATATCCTTGTTATAAAATTCTTAGCACCTCCAAAAGGACAGGAGTAGGCATTCTTAGATGCTTATACAACTAATGTGGAGTTCAGTAAGTAAGTGCAGACTTGAATGAACTACAGTACCCAGGTTACCGGGTGGTACTGGAGACTTGTGCTAGGCCATTGCCTGAGTTCCAGGAGGTCTGATGCAGAAATCAAGGGTCATAGAGACTGCAAACTAGATCTGGGCTTATAAAATGGGTATTGAAATTGTGGTAATCTTCAGATGGTGTCTTAGATCTGTGATTAGCAGCGGATATGGCCGCTTCCCGGACACGCCCCCTCAGAAGAGAACTTTTAATGGTGACCTGCTTGATTGGACATATATTATTTTCTTGGAGTCTTCAGCAGAATTGTCTCACCCCTTGTGAATGCATTGTATCTTATCTGCAGATAAGTTTGATTTATGTTTTGATACATGTTTTGGATATTTGGATGCTGTAATAAAACTGTTTAAAATGTATTTATTTATTTTTTTTAAATAATTTTTTATTAAGGTTCACTAAGCAGTACAGGGAATAAAGCAACTCACAATGTGAGACACTAATGCGTACATTTACAAGTGCATAGAATGGGAGGCGCTAGGCACCCCATCTTGCTGCAAACAACAATAACAATCACATTGAATGGTATTTACATCATACAGTACAACATAGTACACCTTCTGGCCGATAATGAAGGCCACTTTTGGGCCTTTCACACTTTTAAGACTTATGGAAGGCTAATGAAAAATATGGGACCGCTTTTGGATCCCATCTAGAAAGTAGAACCTAATTTTATTTTTTAAATAGGAGGAAGGCCTAGCAGGCCACTTGTAGGCCATAAACTTAATGCAATAATAACCGCTGTAGCCAACGGACCTACTTATGGGTGCCAGATAATGGCCTATATAAACTTATAAAGTAGTCACTGAATGTAAATTTGTACTATGAAAATACAAAAGATACTGTGCCATGATCTCACTTAAAGAGAGACTTAAGGTATTTAGTCAGTATATATAATACATTTACATCAAAGTACAGCTTTTATGTATAAATAAACTAAGAACACCTGCCTTATGTTTATAGAGAAAAAAGTGTAATGAACGGTAGGGTCCATTAGCTACAAGGTAAAGAATATTTAGCACTTAGGGTAGAGCAGAGACGACCTAACTCTGCCTAGATTTGCAGAGGGTTTTAGTTGCCTATCCGCAATAATTCTAGTAAGGGGGGTGACGCCTAACAGGGCGATATCTCCTTGCTGTAGTAAATGCTATGCACACTGAAAACACTCTTGAGCTAAAACTTACTAAGTAACAAAATAAATAACTATAAGATAGGCATAGGCCGCCCCTAGCTGGATAGTAATATTAGAAACCAGCGCTCACTCATGGTCTCAAAATAAAATATATCAGTAGCAAGAAGGGTCGTGCTTGGGACTATGGAAATGTTAGTTAGCTGAATAAAACCTCCAAACCTTTAAACAACAAAGCAGAATAACATGAACTCCAGTATAGTCTAGTTATGATAATACATTTTAGCATTTGTACCCTATAAAATTATCTAACAGTAGTTAGCCAAGCATGAACTCCCCTCCACCAAAAGTTGTAGAGGCATAGTGAACTCTGCCATCCCGGCCGCTGACACCAGAGACACAGCCAAAAGTAATATTTATCCTAAAGACTGTAAGTTGGTAGAGTGAGAAATTTAAATCTCATGTAGTTTACCCCAGTTAGACAAGAATGGAGACAATATATACTCGACAAAATAGAGTAACCTAACAGATATATACAGAGGCGACATTCTAACCTATGCAATAAATCTAACACATTATATTTTACCTGCATATAATATGTATATAGGTATGAGAAGCTCACCCTTATAGCTAAAGCATAGCATATATATTTAATAAAAGTTAAGTTAGAGTTGGAGGAAGCATGAATATTTATCTGTCACTACAAATATTAGCCCAATAGACCTTACATGTGGGAATAAGAGAAAACATGGATGAGCCTCAAAAAAAAAAAAAAAAAAAAAATTTGGTAGGAGCAGGGCCCGCACTCAGTCCTCAGATATCTTAGGAATCACAAAAGTTGACGGCTGTTTGGTACAGCACCATGAGATAGTCATAGAATGTCACAGTCAAGAGCCTCTAGCTCCACCAGAATCTGACCCAAGTTTTAGCAGACACCAACTTTGCAAGTCTGCACCAGCCGCAGCACCGCACATCTAGCCGACAAGACCCCTGGAGAGGTCCGTGGGGACCCCAATCCAGAGAAGTGAGTGCAGCCAGGACTCTGAGGGGTCAATCCCCCTCCTCAAAATCTCAATCATATCTCTGTGAGTTGTTATATTATCCATAGTCGTCAAAGGAGAGACAATGTAAGAGCATCCACACTCCCCCGTTTCACCCATGGGCTCCAGAACAAGTAGAGGCCAAATCTTCGTCCCACTTGGGAGCACCAGAGGTAAGCAGCGGCATCGGTTTGTTCCCTTGGTGCAGCGCCCACCTGTGTGTTGCTTTCGGAAGTTACTGCTTGGCCATGCGGAGGAGTCGGTTCGCCCTATTTGATAGCCAGAGAGATGAGAAAGTGGTCAATGCTGCGATCTACCCATGCATTCAGAACGGTAAAATGTTCCTCCAGGGGTGCAAGCACCCTCTCCTCTGATATATGCTTCGTACCTGCCATAGATATCTGGTAGATATTACCTTGAGTGGCTTATGTTGTTAGAGATGCAATGCGCCACGCAAATATAAAGCTGCTTTATATTGAGGAGTTCCACTTGAAAGGGGCTTAATTCAGTTTCAGAGGTGGCCCCTGGATGTAACTTCCATTCCCCAAGGATTTCGTCTCTCCTTTAAAGTAAAGTTTGGTCCGCCAAGCAGTCACTTAATTATAAAATCATGGATTATATGCAGAGCTATGATAGTGTGCGACAGCTCAGTTCCAAAGCTTGCTCCGCCCCCCTTTAAAACGTATTTTGTTTGCAACTTGGCCATTCTTTGGGGTGTCTTAATTTTGTTCACTCCTTTTTCTTTATTGTATTATGAATAAAACTCTTCAGGGAGTCGGAGATAACACCTGCCTAATGTTTACAACTGTAGTAGATTCTTTTCTTTTTTTTGTCACCCAGTAAGTTCCCACTCTGTATTTGTTCTGTCAGATTTAGTACTGCTTGACTCATCCCTTGGTTTTCAGTAACATAAGGTCTTGACACATCAGTGCAACCCTCAGAGCCAGAATAAAATTCCAGCCATAAAATATCAACAGCTGAAGAATAAAGCAGACATGATTCACACAGTGATGAATATCTGCTATTCTTAACTATAGTTTACTAAGATATAAATTATAACACAGTTACTAGTTAATTGAAGTGCACAAATATACACAAATTGGTAATAACACATGAGGCAATCATAGAATATTTTATTTATAGCTGTTTAAAAAAAAAAAGGAGATTCTAATCCCTCAGGTCAAAATTAAACTTCCATGATTCAGATAGAGCATTAACATTATTATTATATGCAAACTTTCTGAGGCACAAGCTACTACTGAGCATGTGCAAAAGTTCTCAGCACATAGTTATATGAGTCTGTGATTGGCTGATGGCTGTCACATGATACAGGGGCTGGAAAATTGAAATACATTTTTAAATTTCTCAGAAAAAAATCTACTACTGATTTAAAATTCAGAATAACCCCATTGTCTTTTTGTTTTAAAAAACGTAGCAATTCACTTCCATTACCTAAATGTGTACAATCGTTTTATCTGCACACTTTATGAGGCACCAGCTCCTACTTAGCATGTGCAAGATTCACTGGATATACGTATATGTATTTTGTAATTGGCTGATGGCTGTCACATGATAAACTTTGACATTTGTCAGAAAAAATCTACTATTCATTTGCCATACATACTAAGGGCCCATGTATCAAAGGGCGTGTGGACAGCTTCACGCATACGGGCAGTGGATCTGTTTATCCACTGGCCCGTATTCATTACACACTCTGCTGCAAGAGAAGAGTGTAAGAGTGTAATGCCCGCTGCTTCCCACAAGGGCTCCAGAGCAGCTTACGCTGCTTTGTACATGGAGCCCCTAAGTGCTTTCGCATTGTTTTTTATGCTGTTCTACTGTGTTTAGTGATCCTTTAATGGTCTTTTAAGACCTTTTCCACTTAACAATACAATATTCTCTTTCCCTTTTTCATAATTATATACAAATGTAATAAGGTCCAGTTTCACATTCCTATAAGCATCTGGAGGCCACAATTTATTTGTTTGGAAGTTATGCATACAATCATAAAAGTACTAAGGATTAACAAATCTCACAGGATCATCAATGCAATTTTATTTCTTTAATTTAATTTTAAAACATAATTTTGCATAATTCCTTTACTAGGAAGCAAAACAGCTTGTTTTTATGTTAGTAAAGTGTGTCATTGGCCTAAATTAATGGATTCTCATTAGGCTGTCCTTCACTTATCTTCTCCAGCCTATCACCACTTTCACCAGTTGGCATTTCTGCAATTAACACCTTTAATTGAATGAGGTGACCAATACATAATATCTCACATATCAAACAAGAACAGCAATGCATCAAAAGCTGTAGGTGCAAGCACTGTAAAACGCACTCTCATGACCATGTTTGTATTAAGGCGCGTTCTCTATAAAACCCGGTCACCCAGTTGCAATCTCGTTTGAATGTCTCTTAGGCAGGGGTTATGCTTATAAGCCGAGAGAAATTAGTCTATAAAATGACATTCCGGTCAAAATTTAAATGCACATAGATTAATTACATCTTTAGATATAAATATATTTGCAATATACATGTATTTGCAAAAATGCTTCTAGTAAAAGTTAGCACTGGTTTAGTGTTAACATTTTTCTCTGCACATGGATGTGAAGTTAGATATGCTCAGTGCACCAGGATTTTAAGTACTGCAGCTGCTCAGAGCACAAGTGGGGCTTGTATCATGTCGGCAATTAACAAATTCAGTCATTACCAGATGGTACAAGCACTTTAGACTCTGAGCAAGTGCTGTGTTTAAAATGCTGGTGCACAGTGCATACTTAAATACAGATCTGAAAAAGCTATAGCTTTTATTAGAAGCATTTTAGCTAATGCATGTCTATTATAAAATGCTTATATTCAAAACAGAAATGCATCCATATGGAAAGCACCTTTAGCACAGTAGCCTTCTCTGTAGAGTGGGAAGTAAAAGGATAAAGAGGATATGTTGGGTATGTATACCCACACAACTTTCCACAAGGAAAGACAGGTTTTAAAATGACATTAAACACTGTTTATTTACAAGACTTTTCTGTTGTGTTGCTATAGAATAACATATCAGCCAAGTTTAAAACAAATTAACATCCTTTTTATTGCGATTGTTTTTCAATAGCCAGACTCTCCCCACCCTTAGCCTTATTTGTAGGAGTTTTATAGGGGATGGACCTTCATGTATGATAAGTCCAAACATAGTCACAACAATGTGTTTCAAAGTGTTTGCACCTACATTGTTGAACTTGTAAACTAGAAAAAAACTGTCTGCTCTTTACATGAGTACTCACCCCCTCGTGCAACTAAATCCAAGTTTAGATGCATCAAACTGGAAGAATTAAAGACCAGACCTCTGCACTGATTCTCTATACTGAAGGCCTTAGAGTATTTGAAAATAAATGTGAAGCTGTAGGTGGGGAGAGGGGCTAATGGCCAGTGTAAGGACTAATATTAGAAAAACTTAAAATTGCAAACACACTTTGTACTTGGCATAATGAGCATAACCCCCCCCCCCCCCCATAAAACACATACATCCCCTACAAGGCTGGAGTGTGCACATCTGAACTGCTAACTGCACAGAGCAGATAGGAGATTTCTTAATGGGCCAAACAACTATTTCCATAAAGGTGCTAAAAATTGTTTCCACAGAGCAGCCAGAGAGTTAATAAAGCTGTTCAGTGTTGTCTGTAATGTTTGTAAACAGAATAAAGTATGCAGAAACCTGCAAAATAAGAAAAAAAAGTGTGTCAAGAGGAGAAACAGGTTGAGTCCCCTGGCTATGTTGTACTTGTGTCTGAGTACCTACAAATAGCCACTGGGCTGTGTGTGCTAAGGTAAGGCACTTACCTACAATAGTACCCTTTCACCGGCTTACCCGACATGTAGCTGCATCAGTATCCAGTAGAAGCCCATCCAATGCAGATACAAGTACCACAGAGGATTGTAGTAGGAAATTGCAGTAGGATTGCAGTAGGAATCCCACAAGTGGATGCTGCAGGACAAGTCCATACGACAGCTGAGGACAGCCATGGCTGAAGTTCCATAGGGAAATACTGTGCACATAACAGGGAAGCACTTGTAGAAGGTAAAATCTGAACTGACTTCTTACACTTGTTTGAAGGCGGGAGAGCTGCCAATGCTTCATAAACTGCAGCCTTGAAAAAAAAATTCATGGCAAGAAACACTACATCAGCATTATCTAATAGACACTCGACCACTAACAAACAAGCAGCAGATAGCCAAACCAGAAACAAGTCAAACAGAAACATATCAGCAGAGGTTATGGAATAGTTGTATATTGTAGATCCATAGGGAGGCAAAAGACAAGTCCCTCTGACAAGCACTGTACTCTGAGGGGAAACAGGGCCTCGATATAGACTGAAAACCCCTCTCTCTGAAGAATCAAATGTTTTCTTCAACTTCCTCCAATGGAGGTAAAGACTGAGGTATGTGTGACATGGTAGGGGTTTTATAGAGTTCTTGAGGTTTGGGACTCTTTTCCTACTAGTGGTAAAGAGGAGTGATTCCCATGAGTAATAGGGTACTCTCATCACCTGTATGAAAGAAATAGCTGTGTGAATGATGAAGAAATGCCCATAAAATCAGCAAAATGCTTTTGTATAAAATTTGAAAATTCCAAACATCCTGAGAAAACGCGCTTGAAACTTACTTGAGGAAAAAAGCAGAGAGGATAAAAACAGGAGTAGTAGCTCCCTTACTGGTAAAAATAATGAGAGTATTTAATGATCATTGTTAACCAAAGCAGAATGAGGCTGGAAAGATATATTTTTTTTTCTCAAGAAGTCAGAGGGAAGAGGAAGGAATAGATGAATATGCCACAGAACTGTGTACTCCGGTAGCCACTTGCAGCTTTGGAAATATTAGAGTGCTTGTTGAGAGAGGTTAACTTAACTCTGGAAAAATGTTTACAAATAGGTAGAGTTGCTGAGCTGTCTAGACAAGGTTAAAATTATAGAGAGTCCCAGCACCAGTGCAGTGTCAGTTCATGGGATGTAAACAAGGGACCCACTCATGAAGGGTCGCAGAAGAATGCCAATGGCCCCAGACAATACAGTGCACGTATTGTGGGAAGCATCACAAGATACTGAAAGAGAAATGCCGAGCATTTTGACAGGAATGTAAAGGATGTGTTAAGCCAATCATTTCATTAGCCAATACTGTGCCAGTATACAACAAAGGAAGGCAGCAGTACAAGCAGTTTATAATAAGACAGAAGACCAAAGGAAAAACATAATTTATGTATGAACTTACCTGATAAATTCATTTCTTTCATATTAGCAAGAGTCCATGAGCTAGTGACGTATGGGATATACATTCCTACCAGGAGGGGCAAAGTTTCCCAAACCTCAAAATGCCTATAAATACACCCCACACCACACCCACAAATCAGTTTAACGCATAGCCAAGAAGTGGGGTGATAAGACAAAAGTGCGAAAACATAAAAAATAAGGAATTGGAATAATTGTGCTTTATACAAAAAAATCATAACCACCACAAAAAGGGTGGGCCTCATGGACTCTTGCTAATAATGAAAGAAATGAATTTATCAGGTAAGTTCTTACATAAATTATGTTTTCTTTCATGTAATTAGCAAGAGTCCATGAGCTAGTGACGTATGGGATAATGACTACCCAAGATGTGGATCTTCCACGCAAGAGTCACTAGAGAGGGAGGGATAAAATAAAGACAGCCAATTCCGCTGAAAATAATCCACACCCAAAATAAAGTTTAAATCTTATAATGAAAAAAACTGAAATTATAAGCAGAAGAATCAAACTGAAACAGCTGCCTGAAGTACTTTTCTACCAAAAACTGCTTCAGAAGAAGAAAACACATCAAAATGGTAGAATTTAGTAAAAGTATGCAAAGAAGACCAAGTTGCTGCTTTGCAAATCTGATCAACCGAAGCTTCATTCCTAAACGCCCAGGAAGTAGAAACTGACCTAGTAGAATGAGCTGTAATCCTTTGAGGTGGAGTTTTACCCGACTCGACATAAGCATGATGAATTAAAGATTTTAACCAAGATGCCAAAGAAATGGCAGAGGCCTTCTGACCTTTCCTAGAACCGGAAAAGATAACAAATAGACTAGAAGTCTTTCGGAAATTCTTAGTAGCTTCAACATAATATCTCAAAGCTCTAACTACATCCAAAGAATGCAATGATCTCTCCTTAGAATTCTTAGGATTAGGACACAATGAAGGAACCACAATTTCTCTACTAATGTTGTTAGAATTCACAACCTTAGGTAAAAATTTAAAAGAAGTTCGCAACACCGCCTTATCCTGATGAAAAATCAGAAAAGGAGACTCACAAGAAAGAGCAGATAATTCAGAAACTCTTCTAGCAGAAGATATGGCCAAAAGAAACAAAACTTTCCAAGAAAGTAATTTAATGTCCAATGAATGCATAGGTTCAAACGGAGGAGCTTGAAGAGCCCCCAGAACCAAATTCAAACTCCAAGGAGGAGAAATTGACTTAATGACAGGTTTTATACGAACCAAAGCTTGTACAAAACAATGAATATCAGGAAGATTAGCAATCTTTCTGTGAAAAAGAACAGAAAGAGCAGAGATTTGTCCTTTCAAGGAACTTGCAGACAAACCTTTATCCAAACCATCCTGAAGAAACTGTAAAATTCTCGGAATTCTAAAAGAATGCCAGGAAAAATGATGAGAAAGACACCAAGAAATGTAAGTCTTCCAGACTCGATAATATATCTTCCTAGATACAGATTTACGAGCCTGTAACATAGTATTAATCACAGAGTCAGAGAAACCTCTTTGACTAAGAATCAAGCGTTCAATCTCCATACCTTTAAATTTAAGGATTTGAGATCCTGATGGAAAAAAGGACCTTGCGACAGAAGGTCTGGTCTTAACAGAAGAGTCCACGGCTGGCAAGAGGCCATCCGGACAAGATCCGCATACCAAAACCTGTGAGGCCATGCTGGAGCCACCAGCAGAACAAACGAGCATTCCTTCAGAATCTTGGAGATTACTCTTGGAAGAAGAACTAGAGGCGGAAAGATATAGGCAGGATGATACTTCCAAGGAAGTGACAATGCATCCACTGCTTCCGCCTGAGGATCCCTGGATCTGGACGGATACCTGGGAAGTTTCTTGTTTAGATGAGAAGCCATCAGATCTATTTCTGGAAGTCCCCACATTTGAACAATCTGAAGAAATACCTCTGGGTGAAGAGACCATTCGCCCGGATGTAACGTTTGGCGACTGAGATAATCTGCTTCCCAATTGTCTATACCTGGGATATGAACCGCAGAAACTAGACAGGAGCTGGATTCCGCCCATACCAGTATTCAAGATACTTCTTTCATAGCCAGAGGACTGTGAGTCCCTCCTTGGTGATTGATGTATGCCACAGTTGTGACATTGTCTGTCTGAAAACAAATGAACGATTCTCTCTTTAGAAGAGGCCATGACTGAAGAGCTCTGAAAATTGCACGGAGTTCCAAAATATTGATTGGTAATCTCACCTCCTGAGATTCCCAAACCCCTTGTGCTGTCAGAGACCCCGAAACAGCTCCCCAACCTGTAAGACTTGCATCTGTTGAAATTACAGTCCAGGTCGGAAGAACAAAAGAAGCCCCCTGAACTAAACGATGGTGATCTGTCCACCACGTCAGAGAGTGTCGTACAATTGGTTTTAAAGATATTAATTGAGATATCTTTGTGTAATCCCTGCACCACTGGTTCAGCATACAGAGCTGAAGAGGTCGCATGTGAAAACGAGCAAAGGGGATCGCGTCCGATGCAGCAGTCATAAGACCTAGAATTTCCATGCATAAGGCTACCGAAGGGAATGATTGTGATTGAAGGTTTCGACAAGCTGAGATAAATTTTAGACGTCTCTTGTCTGTCAGAGACAGAGTCATGGACACTGAATCTATCTGG
This sequence comes from Bombina bombina, assembly GCF_027579735.1. NCBI lineage: Eukaryota > Metazoa > Chordata > Amphibia > Anura > Bombinatoridae > Bombina > Bombina bombina. The sequence continues at coordinate 165,067,607 of NC_069504.1, read as the reverse complement.
AAACATAAAAAGGTTAATCTTGTCTGAGGAATCAATGAACTTTTCGGTAAATTGATCCTCCAACCATGATCTTGAAGAAACAACACAAGTTGATTCGTATGAGATTCTGCTAAATGTGAAGACTGAGCAAGTACCAAGATATCGTCCAAATAAGGAAATACCACAATACCCTGTTCTCTGATTACAGACAGAAGGGCACCGAGAACCTTCGTAAAAATTCTTGGAGCTGTTGCTAGGCCAAACGGCAGAGCCACAAACTGGTAATGCTTGTCTAGGAAAGAGAATCTCAGAAACTGATAGTGATCTGGATGAATCGGAATATGCAGATATGCATCCTGTAAATCTATTGTGGACATATAATGCCCTTGCTGAACAAAAGGCAGAATAGTCCTTATAGTTACCATTTTGAATGTTGGTATCCTTACATAACGATTCAATATTTTTAGATCCAGAACTGGTCTGAAGGAATTCTCCTTCTTTGGTACAATGAAGAGATTTGAATAAAACCCCAGCCCCTGTTCCAGAACCGGAACTGGCATAATTACTCCAGCCAACTCTAGATCTGAAACACATTTCAGAAATGCTTGAGCCTTCGCTGGATTTACTGGGACACGGGAAAGAAAAAATCTCTTTGCAGGAGGCCTTATCTTGAAGCCAATTCTGTACCCTTCTGAAACAATGTTCTGAATCCAAAGATTGTGAATTGAATTGATCCAAATTTCTTTGAAAAATCGTAATCTGCCCCCTACCAGCTGGGCTGGAATGAGGGCCGCACCTTCATGTGGACTTGGGAGCTGGCTTTGGTTTTCTAAAAGGCTTGGATTTATTCTAGACCGGAGATGGTTTCCAAACTGATACCGCTCCTGTGGGTGAAGGATCAGGCTTTTGTTCCTTATTGTGACGAAAGGAACGAAAACGATTATTAGACCTAAATTTACCTTTAGATTTTTTATCCTGTGGTAAAAAAGTTTCTTTCCCTCCAGTAACAGTTGAGATAATAGAATCCAACTGAAACCAAATAATTTATTACCCTGGAAAGAAAGGGAAAGCAAAGTTGACTTAGAAGACATATCAGCATTCCAAGTTTTAAGCCATAAAGCTCTTCTAGCTAAAATAGCTAGAGACATATACCTGACATCAACTCTAATGATATCAAAGATGGCATCACAAATAAAGTTATTAGCATGTTGAAGAAGATTAACAATGCTATGAGAATTATAGTCTGTTACTTGTTGCGCTAAAGCTTCTAATCAAAAAGTTGAAGCTGCAGCAACATCCGCTAAAGATATAGCAGGTCTAAGAAGATTACCTGAACATAAGTAAGCTTTTCTTAGAAAGGATTCAATCTTCCTATCTAAAGGATCCTTAAAGGAAGTACTATCTGCCGTAGGAATAGTAGTACGTTTAGCAAGAGTAGAGACAGCCCCATCAACCTTAGGGATTTTGTCCCAAAACTCTAATCTGTCAGATGGCACAGGATATAATTGCTTAAAACGTTTAGAAGGAGTAAATGAATTACCCAAATTATTCCATTCCCTGGAGATTACAGGGAAATAGCATCAGGGACAGGAAAAACTTCTGGAATAACTACAGGAGATTTAAAAACCTTATTTAAACGTTTAGATTTAGTATCAAGAGGACCAGAATCCTCTATTTCTAATGCAATTAAGACTTCTTTAAGTAAAGAACGAATAAATTCCATTTTGAATAAATATGAAGATTTATCAGCATCAACCTCTGAAACAGAATCCTCTGAACCAGAGGAACCATTATCAGAATCAGAATGATGATGTTCATTTAAAAATTCATCTGAAAAATGAGAAGTTTTAAAAGACCTTTTACGTTTACTAGAAGGAGGAATAACAGACATAGCCTTCTTAATGGATTTAGAAACAAAATCTCTTATGTTAACAGGAACACTCTGAGTATTAGATGTTGACGGAACAGCAACAGGTAATGTAACATTACTAAAGGAAATATTATCTGCATTAACAAGTTTGTCATGACATTCATTACAAACAACAGCTGGAGGAACAGATACCACAAGTTTACAGCAGATACACTTAACTTTGGTAGATCCAGCACCAGGCAGCGTTTTTCCAGAAGTATCTTCTGACTCAGTGTCAATCTGGGACATCTTGCAATATGTAATAGAAAAAACAACATATAAAGCAAAATTGATCAAATTCCTTAAATGACAGTTTCAGGAATGGGGAAAAAATGCCAGTGAACAAGCTTCTAGCAACCAGAAGCAATAAATAATGAGACTTAAATAATGTGGAGACAATAGTGACACCCATATTTTTTAGCGCCAAAAAAGACGCCCACATTATTTGGCGCCTAAATGCTTTTGGCGCCAAAAATGACGCCACATCCGGAAAGCCGACACTTTTGGCGCAAAAAAACGTCAAAAAATGACGCAACTTCCGGCGACACGTATGACGCCGGAAACAGAAAAAAAAATTTTGCGCCAAAAAAGTCCGCGCCAAGAATGACGCAATAAAATGAAGCATTTTCAGCCCCCGCGAGCCTAACAGCCCACAGGGAAAAAAGTCAAATTTTAAGGTAAGAAAAAAATTGATTTATTCATATGCATTATCCCAAATATGAAACTGACTGTCTGAAATAAGGAACGTTGAACATCCTGAGTCAAGGCAAATAAATGTTTGAATACATATATTTAGAACTTTATATAAAAGTGCCCAACCATAGCTTAGAGTGTCACAGAAAATAAGACTTACTTACCCCAGGACACTCATCTACATGTAGTAGAAAGCCAAACCAGTACTGAAACGAGAATCAGTAGAGGTAATGGTATATATAAGAGTATATCGTCGATCTGAAAAGGGAGGTAAGAGATTAATTTCTACGACCGATAACAGAGAACCTATGAAATAGACCCCGTAGAAGGAGATCATTGAATTCAAATAGGCAATACTCTCCTCACATCCCTCTGACATTCACTGCACGCTGAGAGGAAAACCGGGCTCCAACCTGCTGCGGAGCGCATATCAACGTAGAATCTAGCACAAACTTACTTCACCACCTCCATAGGAGGCAAAGTTTGTAAAACTGATTTGTGGGTGTGGTGAGGGGTGTATTTGTAGGCATTTTGAGGTTTGGGAAACTTTGCCCCTCCTGGTAGGAATGTATATCCCATACGTCACTAGCTCATGGACTCTTGCTAATTACATGAAAGAAATAAAGACATTCTGGGTCTGACTTTGCAACCAGCTTTTCAGATTTATTCACTGAAGAAAACAGTAGGCAGATTTCCATCAGCTGAGTTTGCTGCTATGTTAATTGGCCAGGAGGCAATTGCATTTTGTTTGGATTTTGGAGCAATCTGTAATGTCCTACCAGCAAGGTTAGTGAAAAACAAAACATAAATACAGCTGTTAAAGGAGTCCAGAGATTTTTGGGGTTGTTAACTATCTATCAAGGTTTTGTGAGATCATCTCAGATTTTGCTGCACCACTGCGCCAACTAACCCAGAAAGATGCAGTGTGGGAGTGTGCTTAGGTGCATGAAGAGGCATTTGAGCAAATTAAGTTAAAAATAGGCAGTGCATCTGTACTTAAGTATTATAACCCAGATGAATCAGCAGTGTTTATGCAAGGAAAACAACCAATAGCTTTTGCAATCATAATAATTACAGAGACAGAGCAAGGTTATGCACAGAAAGAGGAGAAACTATTAGCGGTTCCCTTTGGAGTGGAAAAATTCCACCAATTCACGTTTGGGGAAAGAATAGCTGTACAATCTGACTATAAGCCATTTGAAAGCATTATGAAGAAACCCTTGTTTAAAGCACCAATACATCATTAAGTAGGCTTATCTAAAAGAAGTTTTCATGAAGGGCTCTGTGGAGCACCAGATTGAAACTATAAACATATACCCATCTCAAACAGAAGACTTTTTGCCATACAATAAAGTACAGATAAAGACAAGGCATTATAAGCAGTGAAGCAAATTGTTTTAAAGGGAACAAGTACCCCTGGATGTTTTGCCATTTTACAACATACGTGATGAACTGAGTGTAAAAGATAGTGTTCTATTTAAAGGAGAGCGGGTAGTTATTCCATCAAATCTCAGAGTGGATATTATGTCATAAATACATTCTTCACATTTAGGTGTGGAAGGATGCTTCCGAAGAGCCAGGGAGAGGGTTTACTGGCCAGGAATGAGTGCGCTATTGAAAGAATATATTGACCTATTCGCTGTTTATTTGATACCAAACAACAGAAAGAAACATTAATGCCACATGAGATCCCAGCTAGAACTTGGTAAAAGCTTGGGACAGATATGTTCACATTTCACAGCAAGGAGTATTTAATAAAAGTGGATTATGACTCTAACTTCTGGGAGATAGATTGTCTAAAGGATACAAGATCTACCACAGAAATAAGAAAGTTAAAGGCCCACTTTGCTAGATATGGAATCTCAGATACTGTATGTTCCAGATAATAGACCCCAGTTTATATCAATAGAATTCAAATACTTTAGTAGAGAATGTAACTTTGACCTGTTTACCTCTTCACCTGTATACCCTCAGATCAATGGGAAAGTGGAGCCACCAATAAAGAGTGCTAAGAGACATCTGCAAAAGGTCTTGTCTTCAGGAACTGATCCTTACCTGGCATTGTTGGGTCATTGCAACACACCAATGCAAGGCCTAGAGTGTAGTTCTGCTCAAAGACTACCCAATGAGAGGGTGTTTACTACTACAGCCTCAAGTGATGAAAGGAAAGCACCTGTGCATGAAGCAATGTTAACTGTAGGTTGCTCATTACAACAGGCAGTGACGGCTCGTGGGCTATTCAAATGGGGGTTCACAAGGGATGAACTAGGCTTATATATACAGTATATATATATATATATATATATATATATATATATATATTATTTTTTTTTCCTCATCCAGCTTAGTTTAAGAATATGGGAGATCTCAGGTGTAATCTGGTTCAGTTAGTGGTAATCATATTATAAATAATCTGAATGTGTTATATGTGTAGTATGTATATGAGTGTGAATGTGTGTATACTGTATGTGTAGTATGTAGAATGTGTATGTTTGTATGTGTGTAGTGTATTTTGTGTAGTGTGTGTGTATGTATGTGTGTATGTATAGTATGTGTGTAAATGTGTAGTGTGTGTGTGTGTGTGTGTGAATGTGTAAGTTTGTTTAGTGTGTATGTGTGCATACTATAAACATTAAAGTGGCCATTGCGATAAACAGATTTTTTTTTTTAAGTGTTTGCTGCATGTTTTATGTTAAATTGCACCGTTTTGCCTGGAATGTAAAATAAATAAATAAAAAATGTGAACAGATAGTCCTCCCTTCTAACTTATTGTTTATATCAATGGAAATTATCTCTTTTCAAACATGCCATGTGATTAGAAGTTCTAAGCACTGCACATGGCATGTTTGAAAAGAGATCATTTCTATTCATATAAACAATACAGTACAGTTTCTCTAGCATTCTACACAGAATCCTTAAAGCCTTGGAAAAGTAATTTTTTTTCTGAAAAAAACCCAAAAGTATTCCTTTACAATAATAAATCTAACAATGCAGCAGAGTAGAAGTGAAGTGAAGGTGTTTAAATTTATTTGACTAACTTACTAAATCATGGCTCCCCTGGTCACCCATGAAGCTGGAGGATTTTTTCTAATCTCCCCTCTTCATTGTCTCTGCAACTGGATGCCTGATACCTAACGGCAGCTGAGCTGACCTAACTGCTACAGGCTACAGCAGATTCTCTGCTCGGCACCTCCTCAGCTTCTGAAATTAAACCCACAATGCTCCTCCTCCTCCCACACACACAGCTCTTAGTGTGCAAGTGTCACGTGACAGCTGGCTCTCACTCGCACACTAAGTGCTGTGTGATTAGCAAGCCTATGGGCTGGGCTGTAGGTGGCGCTGCAGACACTGCAGTCTGACAATGGAAAGGGATTTTGCCTATACTTCTATCTATCGCACATGCTGTGCTGTGCAAAAGATAGAAGTAAAAACGGCAATTTTTGTTTTTTAGGTACACTGCAGTGGAGCCTGGAGGATTTTTATTTATTTATTGAGCCGAAAAGGTTTAAAATTGTATTATTCATCAAAAAAAGGTTTAAAAATGTCATTTTTTTTTATTTCTCACTATTTTTTGTTCAGCAGGGCCAGGGGGTTCAGCAGGGCCAGGGGGTCAGGGGGTTCACGTGCTCAAGTGCTCCTATAGACAACAACACTGACAACAAGGGAGCCAAAGACCTATGTCCTCTAAGTGTTAGGGAACAGGTGTGGGTACAGCTTTAAAACAAGGGAACAGAGTTGTGTAAAGCAAGCATACAAGCCATGGTAGAAATCAGATCATATGAAGTGGTAACAGAGTCAGGACAGGTTCCTAGAAGAAAAAAAAGACTAATTTCTACCCAAGAAGAATCCCACATCAAGAACACAAGCCAACAACAGAAAACAGCCCTGTACAAAGATTGAGAAGAGACAAACATGGAAACAAACCCTCAGTGCAGCTATTTTGAAATAGAAGTACTGACTGAACAACCACAGGGATCCAGAAACATCCAGCACATGTAAATGACTATGTGGAGCCCTAACGTTAGTCAATTAATGTGCAGCACCACTGAGAAGAAACCATCTTAGGACTGAACTAAAGAGACAATCACTTCCAGTTCTCCAAAAAGGCAAAATATGTATCAATATCAGTGGAACCAAAAGAAAGAGTTTGGTTTCAGTAACATACCATGAACAACGCCAGTCGTTAAGGGTTTCTTGTTTCTAATAGTACAGTATTCCTTCTGGTCACCCGAAATAGTGCGGTCTCGCAACACACAATCCCCAAAGAAAGACCAGTACAGGGTACGTTGCTGGTCCTTAAGGTCTTATAAAGTTATAAAGCAGTTGAGATTTGATCAGTTAAAAAAGTTGTATCTAAAGTTTATACCTCAGGTTTTAGTATGTTCTGTTAATAAAAGGCATCAAGTTGAACTGCTGGAGTCTGAGCATATTGTAAATGTAAAGCTACATTGAAACAAGGAGCTAGCTTCTGTTACCTAAAAATGTTGTTACCTGCTTTGTAAGTATTCTCAATAAATTGTTTGTGCCCACTGAGGTGTTGAGCTGTATAATATATGAAAGATAAGTAGCTATGCAGTCAAAGGTTAATGTCTCATAAACAAGCCATATATATAGAGAGAATTCTTGTACATAAAAATAGTGCAACATTCTCAAGAACTTCATACACATTTAAAAGCCAGATGTAATCCATAATAATGATAATAATGGGAGAATGAGCAAATTCACATAATGTAATGGGAACATATTTCCATAGTGAAACAAAAAAGGGATTATGCTTAAATTTAAAATCCCAAAAGAATTCAGCAAACAACTAAGAGCGGCAAACAGGTAGCCTTCATTACTGATAGCAATGCATAGTGATTTGCACAAATGAGACAGATTATTCAGCTTCTAAAAACAATCCCGGAAGAATAACAGTACCAAAACTTTAGTAAAGAAGAGAGAAGGGACAGTAAGCACCTTGATTTTTATATAAAATGTTTAGTTACGCATAATAAAATAACTTTGCAATATACTTTCATTATTTATTATACCTCCTGTTCATGTTATTTAGCTAGAAGGATTTTCTAATTCTCACAACTTGAAATGCACACAGATGACTTATCAAGGCTAACCCTACTACATAGCGTAACCAAATTGGCTTTAACAAATGCAAAAAATTTTACTTTATACTAACATTGCTAGCCTTATTATTTGTAGACATGGGGGGATATTTATCAAAGGTGCGGATCAGGTCCGCCAGACCTCGCTAAATGCGGAGAGCAATACATTCTCTGTATTCAGCATTACACCAGCAGCTCTTGTGAGCTGCTGGTGCAACGCCGCCCTCTGCAGATTTGTGGCCAATTGGCCGCCAGCAGGGGGGTGTCAATCAACCCGATCGTACTCAATCGGGTTGAATTGTGGCAACGTCTGTCCGCCTGCTCAGAGCAGGCGAACAGGTTATTGAGCAGGGGTCTTTAGACACGGTCCCGTCCGGAGCTTGATAAATGGGCCCCTATCAATCCATTATCTATATATCTATCATCTATCTATATTTCATCTATATATCCTCAAAATCATTTTATGGAGCAGTATTTATACTATTACTATTGCTTACTATTAAGTTACCTTTTGGGGCCTCCAAATAAACTCTGCACCAGAGAATTCTGTTAAGTAGGTCCACTACTGACTACAGCATTGCCAGGAGCTGAGGCAGGTCCCAAAAAGCCTGTAATTACAAGATTGCATGGAGCTGCCCCATAAAGGATCAGATTACAAGTGGCGAGCTATTTAGAGCTTTCGCTTGAACGTAAACTTTGCTAGAAGTACCCTTTTTTGTGCATGTCTAGTAGCGCACATATAACATATTACAAGTTGAAAGTAAAATAATTGTGGACTTTATGATATTGCAACCGCGTTAACGTATTATCCCCATAGAAGTCAATGGAGAGTGCAGAAAAAAAAGCCTAACACCTATCGCTTGCGCGCTAACCTGACAGGAGTGATTCATATTTCAGAACAATTTAATTTTTTATTGTAAATGCATATTTCTATATATCTGTATATACCTATACCTGTATATCTATTCCTATAAATATATAGCTATAGATATCTATTTTACATTAATGTTATCATATATATATATATATATTTAATAATACAATTACATTATTTTCTAGAAGAACATACAAATGTAAAACATGCGTATCACGCTTTGCGGCTTGTGCTTTAGGTCTAATGCGGTGTTGAGATAGCGCACATTTAAGGAATACTAAACCCAATTTTTGGGCATTCAATTTTAAGCAACTTTCTAATTTACTCCTATTATAATGTTTTCTTCGTTTTCTTGGTATCTTTATTTGAAAAGCAGGAATGAACGCTTAGGAGCTGGCCCGTTTTAGGTTCAGCACCTGGGTAGTGCTTGCTGTTGGTTGCTAGATATAGCCACGAATCATCAAGCACTATCCAGGGTGCTGAACCAAAAATGGGCCTGCTCCTAAGTTTTTATTCCTGCTTTTTCAAATAATGATACCAAGAGAACGAAGGAAAATTTATAATAGGAGTAAATTAGAAAGTGGCGTAAAATGTCATGCTCTATCCGAATCATAAAAGAAAAAATTGGGTTTGGTATGCTTTTAAGAATAGCTAACCTCAATGTGCACATTTTTTGTCAAAAAAGGAGATTTATAAGACAAAATATGGAGTTCTGATTATCTTTTTGTCAAGGAAGATGCCAACTATATGATGACAACAGCATGCAGTGGCTGAAAGGAAGGGCCCTGAACTGCCTAAACAATAATTTAAAGGTTAAGTGGTGGATTGGTGACTTCCGGAAAGGTCTTATTAGTCTCAAAGTCTGTAGAAAGATGTGAATAATCAGTAGTAATGTCAAAATGTCCTAAAACAGAATAGACAATGGACACACATACAAACTCAAACACAAACATGCACATACACCCAAGGAAACACCCACAGAGACAATCTCAGAAAACACACAAAGACATACATACACTCACACCCTTACTGAGACATCCACAGAAAACACACAAAGACATACACACACACACACACCCTCATAAGGACACCCTCAGAAAACACACAAAGACATACACACACAGACACCCACAGAAAACACACAAAGACATACATACACACACACCCTCACAGAGACACCCTCAGAAAATGTACAAAGACATACACACAAACACACCCTCACAGAAATACCCACAGAAAACACACAAACATATGCACACACCCTCACAGAGAATCCCACAGAAAATACACAGACATATGCACACACCATCACAGAGACACCCACAGAAAACAGGTATAGATATATAGTAGTGCGCTAGGGTCAGGGATATCAGGCACCTTACATTAAACAATTCCTTCAATTTGTTTAAAAGAAATACTTTAGATGAATAAAAGTTAGTAAGGGCGTTAAACAGCTAATGATATCAATAATGCATCCAGTTATTCCACATATGTTAAAAACATTTATTTATCTATCAGGTTACAATCTAAAAATCAGGGACGTCTCCCTTAGAACATATATATATATATATATATATATATATATATATATATATATATATATATATATATATATATATATATACAGGGAGTGCAGAATTATTAGGCAAGTTGTATTTTTGAGGATTAATTTTATTATTGAACAACAACCATGTTCTCAATGAACCCAAAAAACTCATTAATATCAAAGCTGAATAGTTTTGGAAGTAGTTTTTAGTTTGTTTTTAGTTATAGCTATTTTAGGGGGATATCTGTGTGTGCAGGTGACTATTACTGTGCATAATTATTAGGCAACTTAACAAAAAACAAATATATACCCATTTCAATTATTTATTTTTACCAGTGAAACCAATATAACATCTCAACATTCACAAATATACATTTCTGACATTCAAAAACAAAACAAAAACAAATCAGTGACCAATATAGCCACCTTTCTTTGCAAGGACACTCAAAAGCCTGCCATCCATGGATTCTGTCAGTGTTTTGATCTGTTCACCATCAACATTGCGTGCAGCAGCAACCACAGCCTCCCAGACACTGTTCAGAGAGGTGTACTGTTTTCCCTCCTTGTAAATCTCACATTTGATGATGGACCATAGGTTCTCAATGGGGTTCAGATCAGGTGAACAAGGAGGCCATGTCATTAGATTTTCTTCTTTTATACCCTTTCTTGCCAGCCACGCTGTGGAGTACTTGGACGCGTGTGATGGAGCATTGTCCTGCATGAAAATCATGTTTTTCTTGAAGGATGCAGACTTCTTCCTGTACCACTGCTTGAAGAAGGTGTCTTCCAGAAACTGGCAGTAGGACTGGGAGTTGAGCTTGACTCCATCCTCAACCCGAAAAGGCCCCACAAGCTCATCTTTGATGATACCAGCCCAAACCAGTACTCCACCTCCACCTTGCTGGCGTCTGAGTCGGACTGGAGCTCTCTGCCCTTTACCAATCCAGCCACGGGCCCATCCATCTGGCCCATCAAGACTCACTCTCATTTCATCAGTCCATAAAACCTTAGAAAAATCAGTCTTGAGATATTTCTTGGCCCAGTCTTGAAGTTTCAGCTTGTGTGTCTTGTTCAGTGGTGGTCGTCTTTCAGCCTTTCTTACCTTGGCCATGTCTCTGAGTATTGCACACCTTGTGCTTTTGGGCACTCCAGTGATGTTGCAGCTCTGAAATATGGCCAAACTGGTGGCAAGTGGCATCTTGGCAGCTGCACGCTTGACTTTTCTCAGTTCATGGGCAGTTATTTTGCACCTTGGTTTTTCCACACGCTTCTTGCAACCCTGTTGACTATTTTGAATGAAACGCTTGATTGTTCGATGATCACGCTTCAGAAGCTTTGCAATTTTAAGAGTGCTGCATCCCTCTGCAAGATATCTCACTATTTTTGACTCTTCTGAGCCTGTCAAGTTCTTCTTTTGACCCATTTTGCCAAAGGAAAGGAAGTTGCCTAATAATTATGCACACCTGATATAGGGTGTTGATGTCATTAGACCACACCCCTTCTCATTACAGAGATGCACATCACCTAATATGCTTAATTGGTAGTAGGCTTTCGAGCCTATACAGCTTGGAGTAAGACAACATGCATAAAGAGGATGATGTCATCAAAATACTCATTTGCCTAATAATTCTGCCCTCCCTGTATATATATATATATATATATATATATATATATATATATATATATATATATGCAATGTGTCAAATCAATTAGATAAACAACGTCTTCCAATTCAGAGTTCCAATATATCGATGTATCAAAGGGTCTTATATTGAAACATAATAACATTTACTGTAAACACAGTCTTAAAGTTATACCACCTTATAATCAGTTAAAATAAGTTTTAAAGTCTCACACAGTTCCGATAAGGGAAAGGATATAGAGTTACCTCCAAATCACTCGATCCTCTTATAGGCAGTCTCTGCACATTCGCTCATACCTGGGGTCCTGTGCCACTTATAGATTACAAAGGTTAGTTTGTTGGCTTGGTTGGATTTTTCAAAACCGCAAAGTTCACCCCACGTGACCAATGGCGTCTGACGTCACGGGAGACACTTGCAAATTTTTATCCCTTTTGAATTCTGTAGCCTTATTGGATGGTTAATTATAAGTAGAAAGTGCTGGTAACACACCTTATTTATTGTAGTGATAAAAGCAAAAAAGTGTTTTGATGTTAAAAAGTCAATTAAACTGGGTTAAAAAGTTCATCAAAGTAATAAAAACAATATTGTGGTAACACACAATAATATTAGCCACAGCTTTCGACACGTTTTGCCCTTTCCAGGGCTTTATCAAGATCACACAGACATATGCACACAGACATATACACACCCTCACAGAGACATCCACAGAAAACACACAGACATACATACATACACACACCCTTACAGAGACACCCACAGAAAATGCACAAAGACATATGCACATATCCTCACAGAGACATCCACAGAAAACACACAAAGACTTACACACACCCTCACAGAGGCATTCACAGAAAATAAACAAAGACATACATACACACACACACACACACACCCTCACAGAGACATTCACAGAAAACACACAAAGACTTACACACACCCTCACAGAGGCATTCACAGAAAAGAAACAAAGACATACATACACACACACACACACACACCCTCACAGAGACACCCACAGAAAATGCACAAAGAAATACGCACACCCTCACATAGACATCCACAGAACATGCACAAAGACATACACACACACACAGAGACATCCACAGAAAACACACAAAGACATACACACGCACCCTCACAGAGGCATCCACAGAAAATACACAAAGACATACACACGCACCCTCACAGAGGCATCCACAGAAAATACACAAAGACATACAAACATACACACATACACACCCTCACAGAGACACCCACAGAAAATGCACAAAGACATGTACACACACGCTCACAGGGACATCCACAGAAAATGCACAAAGACAGACACACACACCCTCACAGAGACACCCACAGAAAATGTACAAAGACATACACACACCCTCACAGAGACACTCACAGAAAATGCACAAAGACATACGCACACACCCTCACAGAGGCATCCACAGAAAATACGACATACACATACACCCTCAGTGACATCCACAGAAAATGCACCAAGACAGACACACACACCATCACAGGAGACCCACAGAAAAAAAAGCATACACACTCATAGAGACACCAACAAAAGCACAACGATATAAGCACAGATACCCATAGAAACACTCACAGGAAGTAAAATTTCTGCACATTGCCATCCCCTAAATCAACAGTGTGTGACATGCATGATAAAAAATAGCAGAAATTAAGAGATCACTTTTTAAAGAATCATATTTGTAAATGTGCAAACGAAAATACTTATGTGAATTCAAAATTGTACATTTATGATCGGTCAGAATGGTTAGATGAAGAAAAGTACTTTTGAAAAGTTGACATATTTTGGGGGGTTCTCCCCATTTTCTCCAACCAAGAGCACCACTTCAAATCTGGTGTACAAATGTTCCCATCTGTCAGCTGTACTTATGGATTTTGAAAATGCTGTACTCTATATGGTCTTGGTGGAATCATAAGCTGTGGTACTCAGTCTCATACCATTAGATCTGGTTAAATGCAGGGTTTTTGCAAATTAAATTGTGCTAAATTAACCTGTCTCATTTCAAACACTGAGCAATCTTAGCCTGAGAGTATAACATTTTATGCAGATGTAAAATCTTAGATAAAATGTCTCCTGGCATCTGGAAAGTCCTTGCATAAAGGGGCAGTAAACTGGAATGTAATTAAAATATATATAAATAAAAAAAATCATATCTGCCAAAAGGGCACCAACCATTTGTGTATTGAGGAGGAAACATTTATGCATGGTTTTAAATATAGAATTTCTACAGCATTGTCAAATAATCATAAATACGCTGCTGCATATTGCTTAAAAAAATGTGTTTTTATGGACCCCTGGTCCCACCATACAACTACCACACTGAAGTTACAATCCGTAATTGCACAAATAAATAAAAAACATTTACTAAGTAAGTCCTACCTCCTCTGCAAATGAAAGTGATTTGCCGTCGGACTCAGGCACGCACTGTACAACCTAAAGTTCCAAGTCCTCACACTGTGCATAGTGGTTTAGTGCACACTCAGAAATCCTCTCAAATGCTAATGCTTTACTCCTTGTAATGACATTTTCAACGCTCAATAGCACTCTGCTGTAGCATCCTCTGGTTGCTGCCAAAAGGTAATATAATAAAATAATAATAGTTGTGCTTGCCTCATCTGGCCCAGTGGACCCCTGAAAGTAGTTACCCCTTTCACCCCCTGATGGTGGCCTTGCAACCTTCAACTGCCAGACATGAAGCTTGGAGAGGCCCAAAGTTTTTTTTTCAAATTTACCCAATAAATCCTTTAAAAAGGAAAACTGTTTTTAGATTAACCTTTTGTGGTAATCAGGGTCGAGGCCTTGAGTATGTGGGTCAGGTGCTTATTAAGAAATCATTAGCATTTCTTCCAGATGCTGTTTATTCTTTGCTACATGCTTCAAATGCAGAGCATGACGATATCAGCTTTAAGACATCCTCTCACCTGGAGACTTTCTGGCAGCAGTATAAATGGTAAAAGACACACCTGAGTGGAAGAATTTTGAGGCAAGCCCAATAACCAGGCTGGAATCTGTGTCTGTGAGCATTTTATTTGAATCAGGAATCCATTCCAGTAGAGAACATAATATTCTGTCTCAAATGCTAAGGTCTAAGAATATCTACTCTGGTGATAGCTGGAATAGAGGTTATTTGAAGTTAAAGGGAAAGTCTACTCTAGAATTTTTAATGTTAAAAAGATAGATAATCCATTTATTACCCATTCACCAGTTTTGCATAACCAACACTGTTATATTAATATACTTTTTACTTCTGTGATTACCTTGTATTTAAGCCTCTGCAGACTGCTCCCTTATTTAAGTTCTTTTGACATGTGTAGAGGTGTACACTAAGCGCCTGCTGACGATAGACCCTTTAGCTTTGGATGATTGACACCTAGCTGTCGAACAACAATAGTAGAATAGTGGGAGTGTAGCCAAAGCGCCTAACCTAACGGAGGCTGGGTCTGAGTGAACAATTCAATAATAAAATAGATTGGATTTATTCAGATAATAACATTAACATGTAAGATAATAACATTAATGGCTTGGTTATACAGGGCATATACAGCTGATTACCAAAGGTATATGTATATTAACAGTGTATTAACCATAAACACATGGATCCATGTACTAAAAAATAACTTAAAATATCTTAAAATACTATAAAATCAGATATCAAACAGATATATTACAAACAGATCATTCTGAAACAATAACATGTGAGTAAATATGCGTATATATGCAAAATGGCTTGAGATTCAAGAAATGGTAAAAAAAAGTATTGTTGATCGTTGCAACTTGGTGTTTAGATAAACTGTGTATGGTGTTAACTTAGCTGTATTGGTAATCTGTTTACTCCGTGGTACATATATGTGTAATAGATATTCTAACTACACATGTAGAAAGGTGATAGTGTGCCTAAGGGTGTATAACCATAGAAACAATAGCAAAACAAAAATTGAACCAATCAGTGTGGAGGGGGTAATAAAAGTAAAAAAACACAAATCAAAATCAAAGATTGAATAAAGAAGTTAAAGGCAGACACAGAGGCCAAATTGACTGCAGTTAGTGTCTAAAAAATGTGTGCAAATTCCAATGTGATCCGAGAAGGCTCAGTGAAGGGTTGATGTGCTAGTTAAATTTAATGTTCCTAAAAGCACTAGGGCTTTGATAAAAGAAAAACAAATTGTGGTTCCTTAGAGTGGGAGATTAGTTGCTAGTAGACTTCCCAAATAAGTGTAGCAGACTTCACAGATCATATGAAGAAGTGACTTCCACTGAGGAGTGTTTAAATAATAGTCAAACTTCCTTAGTGACTGTATAGATTGATCCTTCTGTAAAAAAAAAAAAGGAACAATAGCATAGAACGTATGGATACGGAATATATAATGAAATAGTGTTATATTACTATTTCATTATATATTCTGTATCTATACGTTCTACGCTATTGTTCCTCTATCTAATACCTTTTAAGTATTAGAAATATTGCATGCAAATAGAAGCATCTCACATATGAATTATATATGTGTACTCCATTATTGTGCAGCAGATCACTTTGCGCATGTGAACGTTTTTTCTAAGCTACGTTACTTGTGATGTCTCCTAGCGCCACGTCATCGCTGGAGCAGATGTGCACAGCGCTGGCTGTTAGTGCTTGCCGAACGCGGCCTATATGGCACTCATGAACTAACAATATCTAACTGTGAAAAACTGTCAAAATCCACTAAGATAAGATGCAGTTCAAAGGCTTTAGCATATGAGCCTACCTAGGTTTAGTTTTTCACAAAGAATACAGAGAGAGTAAAGCAAATTTGATGATAAAAATAAATTGGAAAGTTGTTTAAAATTACATACCCTATCTGAATCATAAAAGTTTAATTTTACTAGACTATTACTTAAAACTTTTTTGCAGGATAATAGAAGAATCCATCTGACAAACTTTCTTTATAATGTTAGAGGGAGATGCTAAAATGTTGCTTTAAGTGTGGTTCAAGAGGACATTTCTCTTTAGCATGTGATAAAGTCAGATTAAGTTTGTTTTTATGGAATTTGGTCATCCAAGAAGTGAATTCATCAACATCATTGTTTGCAATTTGTGCTATGAGCCTGGTCATTCATATATTATGGGTGAGATTACAAGTGGCGCACTAAATTTTTTATCTACACTCAAAGTAGAATATTTGCGCAAGCACATTAGCACACATATTACAAGTTGAAAGTAAAAAGTTAGTGCAAGAGCGAATACTCAGGTACACTAACTTCAGGACTTCCAATATTGTGACAGCACTAACTTCTCCACATAGACTTCTACGTGGCGTGCTGAAAAAATAACTATTATAACTAATATAACTATTACCATTATTGTATTGCGTTAGCAATACTTCAAATGTTCTTTTATATATATATATAAATATAAATATATATATATATATATATATATATATATATATAGAGTCCAAACAGGACAGCACAATCTCACCCATAAATGACAAATGCCACGGTGCACTGCTGTAAGCATATCCAAACAATCCAGCCGCCTGCATTTCTGGATTGTTTATATATATATATATATAAACATAGAAACATAGAATTTGACGGTAGATAAGAACCAAAAAGGCCCATCAAGTCTACCCATATTACATGTTAATTTTTCCTTAGGATAGCCTTATGCATGTCCCAGGCATCTTTGTGTTTACCACCTCAATTGGAAGTTTATTCCATGAATCCACCACCCTTTCTGTAAAAAAAATGCTTCCTCAAATTTCCCCTGAATCTGCTACCCTCTAACTTTAGATTGTGACCCCTTGTTTGTGTGTGTGACCCCATATTTGTGTGTGTGTGTATATATATATGTATGTGTGCAGTGGCGGACCTAATAAACAAAGGGTACTAATACAACCCCCCCCCCTCAAGATATCCTGTATTTGCATAAAACAAAATTTATGCTTACCTGATAAATTTATTTCTCTTGTGGTGTATCCAGTCCACGGATCATCCATTACTTGTGGGATATTCTCCTTCCCAACAGGAAGCTGCAAGATGATCACCCACAGCAGAGCTGTCTATATAGCTCCTCCTCTAACTGCCACTACCAGTCATTCGACTGAAGACAAGCAAGAGAAAGGAGAAACCATAGGGTGCAGTGGTGACTGTAGTTTAAAAATAAAACACACCTGCCTTAAAATGACAGGGCGGGCCGTGGACTGGATACACCACAAGAGAAATAAATTTATCAGGTAAGCATAAATTTTGTCATCCATTACTTGTGGGATACCAATACCAAAGCTAAAGGACACGGATGAAGGGAGGGACAAGGCAGGTGCTTAAACGGAAGGCACCACTGCCTGCAAAACCTTTCTCCCAAAAATAGCCTCCGAAGAAGCAAAAGTATCAAATTTATAGAATTTTGAAAAAGTATGAAGCGAAGACCAAGTCCCCGCCTTACAAATCTGTTCAACAGAAGCCTAATTCTTAAAAGCCCATGTGGAAGCTACCGCTCTAGTAGAACGAGCTGTAATCTCATAAGCTAAGCGTATTATACTCCTTAGCCAAAAAGAAGAAGAAGTTGCCGAAGCCTTTTGGCCTCTCCTCTGTCCAGAGTAGACAACAAACAATGCAGATGTTTGACGAAAATCTTTAGTAGCTTGTAAATAAAACTTTAAAGCACGAACCACATCAAGATTGTGTAAAAGACGTTCCTTCTTTGAAGAAGGATTAGGACACAGTGACGGTACAACAATCTCCTGCTTGATATTTTTATTAGATACCACCTTAGGTAGAAAACCAGGTTTGGTACGTAACACTACCTTATCGGAATTAAAAATGAGATAAGGAGAATCACATTGTAAAGCAGATAACTCCGAAACTCTTCGAGTCGAGGAGATAGCTACTAAAAACAAAACTTTCCAAGATAAGAGCTTAATATCTATGGAATGCAAAGGTTCAAACGGAACCCCTTGAAGAACCTTAAGAACTAAATTTAAACTCCAAGGCGGAGCAACAGGTTTAAACACAGGCTTAATTCTGACTAAAGCCTGACAAAACGCCTGCACGTCTGCAACCTCAGCCAGACGTTTGTGCAAAAGAATACACAGAGCAGAAATCTGTCCCTTTAAGAAACTTGCTGACAAACCCTTCTCCAACCCATCTTGGAGAAAAGATAATATCCTAGGAATCCTGACCTTACTCCATGAGTAACCCTTGGATTCACACCAATGAAGATATTTACACCATATCTTATGATAGATTTTCCTGGTGACAGGCTTTCGCGCCTGTATTAAGGTATCAATGACCGACTCGGAGAAACCACGCTTTGATAAAATCAAGCGTTCAATCTCCAAGCAGTCAGCCGCAGAGAAATTAGATTTGGATGGTTGAAAGGACCCTGAAGTAGAAGGTCCTGCCTCAGAGACAGAGTCCATGGTGGAAAGGATGACATGTCCACCAGATCTGCATACCAAGTCCTGCATGGCCACGCAGGTTCTATCAAAATCACAGATGCTCTCTCCTGCTTGACCTTGGTGATCAGACGAGGGAGCAGAGGAAACGGTGGAAACACATAAGCCAGGTTGAAGAACCAAGGCACTGCTAGAGCATCTATCAGCGCTGCCTTGGGATCCCTGGACCTGGATCCGTAACAAGGAAGCTTGGCGTTCTGGCGAGACGCCATGAGATCCAGTTCTGGTTTGCCCCAACGTTGAATCAACTGTGCAAACACCTCCGGATGGAGCTCCCACTCCCCCGGATGAAAAGTCTGTCGACTTAGAAAATCCGCCTCCCAGTTCTCTACTCCTGGGATATGGATAGCTGATAGGTGGCAAGAGTGAATCTCTTCCCAACGAATTATCTTTGAAACCTCCAACATCGCTAGGGAACTCCTTGTTCCCCCTTGATGCTTGATGTAAGCTACAGTCGTGATGTTGTCCGACTGAAATCTGATGAACCTCACTGCCGCTAGCTGAGGCCAAGCCTGAAGAGCATTGAATATCGTTTCTACCTGTAAGGCCTCTTCCAGAGACTCAAACCAGAAGGCCGCAGCAGCAGTGACCGGGCAATGCATGCAAGAGGCTGGAGAATAAAACCTTGTTGAATAAACATTTTCTTAAGGTAACCCTCTAACTTTTTATCCATTGGATCTAGGAAAGCACAACTGTCCTCGACGGGAATAGTTGTACGCTTAGCTAGGGTAGAAACTGCTCCCTCCACCTTAGGGACCGTTTGCCATAAGTCCCGTGTAGCGGCATCTATTGGAAACATTTTCTTAAAAATAGGAGGGGGAATGAACGGTACACCTGGTCTATCCCATTCCTTAGTAATAATTTCTGAAAACCTTTTAGGTATTTTTCAGGATCCTTACATATGAATCTTCCTTTAACAAAGCATGTTAATGTCTCACAAGGGGAACCAGCGCCTGTACAAGAGGTTACCCCTGTGAGGTTATTATATGCCCTTTTGTGAATAAGCATGAAATGTGGATTCACAATAAATCACAGCATGGCAATAAGTTTATCTAGAACAAGGTAACATACACTTATACACATATGTTATATGTATACACACAGACCTCTAAAGGAAGCACGCTTAGGTGAAGATATAGTTCAGAAGAAAAGCGTAACAGGTAACAATTCCCTTAGGAAACTAACATAAGTGCAGTTCAATAGCAGAGTTACATTAGGAGAACCGGAGACAGATTTAGGGGTAAATCAAACCTTGTCCGTTTGAATCCGGCGTCTGTCAGCAGGGAGGCTGGAACTACAGAGACACTGCAGGATGCGGCGGGCAGTAGCTGATGACGTAGCCGCTCTAGACAACTGCGGTCTCAGCTGACAGCTTGTGAAGGAAACTCGGGACACGGAGCTTGGATTTCCTTGCTAGCGAGCAGGAACGTTGGATTCCAGCAAGGAATACTTCAAAGAAGAATATGGCATGTAAGCAGGTAGTGCTTACTCAGGCAAGTGCATGAGAGGTTCAGAAGTCTGAGAAATCTCAATCAACCAGCGATGTAGCTAGGGAGGAGTCAGAATATATAGCTGGTTGAATAAAGGGGTAGGTCCGTGGAGTTTAACCCTTACAGTATTGGAAAAACATCAGTGTAAACAGGCACTGCATAGTATTTATCCAATCTACACAATTTCTCTGGCACTATAATGGTGTCACAGTCATCCAGAGTAGCTAAAACCTCCCTGAGCAACACGCGGAGGTGTTCAAGCTTAAATTTAAATGTTGACATATCAGAATCAGGTTGAAGCATCTTCCCTGAGTCAGAAAAATCACCCACAGAAAGAAGCTCTCCTGCCTCAGCTTCTGCATATTGTGAGGGGATATCAGACATAGCTACTAAAGCGTCAGAGTGCTCTGTATTTTTTCTAGCCCCAGAGCTGTCTCGCTTTCCTTGTAACCCTGGTAGTTTGGACAATACCACTGTAAGGGTATGATCCATAACTGCCGCCATGTCTTGTAAAGTAAACGCCATGGGCGCGCTAGATGTACTTGACGCCTCTTGAGCGGAAGTCCCTTGAGCGGGAGTCAAAGGTTCTGACACGAGGGGCGAGTTAGTCGGCATAACTTCCCCCTTGTCAGTTTCCTCTGGTGATAAATCTTTTAAAGACAGAATATGATCTTTATAACAAAGTAAAATCAGTACATTTGGTACACATTCTAAGAGGGGGTTCCACAATGGCTTCTAAACATAATGAACAAGGAGTTTCCTCTATGTCAGACATGTTTAAACAGACTAGCAATGAGACCAGCAAGCTTGGAAAACACTTTGATAAATGTAAACAAGCAAAAAATAAAAACGGTACTGTGCCTTTAAGAGAAACAAATTTTGTCAGAAATTGAAAAACAGTGATAAAACAGTGATAAAAAGCAGTAATTTTTACAGTGTGTATAATAGACTAACAGAGCATTGCACCCACTTGCAAATGGATGATTAACCCCTTATTTTCAAAACCGGATCAAAAAAACGATATAAACGTTTTTCAACAGTCACAACAAACTGCCACAGCTCTGCTGTGGCCCTACCTGCCCATATAACGACTTTGAAAGGCACAAAAACCCTTAAGAGAGGTCCTAAGTGTTCAGGGGACTCCTTCAGCGAAACTGGATGTCTCAAGCTGCAAAATCTAATGCGCATTTAGGCGTGAAGATAGGCCCCTCCCAACCTGTATTCACAGTGAGAGGGCCTAACAAAACTATCCCTAGGCAAAATCTAGCCAGCCATGTGGAAAAAACTGGGCCCTAATAAAGTTGTATCACCAATATGTATAAAAAAACGTTTAAACACTTCCAGCAAACGTTTTATTTTTCAGTAATGTGAGAAAGTAATAAGAATATTACCTTTTACAGCAAGCATGATACTAGTCATTATTAAATCACTGTAATCAGGCTTACCTTAAATAAATCCGGTATTAACAACATTTTCTAGCATATTCATTTCTCTAGAAAAATTTAAACTGCACATACCTCATAGCAGGAGACCCTGCACGCCATTCCCCCAGCTGAAGTTACCTCTCTCTTCAGTTATGTGTGAGAACAGCAATGGATCTTAGTAACAACCTGCTAAGATCATCAAAGACCACAGGCAGACTCTTCTTCTACTTTCTGCCTGAGGCTAAAATAGTACAACTCTGGTACCATTTGAAAATAACAAACTTTTGATTGAAGATAAACTAAATAAAAACACCACATCTCTCTAGCTACTTCCTTTCTTGTCGAGAGCTGCAAGAGAATGACTGGTAGTGGCAGTTAGAGGAGGAGCTATATAGACAGCTCTGCTGTGGGTGATCCTCTTGCAGCTTCCTGTTGGGAAGGAGAATATCCCACAAGTAATGGATGATCCGTGGACTGGATACACCTTACAAGAGAAAAACATATAACCAGTTGTGGGATATGCAGTTGCACTGAATATAAACACCACACTGTGCCCTATAAAATTATAAATAAATATATATTTATAGATCTATATAAATATATTTATATATACATATAGATAACTATTTAAAAACACACACATAATATATATATATACAGTATATATATATATATATATATATATATATATATATACACACATAATATATAAAGACATTTTTATATATATAATATATATATATATACATATATATATATACACATAAATATATACATAAATATATATATATATATATACACACACACACATATATATATATATGTACACATAAATATATATATATATATATATATATATATACACATACAGTATATACATATATATATGTATACAGTATATATATTACCAAAAGTCAATCAAACCAGCTCATAGAACCACCCAAATTAATAATATAGTGTGGAAAACCTGAGACATCTAAAATTGTGTATCTCAGGGTGTTCAGGAGGAATCAAACAAATAAATTATACCTTTAGCAGAACAGAAAATTTAAGAAAGAAAGAAAAGAAAGAAAAAAGAAAGGATTCCTTAGCCAGCACTATCTATATCAATACTATAATTCATAAACAGAGAATCCGCATATATGAGAGTATTAAATCACATCAAAGACAAAGATTTGGAACACACAATATCCTATATAATATATAAATGTATTCATTACAAATATCTAATTCATAAACAAAAACAAAAACATAATCCACTTTAAATATGTTAAAAACATATTTAAAGTGGATTATGTTTTTGTTTTTGTAGATGCCCCTCTCTCACCGCACTGCACCGACAGAGAGACCTTTTGACAGCAGGCAAACAGGCACAGTTAGGTCTTCTAAAATGTAATGCTGGACACTAGGAGCCAAGAAGGAAGTTACTGAAGGAAACGGAACTCAGACCTCAGCACAGTGTCACTGCCTGCGCTCTGTGCTTGATATCCTTTGCTCTGCACCGCTGCCCCCCTCAGACATCTAATACCCAGGCAATTTAAAATAAATTCATGCATAATGTGCAGTCTGCATTAGCCTCGCCAGCCAAATCTTCATGTAAAAAAGAAAAAATCCAGACATACACAGCAGCTTGCTGATGCGCTGCTTTTTGGGCCCTCCTCCCAGCTCGGGCCCCGGTGCCATTGCACCTGCTGCACCTCTAGTTGTTCCGCCCCTATATATGTGCACATACATATTTACATATAACACAAATACACATATACTGTATATATATATATACCTATATACATTTATATAGACGTGTATACATACACACATTTAGACATCTATATATATATATTTATATATGTATATATATATATATATATATAAATATATATATATATACTCACATTAATTTCACACTGTGATTAAGGACAAAGGAAGGAAGATGTGAGTTCTTCAAATACTGTTATCCTAAAACCTTAGCAACAGGATGAAGAATCTTACTGGCATGTTCAACAAACCAAAGGGAAAAGTGTACGTCCTAAGCAGCAAAGAGGTCCCAAGTGTAAGAGTACAGATTTGAATAAAGTCTGGAAGTGGGAGCCTGGAGCTTACAAATGGTTGTAAGTCCCTTGACAATTCATAGGGTGACAAAGTAGAGAAAGCAGAGACAACCTAAGGTTGTTTTGGACTAGTTCTTTGGAAGCATCACCCATTATAAAGGAGAGTGTACTGATATTAGGAATTGGTGTCCCATGGCTCGCCTTAATTTTGATTATAAATTTTTGTCATACAGGTATTAGCGCACCTGTGGCTTTCACTTGAGCGAAAACGTTTAATTTTCAACTTGTAATATGAACACAAGAAAATAATCACTATTGATTTAACTTGAGCAGGGCTAGAACTCAATAGAGCTAATACTCTACAGGAAAGCTTATCTAGCACGTTGTCATAAACCTTCAAGAGGAAAATGAGATGATTTACTATTAAGTGAATAGACTAGATAAACAGGAAGTCAGATTTGCTATTGCTCAGGACAGAATGCAACTTAAGTTCCAAAAATGTCTTCACTCTTATCTCCCTGAGGGCAGAGGCTACAGTGATCAATTCTAAGTAGTCGATTTATCAAGCTGAGGCGGACAGGGGCGCATATATACACCCCTGTCCGCAGCAGCTTGCCTCTGGCGGGCTAAACTCCGCTGCCAGAGTTCAGCATTGCACACAAGCGATATTTTGCGCTTGTGTGCAACGCAGGCCCCTGCCCGCGCACAGCCAATCAGGCATGGGCAGAAGCTGTCAATTTCCCCGATCGGACGAGAGGTGGTAAAAGGGTAGGGAAGCAGTGGTCTGATGACCGCTGCTTGTTAAATATGGCATGCAGGTTCTCTTGTGAGAACCTGCAGTCGTTGGCAGGTTTTTAAAGATTTTTTTTTTAATTATGCAGGAAAAAAAACAAAAAATCGAGTAGGGTCTTAGGGGTTTCTGAGTCTTAAGGGAGCTGAGGTTCACATACTTATCCCCCCTCAATCCAGCTACCTTAAGTCCTGTGCAGTTGCCTGGCACTTAATAATGTATAGATAATGATCAAGTGGTAAAGAAAAGGCAACGGACATGTATTTTTCATTAGGATCCACTTTTTAAGCGGCAATATTGCAACTCTATCTACTATATACATATGCTCCCAATACTAAACAAAAAATACTAAAATGCTAAAATAAATGGAGCCTTAATGCAAAAAAAGGGTTAGAAAATGCATAGAAATCTATCGCCTAGATTACGAGTCTTGCGTTAGCCTTAAAAAGCAGCTTTGAGAGGTCCCAACACTACTTTTTAATGCCTCCTGGTATTACGAGTCTTGCAGGTACAAGTGTACTGCTCACTTTTTTTCCGCGACTCGAGCATACCGCAAATCCCCTTACGTCAATTGGGTATCCTATCTTTTCAATGGGATTTTCCTAACGCCGGTATTACGAGTCTTGGAAATCGTGAGCGATAGACCCTCTCCTGTCAAGACTCCTACCGCATTTAAAAGTCAGTAGTTAAGAGTTTTATGGGCTAACGCCATAACATAAAACTCTTAACTAAAGTGCTAAAAAGTACACTAACACCCATAAACTACCTATTAACCCCTAAACCGAGGCCCCCCTGACATCACAAACACTTAAATAAAAATTTTAACCCCTAATCTGCTGACCGGACATCGCCACCACTGTAATAAATATATTAACCCCTAAACCGCTGCACTCCCGTCCCTAACATCGCCGACACCTACCTACATTTATTAACCCCTAATCTGCCACCCCCAACGTCGCCGCTACTATATTAAATGTATCAACCCCTAAACCTAAGTCTAACCCTAACACCCCCTAACTTAAATATAATTAAAATAAATCTAAAGAAAATTACTACAATTAAATAAATTATTCCTATTTAAAACTAACTTTGTATTTATTTTAACTAGGTACAATAGTTATTAAATAGTTATTAACTATTTAATAGCTACATAGTTAAAAAAAATACAAATTTACCTGTAAAATAAAACCTAAGTTATAATTACACCTAACACTACAATACAATTAAATAAATTTACTAAACTGACTACAATTAAATACAATTATCTAAATTACAAAAAAAAAACCCACTAAATTACAGAAAATAATAAAATAATTACAATTTTTTAAACTAATTACACCTAATCTAATCCCCCTAATAAAATAAAAAAGCCCCTCAAAATAATAAAAATCCCTACCCTATACTAAATTACAAATAGCCCTTAAAAGGGCTTTTTGCGGGGCATTGCCCCAAAGTAATCAGCTCTTTCACCTGTAAAAAAATACAATACCCCAACATTAAAACCCACCACCCACACACCCAACCCTACTCTAAAACCCACACAATCCCCCATTAATAAAACCTAACACTAACCCCTTGAAGATTAAATTAATTTAATTATAGTGTAGTGTTAGGTCTAATTGTAACTTACGTCAGGTTTTATTTTACAGGTAAATTTGTATTTTTTTAACTAGGTAGCTATTAAATAGTTAATAACTATTTAATAACTATTGTACCTAGTTAAAATAAATACAAAGTTGCCTGTAAAATAAAAATAAACCCTAAGATGGCTACAATGTAATTATTAGTTATATTGTAGCTAGCTTAGGGTTTATTTTATATGTAAGTATTTAGTTTTAAATAGGAATAATTTATTTAATTGTAGTAATTTTCTTTAGATTTATTTTAATTATATTTAAGTTAGGGGGTGTTAGGGTTAGGCTTAGACTTTAGGTTTAGGGGTTAATATATTTATTATAGTGGCAGCGACGTTGGCGGCGGCAGATTAGGGGTTAATAAGTGTAGTTAGGTGGCAGCGACATTGGGGGCGGCAGAGTGGGGTTAATAAATAAAAAGTAGGTGTCGGCGATGTTGGGGGCAGCAGATTAGGGGTTCATAGGGATAATGTAGGTGGCGGCGGTGTCCGGAGCATCAGATTAGGGGTTAATAATATAATGTAGGTGTCAGCGATAGCGGGGACGGCAGATTAGGGGTTAATAAG
The DNA here is from genome assembly GCF_027579735.1 of Bombina bombina. Taxonomy (NCBI): domain Eukaryota; kingdom Metazoa; phylum Chordata; class Amphibia; order Anura; family Bombinatoridae; genus Bombina; species Bombina bombina. The sequence continues at coordinate 165,040,442 of NC_069504.1, read as the reverse complement.
TGTAAGATTAGGGGTGTTTAGACTCGGGGTTCATGTTAGGTGTAGACATACATTTTCTTTCCTCATAGGAATCAATGGTGCTGCGTTAGGAGCTGTACGCTACTTTTTTGTAGGTGTTAGTTTGTTTCCAGCCAAATCTGCCCCATTGATTCCTATAGGGAAATTGTGCATGAGCACGTTTAGCCAGCTCACCGCTACCCGTAAGCAGCGCTGGTATTACAGTGAGATGCGGAGCAAAATTTTGCTCTCCGCTCAGTTTTTTGGGGCTAACGCCGGGTTTAAAAAAACCTGTAATACCAGCGTTGTTTGTAGGTGAGCGGTGAGCATAAACTGAGCGTTAGCACCGCAAGCCTTACCGACAAAAACTCGTAATCTAGCCGTATGTTTTTCTTGGCACACCATATAAGTCATTTATCATTTAGGAGGTGCACCAAAGTTAAATTTTGAAGTTCAGTTAAAGGCATTAAATACAAATTGTGAACTACATGATTATGAACCTTCATAAATAAGAATAATTTTGCAATGAGTATATTGTTTTATGTTTAGTCTTTTCACTGATTTCCATGTCCCACAGAACAAAAGAACCCCTGCTAACCAATCACAAACTAGTATTCAGATATAGCACAAACTCTGTTTGCACATGTGCAGACTAGAGTAGTCTGCACTCTTATATTCCCTTAAGGAGGTTTAGCACTGGTTTAACTTAGTTACTATTAAAAAGAATGATTTGCCTATTTTGATTGTTGATGCAAAGTTGATAATCTACTTTTTAAAAGCATGTGACACCACAGAAGCTTAGGGAGAGAAGGAAAAGTAAACAAAGCTCACATCATTTGTCTAAAAGCATTAAAGGGATAGTGAACACCAGAATATTATTGCTTAAAAAGATAGATAATCCCTTTATTATCCATTCCCCAGTTTTGCATAACCAACACAGTTATAATAATACATGTGTTACCTCTGTAATTACCTTGTATCTAAGCTTCTGCAGACTGCCTCCTTGTATTTCAGGCAATTAGTGCTGATTCTTAAATAACTCCACATGCATGAGCACAATGTAATTTATATGAAACACATGAACTAATGCTCTCTAGCTGTGAAAAACTGTCAAAGGCATTTAGATAAGATGCGACCTTCAAGAGCTTAAAAATTAGCATATGAGCCCACCTAGGTTTAGCTTTCAACTAAGAATACCAAAAGAACAAAGCAAATTTTATGAAAAAAGTAAATTAGAAAGTTGTTTAAAATTACATGCCCCACCCACACACCCAACCCTACTCTAAAACCCACACAATCCCCCCTTAATAAAACCTAACACTAACCCCTTGAAGATTAAATTAATTTAATTATAGTGTAGTGTTAGGTGTAATTGTAACTTACGTCAGGTTTTATTTTACAGGTAAATTTGTATTTTTTTAACTAGGTAGCTATTAAATAGTTAATAACTATTTAATAACTATTGTACCTAGTTAAAATAAATACAAAGTTGCCTGTAAAATAAAAATAAACCCTAAGATGGCTACAATGTAATTATTAGTTATATTGTAGCTAGCTTAGGGTTTATTTTATATGTAAGTATTTAGTTTTAAATAGGAATAATTTATTTAATTGTAGTAATTTTCTTTAGATTTATTTTAATTATATTTAAGTTAGGGGGTGTTAGGGTTAGGCTTAGACTTTAGGTTTAGGGGTTAATATATTTATTATAGTGGCAGCGACGTTGGCGGCGGCAGATTAGGGGTTAATAAGTGTAGTTAGGTGGCAGCGACATTGGGGGCGGCAGAGTGGGGTTAATAAATAAAAAGTAGGTGTCGGCGATGTTGGGGGCAGCAGATTAGGGGTTCATAGGGATAATGTAGGTGGCGGCGGTGTCCGGAGCATCAGATTAGGGGTTAATAATATAATGTAGGTGTCAGCGATAGCGGGGACGGCAGATTAGGGGTTAATAAGTGTAAGATTAGGGGTGTTTAGACTCGGGGTTCATGTTAGGTGTAGACATACATTTTCTTTCCTCATAGGAATCAATGGTGCTGCGTTAGGAGCTGTACGCTACTTTTTTGTAGGTGTTAGTTTGTTTCCAGCCAAATCTGCCCCATTGATTCCTATAGGGAAATTGTGCATGAGCACGTTTAGCCAGCTCACCGCTACCCGTAAGCAGCGCTGGTATTACAGTGAGATGCGGAGCAAAATTTTGCTCTCCGCTCAGTTTTTTGGGGCTAACGCCGGGTTTAAAAAACCCTGTAATACCAGCGTTGTTTGTAGGTGAGCGGTGAGCATAAACTGAGCGTTAGCACCGCAAGCCTTACCGACAAAAACTCGTAATCTAGCCGTATGTTTTTCTTGGCACACCATATAAGTCATTTATCATTTAGGAGGTGCACCAAAGTTAAATTTTGAAGTTCAGTTAAAGGCATTAAATACAAATTGTGAACTACATGATTATGAACCTTCATAAATAAGAATAATTTTGCAATGAGTATATTGTTTTATGTTTAGTCTTTTCACTGATTTCCATGTCCCACAGAACAAAAGAACCCCTGCTAACCAATCACAAACTAGTATTCAGATATAGCACAAACTCTGTTTGCACATGTGCAGACTAGAGTAGTCTGCACTCTTATATTCCCTTAAGGAGGTTTAGCACTGGTTTAACTTAGTTACTATTAAAAAGAATGATTTGCCTATTTTGATTGTTGATGCAAAGTTGATAATCTACTTTTTAAAAGCATGTGACACCACAGAAGCTTAGGGAGAGAAGGAAAAGTAAACAAAGCTCACATCATTTGTCTAAAAGCATTAAAGGGATAGTGAACACCAGAATATTATTGCTTAAAAAGATAGATAATCCCTTTATTATCCATTCCCCAGTTTTGCATAACCAACACAGTTATAATAATACATGTGTTACCTCTGTAATTACCTTGTATCTAAGCTTCTGCAGACTGCCTCCTTGTATTTCAGGCAATTAGTGCTGATTCTTAAATAACTCCACATGCATGAGCACAATGTAATTTATATGAAACACATGAACTAATGCTCTCTAGCTGTGAAAAACTGTCAAAGGCATTTAGATAAGATGCGACCTTCAAGAGCTTAAAAATTAGCATATGAGCCCACCTAGGTTTAGCTTTCAACTAAGAATACCAAAAGAACAAAGCAAATTTTATGAAAAAAGTAAATTAGAAAGTTGTTTAAAATTACATGCCCTATCTGAATCATAAAAGTTTAATTTGGATTTTACAATCCCTTTAACACAAGCCTCCCTGGGATAAAGTCAAATAAGCACAATTTTTAGATGAATTTTACAGCAAAAGGCTGCAAAATAAATAATGAATGTATATTGCAATAATTTTTCACTTGAAATAATGAATACATTTTATGTGTTGTTGAAACGTCAGGTTTAATGGTTCTTTAAGAGACAGATAAAACGTTTTTCACATTTAACTAAGAATTTAAAATCAGTTAGAAACATATGTTTTTTTTGGCCATTTAATATAGATAGATCTAAATGATTTTTTGTTTTTTTGCTATTGGGCTTGACGCCCAGAAATACTATGCTAGAAGTTGCTAACATGCAATAGTATAATATTACTGATATGATCCTGTAACATAACTCAGCTGTAGTGAAACAAAAACCATAATGTTTGCTTAGATGTGACCTTTTGGTGCCCTGTATATATATAAAGTTGATTGTAAAAAAGCTGTGATTTTCAAGTTATTTTTCTCTCCACACAATATTTCAAATATCATACGGAAAACATAAACAATTATCTCTAACCCTGCTGTGTAATTTGTAACTTGTACCATAATTTGATGCACATATTAAATGAAAAGTCACAACTATTGAAACTGCAACTGAGTATATTTCAAAGTAAAAGGAAATTAATGATTATTGAAAATATTCCATGCCAATCTAACCATAAAACTATGCACTGAGTTATGCTTTCACAATCAAATCTTCTTGAAGAAGGTGCTCTTCTTAATATGTAGTTAATATGTAGTTAACTAGGATATGGTTAACTATCCTACTTGTTTTTTTTGCAAAATGTTGACAGAAACTCTCAATGCTGTCATTGCCTTTAGTGAGATAAGAGAGATGACATTAGAGAACTTATGTTCTACTGTCACATGATTTTTGCAGCAAAGGTTGTCTACATAGAAGGGTAAGAAACTGACTGCAGCTAGAGTAGGTGTCTTCTAGCAACCACATCAAAGAAAAAGTTGCTCCTTTGCCTTCCTATAGAGACCACAACCCCCTTGTTTAATTTATTTTTAAACTTTGTTTGTACAGAGTCCTTTACATAGTTAATGGACCCTGTACAAACAAAATGTAAAAATAAAAATAAATGGTAAAATCCTTTTTAATTTATGAATAATACATTTTGATTTCTATTACATATAACCCACTGCTTAGTTGTTTTATGTTACAACAATGAAACAAACTGTTGTATATCCCTCCCTCTAACTGTTTTTTGTGAGAACTAAATACACAGAAAATATCTAAACTGAGAGGAACAGATTATCTGGGCCGGGGGCAGCAAAAAGCTTTTAAGGGTTTAAACAATTTTAGAACTAATTTTATAGAGAAGTTATTTAAAATTATTTGAGACACAGACCTTTGCATTAGAAGGCAAGTACACCAATACTAAGCAAAATGAGCTACTTGAAAGGATGGATTGCAATGACATTAAGAAATTAAGTCATAATAGTAATAGCAAACACAACCAGACTAAGAAACAATCAGAGACCATAAGAAAATTGGAAACTAATGAAAACATTATCATCAAACCCGCTGACAAAGGTTGGTGATCCTCATTAGAGACAACTATGTTAAAGAATCGCATAGAATTCTCCACAACAGTAACACCTATGAACTACTCAGACGTGATCCCACTAATATTTTTAAACAAGACAGAGAGATTACTCTTGGAAGCAAAAAATACAGGGATAATTAATAATAAAGAATTCAGTTATCTTAAAATAAGTCAACCAAAAATACCCAATTCTACCAATTACCAAACATGGCCTAAAAAGGAATACCTTTGAATCCTTTATTTTGAAAGAAAAAATCAAAGTCAATCAACTTATACGTTGTACAGACAAAGGTTTAATCTATTTATCGAATGTGAGTATGGACTCCAATACATGGGCCAAACATGTAGACAACGTAAAGATCGTATAAGAGAACATCTTCTACAAATAGAATGGAAAAAAGATGATATACCTATATACAAACATTTTAAAGAAAAACATAATGGAGACACCAAGGCCCTTAAGTATATGGGACTATGTAAGGTCCACAAAGATTGGAGAGGTGGCAACTTTGAAAAAAGATTACTTCTAACAGAATGCAGATGGATATTCAACCTAGATTGCATTTACCCAAAAGGTCTGAATTCCGATTTTGAGGTGGAGGTGGTGCATCTCTTATGAACACATCTCTAGTAAAATATCCCCAGCATTTCCCCCTCCATCTGATACTTAAGATTTAGAAATTTAAATTTTGATCTTCTTTATCATTATTTAACAACCAACAATATTGACCCAAACTAATGATTAATGTCCACACATCCACCTTTTTGGTACCCCTAGATAGGTTCCTCTTGTATATATACACATTTTTGCCTCAATTAGTATACCCCTTTCTAGTATCTGAGATCACTACTGTATTACAGTACCCCTTTTGTGTGATATATTAACGAATACACATATAGGCCTCTATTTATCAAGCCATCAACTTACTTGCATTTGACGGCACCAATACACTCGCCTAAGACCGCCTAACATCGCTGCCACGGACCTGAATACGCTCTCTAAAGTTACCAAAAAAGCTGTCAAAAAGCCACGCACCAAGTACTGGGCGATGAGCAGTGGATTGTTGTTAACTAACAGTCATCGATCTCACTGCTCTTTGGCTTTTTCCCAGCTTCATTGGTATACTGTCACTAAACACCGCAATTATACTATACTGTTTTACCCCTAAACCGCTGCTCCCGGAGCCCACCACAACTTGAATAAAGTTATTAACCCCTAAACCACTGCTCCCGGACCCTGCCGCAACAAAATAAACTTATTAACCCCTAAACCGCCGCTCCCGGACCCGCCGCAACGAAATAAACTTATTAACCCCTAAACCGCCACTTCCGGAGCCCACCGCCACCTACATTATGTTATTAACCCCTAATCTGCTGCCCCCTACACAGCCACCACCTACATTAAATTTATTAACCCCTAATCTGCCGCCCCCAATGTCGCCACCACTATTCTAAATGTATTAACCCCTGAACCTAAGTCTAACCCTAGCACCCCCTAACCTAAATATTATTTAAATAAATCTAAATAAAAATTAATAATATTACCTAAATAATTCCTATTTAAAACTAAATACTTACCTATAAAATAAACCCTAAGCTAGCTACAATATAACTAATAGTTACATTGTAGCTAGCTTAGGGTTTATTTTTATTTTACAGACAAGTTTGTATTTATTTTAACTAGGTAGAATAGTTACTAAATAGTTATTAACTATTTAATAACTACCTAGCTAAAATAAATACAAAAGTACCTGTAAAATAAAACCTAACCTAAGTTACAATAACACCTAACCTTACACTACAATTAAATTAACTAAATTAACAACAATTAAATAAATTAAATTAGCTAAAGTACAAAAAAAACAACACTAAATTACAGAAAATAAAAAACAAATTACAGATATTTAAACTAATTACACCTAATCTAATAGCCTTATCAAAATAAAAAAGCCCCCCTAAAAATAAAAAAGCCCTAGCCTAAACTAAACTATCAATAGCCCTTAAAAGGGCCTTTTGTGGGGCATTGCCCCAAAGTAATCAGCTCTTTTACCTGGAAAAAAAATACAAACAACCCCCCCAAGAGTAAAACCCACCACCCACACAACCAACCCCCCAAATAAATTACTATCTAAAAAAACCTAAGCTCCCCATTGCCCTGAAAAGGGCATTTGGATGTGCATTGCCCTTAAAAGGGCAGTTAGCTCTTTTACAGGCCCAAAGCCCTAACCTAAAAAATAAATCCACCCAATACACCCTTAAAAAAATCCTAACACTAACCCCATGAAGATTCACTTACCGGGAGAAGTCTTCATCCAAGTGGCAAGATGTCCTCAACGAATCCGGCAGAAGTGGTCCTCCAGACTGGCAGAAGTGGTCCTCCAGACGGGCAGAAGTCTTCATCCAGATGGTATCGCGGAGCGGATCCATCTTCAAGACATCCGACGCGGAGCATCCTCTTCTAACAATGTCTTCTTGCTGAATGAATATCACTTTAAGTGACGTCATCCAAGATGGCATCCCTTCGATTCCGATTGGCTGATAGAATTATATCAGCCAATCAGAATTAAGGTAGAAAAAATCCTATTGGCTGATGCAATCAGCCAATAGGATTGAGCTGGCATTCTATTGGCTGTTCCAATCAGCCAATAGAATGTGAGCTCAATCCTATAGTCTGTACAACTGTGAAGATTTTAAACAGTGTTCAGCTCCTATGGAAGGACTTTCTGACAAGCAGCGAATTAGCAAGTAACAGAGTGTAGAGGGAGGAAGTATTGTTACGTTTATATTACACGCCACGGCTTGTGTGTGCCGGGATCAACCGGCCTTCGGCTGTGGAACTTAGCCCCCTCCAGGATCACCTTGCTACACAGAAGAATCTGCTTCTTACGGAAAGAAAAGCCACAGGCGGATTACAAATCATGTGGATTTTTCTTTGATGATCGGTTCAAGGGATATTTTGTCATTTTCAGGACAGCTACTATACAGCATTAACGTTGGCCAACGATAAGTATATTTAAGCTGAACTTTATCTCATGAACTTTATTATTCATCAAAATCTGTTGTTTTGATTGCGAGCATTTACCTCAGTATTTTATGTTTTATTTATATTTCCTTTTTCTTATTTGTTTCAATATTCTTTTGTATGATAATAGGGTGTACAAACCTGTTACATATGCTCTGCCTAAATATTAGTTATGTTAACTGTGCACAGTAGATAGTTTTAAGCATTTGTAAACTGTTACTAAGTAAAACATATTGGACTAAGAGTGCTGGTGTGAGATATCTTTATTTTTCTTCTTTTATAGAGTAATTGCATCAGCCAATAGGATTTTTTCTATCTTAATTCCGATTGGCTAATAGAATTCTATCAGCCAATCGAAATCGAAGGGACGCCATCTTGGATGACGTCACTTAAAGTGATATTCATTCAGCAAGAAGACGTCGTTGGAAGAGGAAGCTCTGCGTCAGATGTCTTGAAGATGGAGCCGCTCCATGCCGGAAGGATGAAGATAGAAGATGCCATCTGGATGAAGACTTCTGCCCGTCTGGAGGACCACTTCGCCTGGCTTGGATGAAGATGTCTCCCGGTAAGTGTATCTTCATGGGGTTAGTGTTAGGATTTTTTTAAGGGTGTACTGGGTGGGTTTTAGTTTTAGATTAGGACTTGGGCCAGCAAAAGAGCTAAATGCCCTTTAAAGGGCAATGCCCATCCAAATGCCCTTTTCAGGGCAATGGGGAGCTTAGGTTTTTTAGATAGGATTTTATTTGGGGGGTTGGTTGTGTGGGTGGTGGGTTTTACTATTGGGGGGGTTGTTTGTATTTTTTTAAAGGTAAAAGAGCTTATTTCTTTGGGGTAATGCCCCGCAAAAGGCCCTTTTAAGGGCTATTTGTAGTTTATTGTACGTTTGGGGGGGTTTTATTTTGGGGGGGCTTTTTTTTCATAGGGCCTTTAAATTAAGTGTAATTACTTTAAAGCTTTGATAATTTCTTTTTTATTTTTTGTAACTTAGTGTTTATTTTTTTTGTGTAACTGAGTTTTTTTTTGTAACAAACGCCTAGATTTAGAGTTTTGCGGCCAAAGGGGTGCGTTAGCTACGCGTGCTTTTTTCTGGCCGCACCTTTTAAATACAGCTGGTATTTAGAGTTCACAGAATGGCTGCGTTAGGCTCCAAAAAAGGAGCGTATAGCATATTTACCGCAACTTCAACTCTCGATACCAGCAGTGCTTACGGATGCGGCCAGCTTCAAAAACGTGCTCGTGCACGATTCCCCCATAGAAAACAATGGGGCTGTTTGAGCTGAAAAAAACCTAACACCTGCAAAAAAGCCGCGTTCAGCTCCTAACGCAGCCACATTGTTTCCTATGGGGAAACACTTCCTACGTCTGCACCTAACACTCTAACATGTACCCCAAGTCTAAACACCCCTAACCTTACACTTATTAACCCCTAATCTGCCGCCCCCGCTATCGCTGACCCCTGCATATTATTTTTAACCCCTAATCTGCCGCTCCATACACCCCCGCCACCTACATTATCCCTATGTACCCCTAATCTGCTGCCCTAACATCGCCGACCCCTATATTATATTTATTAACCCCTAATCTGCCGGCCCCAACGTCGCCTCCACCTAACTACACTTATTAACCCCTAATCTGCCGACTGGACCTGAGCGCTACTATAATAAATGTATTAACCCCTAATCCGCCTCACTCCCGCCTCAATAACCCTATAATAAAACATAATTTATGTAAGAACTTACCTGATAAATTCATTTCTTTCATATTAGCAAGTGTCCATGAGCTAGTGACGTATGGGATATACATTCCTACCAGGAGGGGCAAAGTTTCCCAAACCTCAAAATGCCTATAAATACACCCCTCACCACACCCACAATTCAGTTTAACGAATAGCCAAGAAGTGGGGTGATAAAAAAGTGCGAAAGCATATAAAATAAGGAATTGGAATAATTGTGCTTTATACAAAAATCATAACCACCACAAAAAAAGGGCGGGCCTCATGGACTCTTGCTAATATGAAAGAAATGAATTTATCAGGTAAGTTCTTACATAAATTATGTTTTCTTTCATGTAATTAGCAAGAGTCCATGAGCTAGTGACGTATGGGATAATGATTACCCAAGATGTGGATCTTTCCACACAAGAGTCACTAGAGAGGGAGGGATAAAATAAAGACAGCCAATTCCTGCTGAAAATAATCCACACCCAAAATAAAGTTTAATGAAAAACATAAGCAGAAGATTCAAACTGAAACCGCTGCCTGAAGTACTTTTCTACCAAAAACTGCTTCAGAAGAAGAAAATACATCAAAATGGTAGAATTTAGTAAAAGTATGCAAAGAGGACCAAGTTGCTGCTTTGCAAATCTGATCAATCGAAGCTTCATTCCTAAACGCCCAGGAAGTAGAAACTGACCTAGTAGAATGAGCTGTAATCCTCTGAGGCGGAGTTTTACCCGACTCAACATAGGCAAGATGAATTAAAGATTTCAACCAAGATGCCAAAGAAATGGCAGAAGCTTTCTGGCCTTTTCTAGAACCGGAAAAGATAACAAATAGACTAGAAGTCTTACGGAAAGACTTAGTAGCTTCAACATAATATTTCAAAGCTCTAACAACATCCAAAGAATGCAACGATTTCTCCTTAGAATTCTTAGGATTAGGACATAATGAAGGAACCACAATTTCTCTACTAATGTTGTTGGAATTCACAACTTTAGGTAAAAATTCAAAAGAAGTTCGCAACACCGCCTTATCCTGATGAAAAATCAGAAAAGGAGACTCACAAGAAAGAGCAGATAATTCAGAAACTCTTCTGGCAGAAGAGATTGCCAAAAGGAACAAAACTTTCCAAGAAAGTAATTTAATGTCCAATGAATGCATAGGTTCAAACGGAGGAGCTTGAAGAGCCCCCAGAACCAAATTCAAACTCCAAGGAGGAGAAATTGACTTAATGACAGGTTTTATACGAACCAGAGCTTGTACAAACAATGAATATCAGGAAGAATAGCAATCCTTCTGTGAAAAAGAACAGAAAGAGCAGAGATTTGACCTTTCAAGGAACTTGCGGACAAACCCTTATCTAAACCATCCTGAAGAAACTGTAAAATTCTCGGTATTCTAAAAGAATGCCAAGAAAAATTATGAGAAAGACACCAAGAAATATAAGTCTTCCAGACTCTATAATATATTTCTCTAGATACAGATTTACGCGCCTGTAACATAGTATTAATCACAGAGTCAGAGAAACCTCTTTGACCAAGAATCAAGCGTTCAATCTCCATACCTTTAAATTTAAGGATTTCAGATCCTGATGGAAAAAAGGACCTTGCGACAGAAGGTCTGGTCTTAACGGAAGAGTCCACGGTTGGCAAGAGGCCATCCGGACAAGATCCGCATACCAAAACCTGTGAGGCCATGCCGGAGCTACCAGCAGAACAAACGAGCATTCCTTCAGAATCTTGGAGATTACTCTTGGAAGAAGAACTAGAGGCGGAAAGAGATAGGCAGGATGATACTTCCAAGGAAGTGATAATGCATCCACTGCCTCCGCCTGAGGATCCCGGGATCTGGACAGATACCTGGGAAGTTTCTTGTTTAGATGAGACGCCATCAGATCTATTTCTGGAAGTTCCCACATTTGAACAATCTGAAGAAATACCTCTGGGTGAAGAGACCATTCGCCCGGATGCAACGTTTGGTGACTGAGATAATCCGCTTCCCAATTGTCTATACCTGGGATATGAACCGCAGAGATTAGACAGGAGCTGGATTCCGCCCAAACCAGAATTCGAGATACTTCTTTCATAGCCAGAGGACTGTGAGTTCCTCCTTGATGATTGATGTATGCCACAGTTGTGACATTGTCTGTCTGAAAACAAATGAACGATTCTCTCTTCAGAAGAGGCCAAAACTGAAGAGCTCTGAAAATTGCACGGAGTTCCAAAATATTGATCGGTAATCTCACCTCCTGAGATTCCCAAACTCCTTGTGCCATCAGAAACCCCCACACAGCTCCCCAACCCGTGAGACTTGCATCTGTTGAAATTACAGTCCAGGTCGGAAGCACAAAAGAAGCCCCCTGAATTAAACGATGGTGATCTGTCCACCACGTTAGAGAGTGTCGTACAATCGGTTTTAAAGATATTATTTGAGATATCTTTGTGTAATCCTTGCACCATTGATTCAGCATACAGAGCTGAAGAGGTCGCATGTGAAAACGAGCAAAGGGGATCGCGTCTGATGCAGCAGTCATAAGACCTAGAATTTCCATGCATAAGGCTACCGAAGGGAATGATTGTGACTGAAGGTTTCGACAAGCTGAAATCAATTTTAGACGTCTCTTGTCTGTTAAAGACAGAGTCATGGACACTGAATCTATCTGGAAACCCAGAAAGGTCACCCTTGTCTGAGGAATCAATGAACTTTTTGGTAAATTGATCCTCCAACCATGATCTTGAAGAAACAACACAAGTCGATTCGTATGAGATTCTGCTACATGTAAAGACTGAGCAAGTACCAAGATATCATCCAAATAAGGAAATACCACAATACCCTGTTCTCTGATTACAGACAGAAGGGCACCGAGAACCTTTGTAAAAATTCTTGGAGCTGTAACTAGGCCAAACGGCAGAGCCACAAACTGGTAATGCTTGTCCAGAAAAGAGAATCTCAGGAACTGATAATGATCTGGATGAATCGGAATATGCAGATATGCATCCTGTAAATCTATTGTGGACATATAATGCCCTTGCTGAACAAAAGGCAAGATAGTCCTTACAGTTACCATTTTGAACGTAGGTATCCTTACATAACGATTCAATATTTTTAGATCCAGAACTGGTCTGAAGGAATTCTCCTTCTTTGGTACAATGAAGAGATTTGAATAAAACCCCATCCCCTGTTCCGGAACTGGAACTGGCATAATTACTCCAGCCAACTCTAGATCTGAAACACAATTCAGAAATGCTTGAGCTTTCACTGGATTTACTGGGACACGGGAAAGAAAAAATCTCTTTGCAGGAGGTCTCATCTTGAAACCAATTCTGTACCCTTCTGAAACAATGTTCTGAATCCAAAGATTGTGAACAGAATTGAACCAAATTTCTTTGAAAAAACGTAACCTGCCCCCTACCAGCTGAGCTGGAATGAGGGCCGCACCTTCATGTGGACTTAGAAGCAGGCTTTGCCTTTCTAGCAGGCTTGGATTTATTCCAGACTGGAGATGGTTTCCAAACTGAAACTGCTCCTGAGGATGAAGGATCAGGCTTTTGTTCTTTGTTGAAACGAAAGGAACGAAAACGATTATTAGCCCTGTTTTTACCCTTAGATTTTTTATCCTGTGGTAAAAAAGTTCCTTTCCCACCAGTAACAGTTGAGATAATAGAATCCAACTGAGAACCAAATAATTTGTTACCCTGGAAAGAAATGGAAAGTAGAGTTGATTTAGAAGCCATATCAGCATTCCAAGTCTTAAGCCATAAAGCTCTTCTAGCTAAAATAGCTAGAGACATAAACCTGACATCAACTCTAATAATATAAAAAATGGCATCACAGATAAAATTATTAGCATGCTGAAGAAGAATAATGATATCATGAGAATCATGATCTGTTACTTGTTGCGCCAAAGTTTCCAACCAAAAATTTGAAGCTGCAGCAACATCAGCCAATGATATAGCAGGTCTAAGAAGATTACCTGAACACAGATAAGCTTTTCTTAGAAAGGATTCAATTTTCCTATCTAAAGGATCCTTAAACGAAGTACCATCTGACGTAGGAATAGTAGTACGTTTAGCAAGGGTAGAAATAGCCCCATCAACTCTAGGGATTTTGTCCCAAAATTCTAATCTGTCAGACGGCACAGGATATAATTGCTTAAAACGTTTAGAAGGAGTAAATGAATTACCCAATTTATCCCATTCTTTGGAAATTACTTCAGAAATAGCATTAGGAACAGGAAAAACTTCTGGAATAACCACAGGAGATTTAAATACTTTATCTAAACGTTTAGAATTAGTATCAAGAGGACCAGAATCCTCTATTTCTAAAGCAATTAGTACTTCTTTAAGTAAAGAACGAATAAATTCCATTTTAAATAAATATGAAGATTTATCGGCATCAATCTCTGAGACAGAATCCTCTGAACCAGAAGAGTCATCAGAATCAGAATGATGATGTTCATTTAAAAATTCATCTGTAGGGAGAGAAGTTTTAAAAGATTTTTTTATGTTTACTAGAAGGAGAAATAAGAGACATAGCCTTCTTGATGGATTCAGAAACAAAATCTCTTATGTTATCAGGAACATTCTGCACCATAGATGTTGAAGGAACTGCAACAGGCAATGGTACTTTACTAAAGGAAATATTATCTGCATTAACAAGTTTGTCATGACAATTAATACAAACAACAGCCGGAGGAATAGCTACCAAATGTTTACAGCAGATACACTTAGCTTTGGTAGGTCCAGCACTAGACAGCGATTTTCCTGAAGTATCTTCTGACTCAGATGCAACGTGAGACATCTTGCAATATGTAAGAGAAAAAACAACATATAAAGCAAAATTGATCAAATTCCTTAAATGACAGTTTCAGGAATGGGAAAAAATGCCAAAGAATAAGCTTCTAGCAACCAGAAGCAATGAAAAATGAGACTTAAATAATGTGGAGACAAAAGCGACGCCCATATTTTTTTAGCGCCAAATAAGACGCCCACATTATTTGGCACCTAAATGCTTTTGGCGCCAAAAATGACGCCACTTCCGGAACGCCGACATCTTTGGCGCAAATTAACGTCAAAAAATGACGCAACTTCCGGCGACACGTATGACGCCGGAAACGGAAAAGATTTTTTGCGCCAAAAAAGTCCGCGCCAAGAATGACGCAATAAAATGAAGCATTTTCAGCCCCCGCGAGCCTAACAGCCCACAGGGAAAAAGAGTCAAATTTTTGAAGGTAAGAAAAAATGATTAATTCAAATGCATTATCCCAAATATGAAACTGACTGTCTGAAAATAAGGAATGTTGAACATTCTGAGTCAAGGCAAATAAATGTTTGAATACATATATTTAGAACTTTATAAACAAAGTGCCCAACCATAGCTTAGAGTGTCACAGAAAATAAGATTTACTTACCCCAGGACACTCATCTACATGTTTGTAGAAAGCCAAACCAGTACTGAAACGAGAATCAGCAGAGGTAATGGTATATAAATAAGAGTATATCGTCGATCTGAAAAGGGAGGTAAGAGATGAATCTCTACGACCGATAACAGAGAACCTATGAAATAGACCCCGTAGAAGGAGATCACTGCATTCAAATAGGCAATACTCTCCTCACATCCCTCTGACATTCACTGCACGCTGAGAGGAAAACCGGGCTCCAACCTGCTGCGGAGCGCATATCAACGTAGAATCTAGCACAAACTTACTTCACCACCTCCATAGGAGGCAAAGTTTGTAAAACTGAATTGTGGGTGTGGTGAGGGGTGTATTTATAGGCATTTTGAGGTTTGGGAAACTTTGCCCCTCCTGGTAGGAATGTATATCCCATACGTCACTAGCTCATGGACTCTTGCTAATTACATGAAAGAAATAGTATTAACCCCTAATCTGCCCTCCCTAACATTGCCGACACCTAACTTCAAGTATTAACCCCTAATCTGCCGACAGGAGCTCACCGCTACTCTAATAAATTTATTAACCCCTAAAGCTAAGTCTAACTTTAACCCTAACACCCCCCTAAATTAAATATAATTTAAATCTAACTAAATAAATTAACTCTTATTAAATAAATTATTCATATTTAAAGCTAAATACTTACCTGTAAAATAAATCCTAATATAGCTACATATATAAATTATAATTATATTGGAGCTATTTTAGGATTAATATTTATTTTACAGGCAACTTTGTAATTATTTTAACCAGGTACAATAGCTATTAAATAGTTAAGAACTATTTAATAGTTACCTAGTTAAAATAATTACAAAATTACCTGTAAAATAAATCCTAACCTAAGTTATAATTAAACCTAACACTACACTATCAATAAATTAATTAAAAACAATACCTACAATTATCTACAATTAAACCTAACACTACACTATCAATAAATAAGTTAAATACAATTCCTACAAATAAATACAATTAAAAAAACTAACTAAAGTACAAAAAATAAAAAAATATTTACAAACATTAGAAAAATATTACAACAATTTTAAACTAATTACACCTACTCTAAGCCCCCTAATAAAATAACAAAGACCCCCAAAATAAAAAAATGCCCTACCCTATTCTAAATTACAAAAGTTCAAAGCTCTTTTACCTTACCAGTCCTTAAAAGGGCCCTTTGCGGGGCATGCCCCAAAGAATTCAGCTCTTTTGCCTGTAAAAAAAAAACATACAATACCCCCCCAAACATTACAACCCACCACCCACATACCCCGAATCTAACCCAAACCCCCCTTAAATAAACCTAACACTAGGCCCCTGAAGATCTTCCTACCTTGTCTTCACCTCACCGGGTTCTCCGATCGGTCCAGAAGAGGGTCCGAAGTCTTGATCCAAGCCCAAGCGGGGGGCTGAAGAGTGACGTCCATCCTCGGGCTGAAGTCTGGATCCAAGCGGCAAATGAAGAAGTCCATCTTCGGGAAGAAATCTTCATCCTATCCGGGCAGAAGAGGACATCCGGACCGGCAAACATCTTCATCCAAGCCGCATCTTCTATGTTGTTCCATCGGATGACGAGCGGCTGATCTTGAAGACCTCCGGCGCGGATCCATCCTCTTCGTTCGACGTCCAACTGAAGAATGAAGGTTCCTTTAAGGGACGTCATCCAAGATGGCGTCCCTTGAATTCCGATTGGCTGATAGGATTCTATCAGCCAATCGGAATTAAGGTAGGAAAATTCTGATTGGCTGATGGAATCAGCCAATCAGATTCAAGTTCAATCCGATTGGCTGATCCAATCAGCCAATCAGATTGAGCTCGCATTCTATTGGCTGTTCCGATCAGCCAATAGAATGCAAGCTCAATCTGATTGGCTGATCGGATCAGCCAATTGGATTGAACTTGATTCTGATTGGCTGATTCCATCAGCCAATCAGAATTTTCCTACCTTAATTCCGATTGGCTGATAGAATCCTATCAGCCAATCGGAATTCGACGGACGCCATCTTGGATGATGTCATTTAAAGGAACCGTCATTCGGCGAGTAGGCGTCGGTAGAAGAGGATGTTCCGCATCGGCTGGAAGATGATGGCTCCGGAAGAAAGAAGATTGAAGATGCTGCTTCATAGAAGACTTCATCCCGATTATGGACTTCTTCAGCGCCCGCTTGGATCAAGACTTCAGCCTGATGATGGATTTCTTCAGCCGCCGCTTGGATCCAGACTTCAGCCCGAGGATGGACGTCACTCTTCAGCCCCCCGCTTGGGCTTGGATCAAGACTTCGGACCCTCTTCTGGACCGATCGGTGAACCCGGTGAGGTGAAGACAAGGTAGGAAGATCTTCAGGGGCTTAGTGTTAGGTTTATTTAAGGGGGGTTTGGGTTAGATTAGGGGTATGTGGGTGGTGGGTTGTAATGTTGGGGGGGGTATTGTATGGTTTTTTTTTACAGGCAAAAGAGCTGAATTCTTTGGGGCATGTCCCGCAAAGGGCCCTTTTCAGGGCTGGTAAGGTAAAAGAGCTTTGAACTTTTGTAATTTAGAATAGGGTAGGGCATTTTTTTATTTTGGGGGTCTTTGTTATTTTATTAGGGGGCTTAGAGTAGGTGTAATTAGTTTAAAATTGTTGTAATATTTTTCTAATGTTTGTAAATATTTTTTTATTTTTTGTAACTTAGTTCTTTTTTATTTTTTATACGTTAGTTAGTTTATTTCATTGTATTTATTTGTAGATATTGTATTTAATTAATGTATCGATAGTGTAGTGTTAGGTTTAATTGTAGATAATTGTAGGTATTTTATTTAATTAATTTATTGATAGTGTAGTGTTATGTTTAATTGTAACTTAGGTTAGGATTTATTTTACAGGTAATTTTGTAATTATTTTAACTATTTTAGCTATTAAATAGTTCTTAACTATTTAATAGCTATTGTACCTGTAAATATTAATCCTAAAATAGCTACAATATAATTATTATTTATATATGTAGCTATATTAGGATTTATTTTACAGGTAAGTATTTAGCTTTAAATAGGAATAATTTATTTAATAAGAGTTAATTTATTTCGTTAGATTTAAATTATATTTAACTTAGGGGGGTGTTAGTGTTAGGGTTAGACTTAGCTTTAGGGGTTAATCCATTTATTACAGTAGCGGCGAGATTCGGTCGGCAGATTAGGGGTTAATACTTGAAGTTAGGTGTCGGCGATGTTAGGGAGGGCAGATTAGGGGTTAATACTATTTATTATAGGGTTATTGAGGCGGGAGTGAGGCGGATTAGGGGTTAATAACTTTATTATAGTAGCGGTGCGGTCCGCTCAGCAGATTAGGGGTTAATAAGTGTAGGCAGGTGGAGGCGACGTTGAGGGGGGCAGATTAGGAGTTAATAAATATAATATAGGGGTCGGTGGTGTTAGGGGCAGCAGATTAGGGGTACATAAGGATAATGTAGGTGGCGGCGCTTTGCGGTCGGCAGATTAGGGGTTAATTATTGTAGCTAGCTGTTGGCGACGTTGTGGGGGGCAGGTTAGGGGTTAATAAATATAATATAGGGGTCGGCGGTGTTAGGGGCAGCAGATTAGGGGTACATAAGGATAACGTAGGTGGCGGTCGGCAGATTAGGGGTTAAAAAAAATTAATCGAGTGGCGGCGATGTGGGGGGACCTCGGTTTAGGGGTACATAGGTAGTTTATGGGTGTTAGTGTACTTTAGAGCACAGTAGTTAAGAGCTTTATGAACCGGCGTTAGCCCAGAAAGCTCTTAACTACTGACTTTTTTCTGCGGCTGGAGTTTTGTCGTTAGATTTCTAACGCTCACTTCAGCCACGACTCTAAATACCGGCGTTAGAAAGATCCCATTGAAAAGATAGGATACGCAAATGACGTAAGGGGATCTGCGGTATGGAAAAGTCGCGGCTGGAAAGTGAGCGTTAGACCCTTTCCTGACTGACTCTAAATACCGGCGGTAGCCCAAAACCAGCGTTAGGAGCCTCTAACGCTGGTTTTCACGGCTACCGCCCAACTCTAATTCTAGGCCTTAGTTTTTTGGAACTTTGTAATTTTTTAGTGTAGAATTAAATTATTTGAGTAGGGTTAGGTGTTTAAATATATAATATAGTTATTTTAATTTGTAGTTGTATGTTATTTTAGTATAAAAGTTAGGTTAGATTAATTATGTCAGGGATTCCTCTCATACTACCTGTCAGTAATCACTGTTCCTTTAATTTTCTGCTCACCTTATCCTCTCCACCCTATTTAAGGTTGCCTCCCACTTCACAAATTGCTTTAGTATTGAAGTTATACCTCTGATACACTACAAGCCAACTCCTGCTCTGTACTGAGTTTTCAACAGACGGATCCACGCGACCAGATCACAAACTGCCAAAGTGAACGCTGTTCACATTCCTACGATTCAGCATTTGGTAAAATTACATTCTGCTATTAATCCACAGCGCTCTCTAACACTTTGTCATCTCTACTGCTCTGTATTTTCTCTGCTCCGGATTACACTGCATCGGCAGTCAGCTGGGATACAACCACCCTCATCCAAGCCACGCGGCTGTGACGTCACACGCCAACTTCAGCACAGTCGGACTGACACAGCGCTCTTTAACCACACTTTGTATCGCACAGCTCTGTCAAACGAATTGGTCTCCGGTAAGCCCTATACTTCATAATTATTTTGCTGTGGTATCCTGCACCTAAATTCCACTCCTATTGAGATTTTATGATATTTGGACAATATATAACCTTCATATTTTTCTATAAGACTTTATTTTTAATAGGTTCATTTACACCTCATCCGCTTATATTTCTTGCACTAACAATTGATTATTTTTTATAGAAGTTTGTGCTTCATATTTTATTTTTGTTCTGCCCTATATGCCTTTTCTGACCTCTGGGGTGTAAACCGATTTCCCTGCTGCATTCCCTCAGTGCACTTCTCTGCACATGTGGCAGCTATAGGGTAATCCTATTTACACCACCAACATAGAAATCACAGCTTGGTGTTACAAATGAAGATACAACCTTTCATTGTATTCTTCAGTAACTTTCTGCTACATTAATTCAGATTTTAGTTTGTCTCGGCAATTGAGGTCTTACCATTGATATTGAAATTCATTTTGTATTCCTCAGATTCGCATACGGGTGTGACAGAATACTAAGCCCTAAAGTAATATGGACCCAGCTGAGACTAACCCACACATAATTGCCCTTCAACAAAGGGTTGATCTATTAACTGATGGTCTCAATTCCCTCAAAACAGAGAATGAGACTATAAAAGCTTATATTAGGGATGTGGTTGACAAAAGAATTCCTGGCACTGAGCCCCAAGTTAGTCCCCCAGAGAAATTCCATGGGGATAGATCCCAGTATAGAGAATTCAAAAACGCATGCTTGCTCATGTTTGCATTAAAACCCCATACCTATCCTACTGATAGGGTGAGGGTTCTTACTACGATATCATACTTAAGAGGTGAACCCCGTACTTGAGCGAACACATTTTTTGAGAACAACGAAGAAATCTTAAACTCATTAGAGAATTTCTTCACAGCTATGGGTCAGTTGTATGAAGACCCATACAAACAGATTACAGCAGAAACAGCCATGAGAGGGTTGAAACAAAAAAAGAGGGTTGTAGAAGACTACATCACCGAATTCAAGAAATGGGCAAAAGATTCACAGTGGAACAACTTATCATTGCGGAACCAGTTTAGATTGGGTCTGTCTGACGCTATTAAAGATGAACTTTCACGAATAGATCTACCCCCTACACTCGAAGATTTGATGACCCTGTCCATCACCATAGACAGACGCCTCAGAGAAAGGCAGCAAGAGAGGTCTTCACATGATTTCTCTTACAAAAAACAAGTCACTACCTCATTTACTACTTCCTCTACTAAAAGCTTGCCCGAACCTATGGACATAGGATTCGTAAAAGGTCCTCTCTCTCCCCAAGAAAAGCTCAGACGACGTAACCTAAATCTTTGTCTATACTGTGCCTCTGACAATCACACAGTAAAAGATTGTCCATCCCTTCTCAGACAGAATAAGGGTAAGATTTCATACCAGCCTTTTTGTTGTACTACCCAGGTACAAACTCATTCTTATTTAACACTGTCTCTTCTCTTACAGTGGGAACAACAGCGGGCCAGCGCATCCGCGATAGTTGATTCCGGAGCCACTGCCTCATACATAGATAAGGAATATGTCACTGTAAATAAAATACCACTAACTCAGAAAAAGTCTCCTGTTTTTCTTAGGGGGATAGATGGTAGAGAAATCACCACTGGTCCTGTGGTCTATGAAACCGTACCCCTCCTGGTGAGTACCACTGACCACCATAGAGAGTTTATTACTTTTGATGTAATCTGTTCACCTGTCTCCCCTGTGGTTCTGGGTATTCAATGGCTTAAAACTCACAATCCAACTATAAACTGGTCTAATAACTCACTGACCTTCTCTTCTCCTCACTGTATTAACAATTGTTTTCCGGTCACTGTCCTACAGACAAGCGAAGTCTCACCTGAAAACCTTGTACCTGATGTATACAAAGAGTTCATTGATGTTTTTAGTAAGACAGAAAGTGAAAACCTACCCCCTCATCGAAAATACGATTGTCCCATTGATATCATTCCAGGATCTGAAATACCCTGTGGGCATATATTCCCTCTGTCGAACCCCGAACTTCTGCATCTAAAAACTTATATCCATGAAAATCTAAAAAAGGGCTTCATTCGCCCCTCTACTTCTCCCGCAGGTGCGGGGATATTTTTCGTGAAAAATAAAGACGGTTCACTAAGACCCATAATCGACTATAGAAAATTGAATCAGATTACCATAAAAAATAGGTACCCTTTACCGTTGATTCCGGAGCTCATAGAGAGACTTGAAGGGGCCAAATACTTCACTAAATTAGACCTAAGGGGGGCTTACAACCTAATCCGAATAAGATCTGGGGATGAATGGTTGACGGCGTTTCGAACTCGTTACGGATTGTTCGAATACGTCGTCATACCATTTGGGTTATGTAATGCCCCTGCTACTTTTCAACATCTTATCAACGACGTGTTCAGAGATATCCTGGATGTTTACATTGTCATCTACCTGGATGATATACTAGTATACTCCAAGTCCTTACCTGAACACATCACTCATGTTAAACAAGTTCTCTCCAGACTTAGAAGTAACCATCTATACGCAAAGGCTGAAAAATGTATATTCAATTCGCAGTCTATTTCATTTCTAGGTTACGAAATTTCCCCAGCAGGCATTCGTATGGAGGACAACAAAATCAATACAATTCTACAGTGGCCCATCCCTAAAACCAAAAAACAGGTACAAAGTTTTATGGGATTTGCGAACTTTTATCGAAAGTTTATAAAAAAAAATTCCAAGCTCACAGTTCCACTTACTTCATTAACAAAATCCAATAGAACTTTCAAATGGTCCTCTGATGCTCAAAAAGCATTTGATTTCCTCAAGGAAAAATTTACCACTGCTCCCATCCTCCGGTTCCCTGACCCAAAATACCAATTCGTTCTGGAAGTCGATGCATCCAACTATGCAGTAGGCGCAATCTTGTCTCAGAGGGAAGATTTGAAAAAACCCTACACCCTGTCGCCTACTACTCACGAACCCTGAATTTGGCTGAACAAAATTATCCCATCGGGGATAAAGAGTTACTCGCTATAAAGCTATCTTTGGAACATTGGCGACACCTGTTGGAAGGGACTCCTATTCCTATTCTAATCTATACCGACCATAGGAACTTACAATACCTAAAGTCTACTAGGACCTTATCTGCTAGACAAGTCCGCTGGAATCTATTCCTATCAAGGTTTAATTACCTAATTACTTTTCGTCCATCTGGAAAAAATCAGAAGGCGGATGCCCTCTCACGTATGCCAGTGGACAAACCTTCACCATCCCTTCAACAATCTCTTATCCCACCTCAAAATTTTCTCTGTTTCACCACTGACTCCCTGCCTATCCTAAAAATCGAACAAAGAAAGGATCAAACAAAGGCGGAGCTTGATCTTACTATCAAACCTGACGGCTGCTACTACTATAACTCTAAATTATACATCCCACCTACTCTCAGATCTACACTCCTCCACTCTGTACATGACTCTCTACTCGCTGGGCATCCAGGGATTACCAAGACTTTAGAATTAGTTAACAGAAACTATTGGTGGCCTCACATGACCACTGACATAAAAAACCATGTTCAGTCTTGTGGTACATGTATAGTTTCAAAAAAGGAAAAACAGCCCCCCTATGGCTTGCTACTTTCTCTACCTACACCAAAGAGGCCATGGTCCGACATTGCACTTGATTTTATTGTTGACCTGCCTCTTTCCTCAAAAAATACCACCATTCTTGTTGTTGTGGATTTGTTCACAAAAATGTGTCA
Source organism: Bombina bombina (assembly GCF_027579735.1). Classification (NCBI taxonomy): domain Eukaryota; kingdom Metazoa; phylum Chordata; class Amphibia; order Anura; family Bombinatoridae; genus Bombina; species Bombina bombina. The sequence continues at coordinate 165,017,030 of NC_069504.1, read as the reverse complement.
TTTTATTCCATATAGCAAACTACCTACTGCTATGGAGACTATCCGTTTACTTATTTCCAATGTTATCAAATACCATGGTATACCCACTACTATCCTTTCCGATCGGGGCACACAATTCTCCAGCAAGTTGTGGTCGCAATTCTGTAAAATATTCAACATCGACAGAAGACTTACCAGTGCGTATCATCCACAAACAAATGGACAGACGGAAAGATGTAATCAGTGGCTTGAGCAATTCTTGAGAGCATTCTGTTCTACACAACAAGACCAGTGGTCTGAACTTTTACCTTATGCAGAATTCTGTTATAATAATACGTTACATTCCACTACCAATCAAACCCCGTTCTTTGCAAATTATGGTTTTCACCCTTCTTTCCAGTTGTTACCTACTTCTCAGTCCCTCTCTCCCAGCATCTCGGAATTGTCTGACTCCATCTCCTCTAACTTCAGTTCTATCGAATCCTCCATAAAACGGGCCAAAGACATACAAAAACATTACTATGTTAAACACAGAAGAACTCCTCCAGTCTACCAAATAGGCGACTTAGTATGGCTCTCTACAAAAAACTTGAGAATGAATACTCCATCCAGAAAACTCTCCCCACTTTTCGTTGGACCATATCCAGTTGAGAAAGTGATCAATCCAAATGCTGTCCGCCTCAAGTTACCTGACACATTAAAGATTCACCCAACATTTCACGTCTCCCTATTAAAACCCTATAGGGAGGTTAGACGCATCTCAAATCAACGGTCTACTCCAACCGTTACCATTGATCCAAATGTCGAGTATGAAATAAGATCTATTCTCGACTCCCGCCTGTACCGAGGAGCTCTACAATACCTCATCAGCTGGAAGGGCTACTCCAAGGAGGAAGACTCTTGGGAACCTGCCAGCAACATTTCAGCACCGCGTCTGGTTTCCAGTTTCCATCAAAGAAACCCTGACCGCCCTGGACCATGAGCCCCGGGAGTTGCTCATTAGATGGGGGATTCTGTCAGGGATTCCTCTCATACTACCTGTCAGTAATCACTGTTCTTTTAATTTTCTGCTCACCTTATCCTCTCCACCCTATTTAAGGTTGCCTCCCACTTCACAAATTGCTTAGTATTGAAGTTATACCTCTGATACACTACAAGCCAACTCCTGCTCTGTACTGAGTTTTCAACAGACGGATCCACGCGACCAGATCACAAACTGCCAAAGTGAACGCTGTTCACATTCCTACGATTCAGCATTTGGTAAAATTACATTCTGCTATTAATCCACAGCGCTCTCTAACACTTTGTCATCTCTACTGCTCTGTATTTTCTCTGCTCCGGATTACACTGCATCGGCAGTCAGCTGGGATACAACCACCCTCATCCAAGCCACGCGGCTGTGACGTCACACGCCAACTTCAGCACAGTCGGACTGACACAGCGCTCTTTAACCACACTTTGTATCGCACAGCTCTGTCAAACGAATTGGTCTCCGGTAAGCCCTATACTTCATAATTATTTTGCTGTGGTATCCTGCACCTAAATTCCACTCCTATTGAGATTTTATGATATTTGGACAATATATAACCTTCATATTTTTCTATAAGACTTTATTTTTAATAGGTTCATTTACACCTCATCCGCTTATATTTCTTGCACTAACAATTGATTATTTTTTATAGAAGTTTGTGCTTCATATTTTATTTTTGTTCTGCCCTATATGCCTTATCTGACCTCTGGGGTGTAAACCGATTTCCCTGCTGCATTCCCTCAGTGCACTTCTCTGCACATGTGGCAGCTATAGGGTAATCCTATTTACACCACCAACATAGAAATCACAGCTTGGTGTTACAAATGAAGATACAACCTCTCATTGTATTCTTCAGTAACTTTCTGCTACATTAATTCAGATTTTATTTTGTCTCGGCAATTGAGGTCTTACCATTGATATTGAAATTAATTTTGTATTCCTCAGATTCGCATACGTGTGTGACAAATTATTAATTTAATATAGTTTAATGTAATTTTATTATAACAGTTAGGGTAGGTTAATTAATAGTTTAATATAGTTTAATTTAATTTTAAAGGTAAGTTTAAATTTATTATAAGATAGGAATGAGTAAATATTTAATATAAAGTTAACAGGTTGTTAGGTTTAAGGATTAATAGGTTAATTTAGTTTATGGCGATGTGGGGGGCTGGCGGTTTAGGGGTTAATATATTTATTCAGTTGCGGTGGGCTCCGGGAGCAGCAGGATATGGGTTAATAACTTTATGTAGGTGGCGGCAGTATAGGTGGTGGCAGATTAGGGGTTAATAAGTATAATGTAGGTGGTGGCTGGCTCCGGGAGCGGCGGTTTAGGGGTTAATAAGTTTATTTAGTTGCGGTGGGGTCCGGGATCGGCGGGATAGGGGTTAATAACTTTTATTTAGGTGGCGGCGGTGTAGGGTGTGGCAGATTAGGGGTGTTTAGACTCAGGGATTATGTTAGGGTGTAAACATAACTTTTATTCTCCCATAGGAATCAATGGGATATCGGGCAGCAGCGAACATAAGCTTTCGCTGCTTTGACACTCCCATTGATTCCTATGGCATCCGCCGCCTCCAGGGCGGCAGATTGAAAACCAGGTACGCTGGGCCAGAATAGCTGCGATCGTACCTTGTAGTTATTTGATAACTAGCAAAAGTAGTCAGATAGTGCAGAATTTGCATTCGGATCATCTGTAGTGACGTAAGCATCGATCTGTGTCGGACTGATACCGGCAAATCATATGTTACGTCACAAATTTCTACTTTTGCCAGTCTGTAGCCTTTAATAAATAAGGCAAATCAAGCTCTCCACAATTACGCTGCGGAATTCCAGCGTATTTGCGGTTGACGGCTTGATAAATAGAGGCCATAGAAAAGACTCACGGTATGTATTGCCATACTAAATGTGTATACTGTATTTTTCTATTCAAGATTTGTATATTTTAGATATATGTGCTATAATTAATTATCTACTTGCTCAAGAATGCTTCTAATTCGGTTGGCTTGCTATGCTAAAATATGTTAAACTATGTTTATATGGTTATTCCTTAGACTGATATGTCATGTTAAAATATGCTCATAATTGTAATGCCCCAGACTCTATCTTTAAATCACCCTCAAAAAAGGTGTCCTTTTACATAGATGGGAACCCTAGTCAGCTCCTGGCGATCACACTGTTGAACTTAGATTACATTATGTCACACCTCACATTGTTTTTCTTGTTGTTGCCTTTTCTATTCACTAATTGACTTCATAATATTTTGTAAAACTAGACAGATGTCATTTCCCTATGTCTTATATGTAATGCTGTTATAGTTTACCCACAAACTGTTCTCCTTGTTGTTGCTTTTTTTATTCTCTTATATAAAGTCACTTATTCACTTAGTTGACTTTACAATCACCTTCATTACAAGTTTTGCTCTAAACCGGGTGCGAAAATAACGCCCAAAAATGTGCGTTATTGCACTTTCCATAGTGCTGCCATTACGAGTTACTGAAAAGCCTCCTTGTGCTGTGCTTTATGGTGCTTTATGCTCCATACCGCACAAAAGCCAAGGGCTGAGTTTACGTGCTCTTGTACGCTTTCCCCCATTGACATCAATGGGCAGAGATGTCTATGGAGAAAACAAAGTTATGTTTAAACCTAGCACCCCAACATAGCCCCTAGTCTAAACACCCTTAGTCCGCCACCCCCTGACATCGCCAACAATAATAAAAGTTATTAACCCCTAATCCGCCTCTCCCCGACTTCACCGACACTAAATAAAGTAATTAACCCCTAATCTGCTGCACCCCAACATCACTGACACTAAATAAAGTTATTAACCCCTAATCGGCCGCTCCCCGACATTGCCGTCACTAAATAAAGTGATTAACCCCTAATCCATCGGTACCTGACATCGCCGACACTAAATAAACCTATTAACCCCTACACCATTTGCCCCCCACATCGCAAATAATAAACTAAACATATTAACCCCTAAATTGCCGGCCCCCACATTGCAAAACACTAAATTAAACTATTAACCCCTAAACCTAACACCTCCCTTAACTTTAAATTAAAAGTTACAATATAACTATCTTTAAATAAATAAAAACTTACCGTGTGAAATAAAAAACTAACTAACATTAAACTATAAATTAACCTTCGTTAAACATAACTTAAGTTAAACATAACTATTCTAATAAAATTAAAAAAAACTACAAATTAAAAAATCTAAATTACAAATTTAATAAAAACCTAATACTACAAAAAAAACAAACAAACATAATTTATGCTTACCTGATAAATTTATTTCTTTCTGGATATGGTGAGTCCACGGAATCATCAATTACTAGTGGGAATATGACTCCTGGCCAGCAGGAGGAGGCAAAGAGCACCACAGCAAAGCTGCTATATATGTCATTTCCCTTACCCATAATCCCCAGTCATTCAACCGAAAGAAAAATAGAAAAAGAAGAGGTGCCTGAGGTTTTACTTTACTAAATAAAGGGTGGGCCATGGACTCACCATATCCGGGAATAAATACATTTATCAGGTAAGCATAAATTATGTTTTCTTTCCTAAGATATGGTGAGTCCACGGAATCATCAATTACTAGTGGGAATTAATACCCAAGCTAGAGGACACAGATGATAAGGGAGGGACAAGACAGGTAGACCTAAACAGAAGGCCCCACCGCTTGAAGAACCCTTCCCCCAAAAGAAGCCTCAGCTGAGGCAAAAGTATCAAATTTATAAAACTTAGAAAAAGTATGCAAAGAAGACCAAGTTTCAGCCTTGCAAATCTCTTCCACAGAAGCTTCATTTTTAAATGCCCAGGAAGAAGAAACACCCCTCGTGGAATGAGCAGTGATTCTCTCAGGAAATTGCTGTCCAGCAGTCTCATAGGCCAAACGAATAATAATACCCTTAGCCAAAAAGAAAGAGAAGTAGCCATAGCTTTCTAACCCTTGTGCTTCCCAGAAAAACAAACAAACAAAGCAGAAGACTGACGAAAGTCCTTAGTTGCCTGAAGATAGAACTTCAATGCACGCACAACATCTAGGTTGTGCAACAAACGCTGCTTAGGAGAAGAAGGATTAGGACACAAAGAAGGAACCACAATCTCCTGATTAATATTCTTGGTTGAAACAACCTTAGGTAGGAAACTTAACGTAACTTAGTACGTAGAACCACCTTATCAACCACCTTATCAGAATGAAAAATAAGATAAGTAGAATCAAACTGCAGAGTCAAGAGTTCCGAAACTCTCAGAGCAGAAGAATAGCAACAAGAAACAAAACCCTGTTTATAGGGAGAACTGACTCCTCCCGAGTCCAAAGACCCTGAGTCTTCAATGACCCCCAAACTGCTCCCCAACCTTGAAGGCTGGCATCCGTGGTCATGATCACCCAGGGAGGTCTGCGAAAACAAGTTCCCTGGGAGAGGTTTTCCTAAGACAATCACCACAGAAGAGAGTCCCTTGTCACCTGATCCAGAACTATTTGCAGAGACAGATACGCATAGTCCCCATTCCATTGTCTTAACATGCATAACTGCAGAGGTCTGAGATGGACCCGAGCAAACGGAATGCTGTCCATGGACACTACCATCAGACCAATAACCTCCATACATAAAGCCACTGACGGCCAAATAGAGGACTGAAGGACAAGACAGGAGTCAAAGATCTTTGTTTTTCTGACCTCTGTCAGAAATATCTTCATTAATAGGGAGTTTATTATGGTCCCCAAAAATGCCACTGCAATGCCCCAAGACCGGATCACTGCCAAAAGAGCCACCAGGACCTTTGAGAAAATTCTGGGAGCTGTGGCAAGGCCGAATGAAAAAGCCACAAACTGAAAATGATTGTCTAAGAAAGCGAACCTTAGAAACTTGTGATGATTCCTGTGAATGGGAACACTAAGGTACGCATCCTTTAAGTCTATGGTTGTCATAAACTGATCCTCTTGAACCAAAGAAAGAATGGAACGTATAGTCTCCATATTGAAGGACGGTACTCTGAGAAACTTTAAAGTTTAAATATTTTAGGTCTAAAATAGGTCTGAAAGTCCCCTCTTTCTTGGGAACCACAAAGAGATTTAAATAAAAACCCAGACCCTGTTCTTGCAGAGGAAAAAGAACTATAACTCTTAGGGAAAAAAGATCCTTGATACAATTTAAGAACGACTCTCTCTTTATCTGATCTACAGATAATCTTGAGAGAAGAAACCTGCCTCTGGGAGGAAAAGTCTTGAATTCTACCTTGTACCCCTGAGATACAATTTCCACTGCCCACAGGTTTGGGACATCTCGTATCCAAGCCTGAACAAATTGAGAAAACATACCCCAGGCAAAACTCTACAACTCAGCAGAATTACTGAGGTGCCCTACCTGTCCTGCAACCCACAGCAAACTGAGGAAAAAATTATCCCGTTTACAATCCGGATTCCAGAGAAGCTAAAATAGCAAGAAGCAATCAAAGCAGCAGAAACATCTGAAAAAAAGAGCCAAAAGTACTCTGTCATCAAGAAACTTAACCTCCCTAATAGGGGCAGTCATTCAGCTGACAAAAAAAGCTGTTTCTTTTGACAAAAAAAAACAAGCTTAAAAACAACAAAAAACTTATAAAAAGTACATAATCCGTTAAAAAACAGAACCCCATTGAGCCATCAATAAAACTATAAAACATCTCACACTAACAGTGCCTGCAAAAACTGCCATAAAAACCTGCACCCTGACAGGAATAATAAAAAAGAAGTAAAAAAAATTGTTGTTCTTCAAGGTACAGTAATCGCTATTCAATATTCAAAAATGGGATTGCAACAGTGTATATAAGCATTCCTTTTTTGACTTACTTGCCCACCCTGCAAGTATAGTCATATGTTGTAAATAATAAAAAAGTCCCCTGCAGCGTTTCAGCTGAATAAGTGCCAAATTTTTCCCTGCTAAATAGAAAAATAAAATTGGCACTTACCACTTATTTATCTCTCCTGCAGCAGGACAGCTCACCTGGTTTGAGAGGTCGCATACCCTCACACGGACCTGTGGAAATACAGAAAGACTGAGTAAACTTACTCAGGCTATCTAAATAGGGCAGCAAAATGTTTTGGGAAAACACAGTGAGGATTGTACCCCGCAAGTTCCCAATTGCTTAAAAGCCACCACTGCCCTACTGAATAAACTAACATGGGCTAAGGCTAGACCCTTTAAAAAGATCAGAGCAAACATAGGGGCCTAGTTATCAAGCCATCAACCTCAAATACACTGGAATTCCGCAGCGTATTTGTGGCGAGGCTGATTCGCCTTAGTTATCAAAGGCTAGAGACCGGCAAAAGTAGAATTTTGTGACGTAAACTTCGATCCGCCGGATTCAGTCCGACACAGATCGATTCTTACGTCACTCCAGATGTTCCGCACACAAGTTCGGCACAATCTGACTACTTTTGCTAGTTATCAAAAAACTAGCAGGTACGCTCGGCACTTTTCCGGCCCAGCGTACCTGGTTTTCAAACCGCCACCCTGGAGGCGGCGGATCCCATAGGAATCAATGGGAGTCTGACCATAGCGAAAGTACAAGTTTGCTGCTGCCAGATATCCCATTGATTCCTATGGGAGATGTCTACACCTAACACCCTAACATGTACCCCGAGTCTAAACACCCCTAATCTGCCCCCCCCTACACCGACGAACCTAAATAAAGTTATTACCCCCTAAACCGCCGCCCACCACAAGCTACTCTATACATATTAACCCCTAAACCGCCGCTCCCTGACCCCGCTGCAACTATAATAAATGTATTAACCCCTAAACCGCCGCTCCCGGAGCCCACCGCCACCTACATTATAACTAGTAACCCCTATCCTGCCCCCCCCTATACCGCCGCCCTCTATAATAAAGTTATTAACCCCTATCCTGCCGATCCCGCACCTCGCCGACACTAAATAAATAGTTTAAACCCTAAACTGCTGCTCCCGGACCCTGCCGCAACCTATATTAAAATTTATTAACCCCTAATCTGTCCCCCTACACCTTCGCCACCTATAATACATTTATTAACCCCTATCTTGCCCCCCACTACACCACCGTCACTGTAATAAATGTATTAACCCCTAAACCTAAGTCTAACACTAACCCTAACACCCCCCTAACTTAAATATTAATTAAATTAATCTAAATAATATTTCTATTATGAGCTAAATTAATCCTATTTAAAACTAAATACTTACCTTTAAAATAAACCCTAATATAGCTACAATATAAATAATAATTATATTGTAGCTATCTTAGGATTTATTTTTATTTTACAGGCATCTTTCAATTTATTTTAACTAGGTACAATAGCTATTAAATAGTTATTAATTATTTAATAGCTTACCTAGCTAAAATAAAGAGAAATTTACCTGTAAAATAAAAACTAACCTAAGTTACAATTACACCTAACACTACACTATACTTTAATAAATTATTCCTATTTAAAACTAAATACTTACCTGTAAAATAAACCCTAAGATAGCTACAATGTAATTAATAATTACATTGTAGCTATTTTAGGAATTATATTTATTTTACAGGTAACTTTGTATTTATTTTAGCTAGTTAGAATAGTTATTAAATAGTTATTAACTATTTAATAACTACCTAGCTAAAAGAAAATTACCTGTAAAATAAATCCTAACCTAAGTTACAATTAAACCTAACACTACACTATCATTAAATAAATTAAATAAATTAACTACAAATAACTACAATTAAATACAATTACATAAACTAACTAAAGTACAAAAAATAAAAAAAGCTAAGTTACAAAAAATAAAAAAAATAAGTTACAAACATTTAAAAAATATTACAACAATTTTAAGCTAATTACACCTAATCTAAGCCCCCTAATAAAATAACAAACCCCCCCAAAATAAAAAAATGCCCTACCCTATTCTAAATTAAAAAAGTTCAAAGCTCTTTTACCTTACCAGCCCTTAAAAGGGCCTTTTGTGGGGCATGCCCCAAAGAATTCAACTCTTTTGCCTGTAAAAGAAAAATACAACCCCCCCCAATATTAAAACCCACCACCCACATACCCCTAATCTAACCCAAACCCCCCTTAAAATAACCTAACACTAATCCCCTGAAGATCATCCTACCTTGAGTCGTCTTCACTCAGCCGAGCAGCGATGGAACCGAAGAGGAGATCCGGAGCGGCAGAAGTCATCATCCAAGGGGCACTGAAGAAATTTTCCATCCGATGAAGTGATCCTCCAGTCGGCGCTGAAGAAGTCTTCCATCCGGGCGATGTCATCTTCCAAGCGGCGCTGAAGAAGTCTTCTATCCGGGCGATGTCATCTTCCAAGCGGGGTCTTCAATCTTCATCCCGCCGACGCGGAACATCCTTCTTTACCGGTGGACTACCGACGAATGAAGGCTCCTTTAAGGGACGTCATCCAAGATGGCGTCCCTTCAATTCCGATTGGCTGATAGGATTCTATCAGCCAATCGGAATTAAGGTAGGAAAAATCTGATTGGCTGATTGAGGTAGGAAAAATCTGATCAGCCAATCAGATTGAGCTCGCATTCTATTGGCTGATCGGAACAGCCAATAGAATGCAAGCTCAATCTGATTGGCTGATTGGATCAGCCAATCGGATTGAACTTGAATCTGATTGGCTGATTCAATCAGCCAATCAGATTTTTCCTACCTTAATTCCGATTGGCTGATAGAATCCTATCAGCCAATCGGAATTGAAGGGACGCCATCTTGGATGACGTCCCTTAAAGGAGCCTTCATTCGTCGGTAGTCCGTCGGTAAAGAAGGATGTTCTGCGTCGGCAGAATGAAGATTGAAGATTGAAGACCCCGCTTGGAAGATGACATCGCCTGGATAGAAGACTTCTTCAGCGCCTCTTGGAAGATGACATCGCCCGGATGGAAGACTTCTTCTGCGCCGACTGGAGGATCACTTCATCGGATGGAAGATTTCTTCAGCGCCCCTTGGAGGATAACTTATGCTGCTCCGGATCTCCTCTTCGGTTCCATCGCTGCTCGGCTGAGTGAAGATGACTCAAGGTAGGATGATCTTCAGGGGATTAGTGTTAGGTTATTTTAAGGGGGGTTTGGGTTAGATTAGGGGTATGTGGGTGGTGGGTTTTAATGTTGGGGGGTTGTATTTTTCTTTTACAGGCAAAAGAGCTGAATTCTTTGGGGCATGCCCCACAAAAGGCCCTTTTAAGGGCTGGTAAGGTAAAAGAGCTTTGAACTTTTTTAATTTAGAATAGGGTAGGGCATTTTTTTATTTTGGGGGGGTTTGTTATTTTATTAGGGGGCTTAGATTAGGTGTAAGTAGCTTAAAATTGTTGTAATATTTTTAAAATGTTTGTAACTTATTTTTTTTATTTTTTGTAACTTAGCTTTTTTTATTTTTTGTACTTTAGTTAGTTTATGTAATTGTATTTAATTGTAGTTATTTGTAGTTAATTTATTTAATGATAGTGTAGTGTTAGGTTTAATTGTAACTTAGGTTAGGATTTATTTTACAGGTAATTTTGTATTTCTTTTAGCTAGGTAGTTATTAAATAGTTAATAACTATTTAATAACTATTCTAACTAGCTAAAATAAATACAATGTTACCTGTAAAATAAATATAAATCCTAAGATAGCTACAATGTAATTATTAATTACATTGTAGCTATCTTAGGGTTTATTTTACAGGTAAGTATTTAGTTTTAAATAGGTATAATTTATTTAAGTATAGTGTAGTGTTAGGTGTAATTGTAACTTAGGTTAGTTTTTATTTTACAGGTTAATTTCTCTTTATTTTAGCTAGGTAAGCTATTAAATAGTTAATAACTATTTAATAGCTATTGTACCTAGTTAAAATAAATTGAAAGTTCCCTGTAAAATAAATATAAATCCTAAGATAGCTACAATATAATTATTATTTATATTGTAGCTATATTAGGGTTTATTTTAAAGGTAAGTATTTAGTTTTAAATAGGATTAATTTAGTTCATAATAGAAATATTATTTAGATTTATTTAATTAATATTTAAGTTAGGGGGGTGTTAGGGTTAGTGTTAGACTTAGGTTTAGGTTTAGGGGTTAATAATTTTATTACAGTGGTGGCGGTGTAGTGGGGGGCAGGATAGGGGTTAATACATTTATTATAGGTGGCGACGGTGTAGGGGGCAGGATAGGGGTTAATAAATTTAATATAGGTTGCGGCGGGGTCTTGGAGTGGCGGTTTAGGGGTTAAACTATTTATTTAGTTGTGGCGAGGTGCGGGATCAGCAGGATAGGGGTTAATAACTTTATTATAGAGGGCGACGGTATAGGGGGGGCAGGATAGGGGTTACTAGGTATAATGTAGGTGGCAGCGGTGTCCGGGAGTGGCGGTTTAGGGGTTAATACATTTATAAGAGTTGCGGCGGGGTCTAGGAGCAGCGGTTTAGGGGTTAATACATTTATAAGAATTGCGGCGGGGTCTAGGAGTGGCGGTTTAGTGGTTAGTAACTTTATTTAGTTGTGGGAAGCTCCGGGGGCGCCGGTATAGGGGGTAGAACAATGTAGTTTAGTGTGGGTGCTTAGTGACAGGCTAGCAAGAAAGCTGTCAAAAAGCCGAAGAGCAGCGAGATCGGATGAGTGATAACTCTCACAGTCCGCTGCTCATCGCCCCGTACTTGGTGCGTGGCTTTTTGACAGCTTTTTTGATAACTTAGGCAAATTTTTGCAGGTCCGCGGCGGCAATGTGAGGCGAGCTTAGGCGGGCGTATTGGGCCGGCGAAGGCAGGAAAAGTAGACACGTTGATAACTACCCCCCTTACTCTGCTTTTAAAATAACAAAATCTTGATTGTAGATCAGACACCAAAACATTACCTCCTCCTTGCACCGCAGGCAAAGAGAATTACTGAAGATTATGGGTAAGGGAAGTGACATATAAAGCAGCTTTGCTGTGGTGCTCTTTGGCTCCCCCTGCTGGCCAGGAGTGATATTCCCACTAGTAATTGATGATTCCGTAGACTTCCCATATCTTAGGAAAGAAATCTAAGATTACAGAAAATAATAAACACTAAATTATGAAAAATAAAAAACGAAATGATCAAAAATAAAAACAATTACACCTAATCTGATAGCCCTATAAAAATAAAAATTCCCCCCCCAAAATAAAAACATCCCCTAACCTACAATAAACTAGCCAATAGCCCTTAAAAGGGCCTTTTGTAGGGAATTGCCCTAAGTTAATATTGATTTGAACAGCCAATAGGATTTCAGAAGAATCAATCCAGCCAATAGGAATGCAAGGTACAGCATTTTGAAACTGGTACCTTCCATTCAACTTCAGTGTACGGTGGTGATCGTATGAAGAGGACGCTACTTGCAGGATGTCATCTCCGTCCAGGATAGCTCCATCAGGATGAAGATAGAAGACATCCCCATGATGGATGAAGGTATCGCCGCCTGGATGAAGACTTCTCGCCGCCTGGATGAAGACTTCTCGCCGCCTGGATGAAGACGGATGACCCGTTTCAGGAACCATGAGTAGATTTTATGGGGTTAGTGTTTTTTTGTTGTTTTTTTAAATTGTTTTTTTTTTATTAGATTAGGTTTTTTTTGGCAGTGTAAAAGAGCTGAATGCCCATACAAATGGGTATTTTAGGATTTTTTAGATTTAAGTATTTTATTTTGGGGGTTGGTTGGGTGGTGGGTTTTACTGTTGGGGGGACTTTTTATTTTTTTCTAGGTAAAAGAGCTGTTCAACTTAGGGCAATGCCCTACAAAAGGCCCTTTTAAGGGCTATTGGTAGCTTATTGTAGGTTAGGGGGTGTTTTTATTTTGGGCGTGGGGGCTTTTTATAGGGCTATTAAATTTGGTGTAATTATTTTTATTTTTGATAATTTCTTTTATTATTTTGTAATCTTAGAGATTTTTATTTTTCGTAATTTAGTGTTTATTATTTTTTGTAATCTTAGATTTTTTTAATTTTTTCGTAGTATTATGTTTATTTAATTTGTAATTTAGATTTTTAAATGGTACCTTTTTTTTATTAGAATAGTTATGTTAGGTTACTTTATAGCTTAAACTTTTTTTTTATTTCAGAGGTAAGTTTTTATTTGTTTAAAGATAGTTATATTGTAATTTTAATTTAAAGTTAGGGGGCTGTTATGTTTAGGGGTTACTAGTTTAATTTAGTGTTTTGCGATGTGGGGGGCCGGTGGTTTAGGGGTTTATAGGTTTAGTTTAGTAGTTACAATGTGGGGGCTGGAGGTTTAGGGGTTAATAGGTTTAGTTTATTAGTTACGATGTGGGGGACTGGAGGTTTAGGGGTTAATACTTTATTATAGTGTTGGCGATGTTGGGGGCTGGTGGTTTAGGGGTTAATATGTTTATTTAGTGTCTGCGATGTCGGGGTGGCAGATTAGATTAATAAGTTTAATACACTTAATATAGTGTATAGTGTTTGTGATGCGGGAGGGCAGCGGTTTAGGGGTTTATAGGTAGTTTATGGGTGTAAGTGTAGCTTGTAACATTTTTGTTTAGCAAAATCCAAATGCTCTCAAATGGCGGAATGGATTGTGTCGGTATAGGCTGTAACGCAAGCATTTTAGTTGGACCGCACAACCTGTAATACGGCGCTATGGAAAATCCCGCACTCAAACATCATTTTTTTGAGTGCAGAATGGACGTTGAGTTACAGGCTAAAATGCTTGCGGTATAGTTATACCGCCGCAACTCGTAATATGCGTTCCCGGCCATTCCAGCAGTAATAGCCATACTGCAAAACTCGTAATCTAGTTGAATATTCGGTATAACTTGTCAGATGTCATTTCCCTATGTTCTATATTTAATGCTGTTATAGGAAACTCGTGCTATATATATTTTTAAATATATAATTTAATTTTAATCATATCTTTTTCAAATATATTTTTATTATATTTTTTATACTTTTTCATTTTTTTAATATATATTTTTTAGATATATATTCTGGAACAACACAATGTTTAGAATATATATATATATATATATATATATATATACACAAACATCCCAATGGGTGTTTAATTTATGTCTATGTTCTCTGATACATACCATTTTGAATACATACACACTGCCTCTATGCAGAGATCCACTAATAATTTTTTGCATAGATTACTTATTATTGATGTTTTAAAATATTACTATTCCTTTTTTCCAACATAATTACTAATTTCTTCCACACATAACATATGACACATTTTTATATATATTAAAATACGTAATCCTGCCATGAAATTCATGTTATTAATAGGTGGCCAATCTTCCATATTGTTGCCCATCACCTACCACTATCACCTAAACAAAGATAGTGGAAATGCATGTAAACCTGGCCGCCAGAAATTACATCATCATATGGCGATCGGAAATCACATACGCATTGACTTGCAACCGGAAGTGGGGCACGATACCATAAGTGACCTACAAGGAACAAGCTCCGGTTTTATTTTTTTGGCCTTTTTTTCAGTCATACACTACTACTCTGATAGGCCCCATAGCCCTATAAATATTTTAACACTCTTCAAAGCTGGTATTGTCTTGAAAAAGGCTTGATTAAAGGCTGAAATGAGTCAACTTCTTTTTTACCAGCCCGAGTTTCCTGATTACTTACCCGGTAAGCCTATTACCTTTTTAGGCTATCCAGTATTTTAGAGTTTGTGCACTTTTTTTTCCATTTTCTTTACAGCTTCCACTTGGAATTGATTCTGGACTTACTTCCTCCCCATTGCGACCCTCACCTTTGGGTTAAATATCACCGTTTTTTGTATATATTTTTTCTGGACTTTTAGGACTCTGTAACTATATGGACTCACCCTCTACCGTCACATTTTTATATTGTGATTTTTTTTATTTGTCATTCTTCCATGTTTTTCAGTATGTTTTTCAGTTTATCTGGGTCATTGACACCTCTACAGTGTACACGTTTTTGAACTGGTCTTTCTTACCCCTTTTTTTATATTCCTGTTCACATTTTTTATCACTCCTTATATGTATATTGCATTTTATGTTTATTGCATTTCATCTTTAAATGCATGTTGCATATCTTTTGTTTTAATAAATTTGTATATTTCATATTTACACTAACTGATTTTTTTTTGGCTGCCTGTTTTTTTTTTTCTAACACCTGAGATCTCATATCTTTGAGCCTTTATAACTTTTTTGTGCAATATTTTTATTTGATAGTGTTATTATGATTGTAACTGCACTTTGTAATGTATTTTTTATGTGTTTTGTGCAACTCTTTTGTTTCGTGAAACAGTTAACAAGAGTGGTAACCATTGTATCTTAAATCGCGATTGTGCTCAAGTGATTGCGCTTACTTTCAACTCGTATTACCAGCGGTAAACCTGACGAGCACAAACACCCATGATAAAACCCTTATAACTTGCACGCAAACATTAGTGCTCCACTATTAATCTGGCCCTATATTGTAAGCCCCTCCACGCATACTTTCATATGGAAGCTATGTTGTGTATCAGGGGCACGGCAAGGGAAAGTCCACTTTTTTGGATCATTTCGCCTGGTGTGAACATTGTGAAACTGGTGATACAAAATTGGCTACAGGGGCAACAGTGAAGCTTTGAACATTGGAGTCCAAAGTCTGCAGCAGCCCCCTCCCCTTAATTTCAGCAGCATCTATTCAAAGCTCCAGTGTATTGTATATGAGATAATATAATATAGTTTTGCCTTTTTTAAATTATTCTTTATAAAGAAGATTGTTTATTCCACTAACATTTTTGTTCTATCAATCCTACAATACTACTTTAATGTTACACCCCATAAAGAGCACGATTACAAGTGGAGCAATAAAATATTATGCACAATCACTCAAGTTAAATCAATAGCGCTTTAATTTTTGTGCTCCTATTACAAGTTAAAAGGAATATCTTAGTGCTTGAGAGAAAGTTTATGGATGTCAGATAGCGTGAATGCGCTATTTTCCTTACATAATAGACTCCTAAGGGGCTCGCTGGAAAACTCATATCAGCTATCGCTCGATTGCTAACCAAATGTCAAATATAAGAGTTCTTCACTTTTAAACTATGATTTTGTATTGAAACATTAGTTTAAAACACTGCACACATATATACACACATTTGCATACATATGTATACACACACACATACACACACTTGCATACATATGTATACACACATACATACACACACTTGCATACATATGTATACACACATACATACACACACTTGCATACATATGTATACACACATACATACACACACTTGCATACATATGTATACACACATACATACACACACTTGCATACATATGTATACACACATGTATACACACACTTGCATACATATGTATACACACATACATACACACACTTGCATACATATGTATACACACATAAACATACATAAACATACATACATATGTATACACACATAAACATACATACACACACTTGCATACATATGTATACACACATAAACATACATACACTTGCATACATATGTATACACACATACATACACACACTTGCATACATATGTATACACACATACATACACACACTTGCATACATATGTATACACACATACATACACACACTTGCATACATATGTATACACACATACATACACACACTTGCATACATATGTATACACACATACATACACACACTTGCATACATATGTATACACACATACATACACCCACTTACACATATATATATATATATATATATATATATATATATGTACACAGACATACATACACACACTTGCATACATATGTATACACACATACATACACACACTTGCATACATATGTATACACACATACATACACACTTTTGCATACATATGTATACACACATACATACATACTTTTGCATACATATGTATACACACATGCATACATACTTTTGCATACATATGTATACACACATACATATATATATATATATATATATATATATATATATATATATATATATATATATATATACACACACACACATATATACACATTCATATAGATCTTTGATCCCTTACCAGTCAGCACCTTGTCATATACCATATCCTTTCAAATCATTGTTAAAATATTTATTTCAATAATAAACATTTATTTTATATCTAATACATTTTAAATACACGTTTTTGTAACATTGAAATGAAAAATATTAAATCTACTGTCAATAGAAAACTCATTATGAGGAACAGTTTTTTGTCTACAGTTGTCACTCTATCATACACCATATGCTATAACCAAAGTTCAATTTACATGTTAAAAGGAACTGTGCTAATGATACATTGTGTCAACATGACAGTGACAGATTATCTAGGAGACTAAAGTTACATGGTTTCGGCAGCACTATTGTTACTA
This sequence comes from Bombina bombina, assembly GCF_027579735.1. NCBI lineage: Eukaryota > Metazoa > Chordata > Amphibia > Anura > Bombinatoridae > Bombina > Bombina bombina. The sequence continues at coordinate 164,999,667 of NC_069504.1, read as the reverse complement.
GAGCAAGTAAAGAGGCTATGACAGAGTCTTCAACAAACGTGATCTAGCAAATAGACTCAGAATGATGTCACCTTTTGTATCACATTATAGTGCTCAATATAGAGAGGTAGTATTATAGATATCTCTATTTTATGAACATGTGAAAACATCTAAACGTGGTTGATGGGGGTTGTCACCTCATTTATAAGTGCAACATGATCATTGGTTTTACAGAGTAAACTAATAAATTTAGCTGAACTCTAAACTAATAAATTGCTCCACTCCAGTTGTAGTTTATGTTTCTATCTCTTTTATATTCTCAATGTAAACATCAGTATGTTGGTGTGCGCACTTGTGAGATGTGTACTTTGTGTAACAATAATTTGTCATGTGGTTCCTGCTTTTGCTGCTTGTGTTATTTTTGCATGCACGTTGTTGTGCGTCATTTTTTTACTTGAATCAGGTCCATATCAAGTAATCTTTAAATTGATGGACACCAAATGTAAGATTGTCCGTTTCCTAATTCATCTCTTAGGTAAGCTGTATTTTGCTTGAAATCCTGTGTATAAATTTTAGCTTGACTTGACCTTTTTTATTCTGATTTGGTAAAGAGTTAGGGCTTTAAAAAAAGTTGCACCAAACACAACATATATCAGGGCATATGAATAGACCGGTCCGGTTGCCAAATGCGACTTAAAATCCTTGCAGGCATCCGACTTAAAATCCTTCCCCTTTTTTTCTTTCTTTCCTTTCTCCTTTTTTGACTATCTTATATTCCCCTGCATACCTTTTTTCACATCTTTATACATATTGATTCTATGTCAGTATATGCTTTGTGTATAACCATATATTGCCCCTGCCTGTTATCCTTCACTGGACACTGTCTGCCTTTGTCTCCTAAACCCCCCCTCATGATTTTACGACACCCCCTCCTCCCCCTGCATTCAGACCTCTGTAACACTTTCTGTCTTTTCAGCCTGTGTTTTAATATATAATCTGTAAATTCCATCAAATTGGTCAGTATTTCTTCAGACTTGAAAAAGGAAGACATTCTTCCGAAAGTTTGACATCTTAAAAATGTATAGTTAGTCCAATAAAAAAGTATCATTGCTCAATGCAATACTCTTGTTATTTTTATATCTAAATCTCTGGACTAACACGGGTACTCCAATCAACAGATATATATATATATACAGGGAGTGCAGAATTATTAGGCAAATGAGTATTTTGACCACATCATCCTCTTTATGCATGTTGTCTTACTCCAAGCTGTATAGGCTCGAAAGCCTACTACCAATTAAGCATATTAGGTGATGTGCATCTCTGTAATGAGAAGGGGTGTGGTCTAATGACATCAACACCCTATATCAGGTGTGCATAATTATTAGGCAACTTCCTTTCCTTTGGCAAAATGGGTCAAAAGAAGGACTTGACAGGCTCAGAAAAGTCAAAAATAGTGAGATATCTTGCAGAGGGATGCAGCACTCTTAAAATTGCAAAGCTTCTGAAGCGTGATCATCGAACAATCAAGCGTTTCATTCAAAATAGTCAACAGGGTCGCAAGAAGCGTGTGGAAAAACCAAGGAGCAAAATAACTGCCCATGAACTGAGAAAAGTCAAGCGTGCAGCTGCCAAGATGCCACTTGCCACCAGTTTGGCCATATTTCAGAGCTGCAACATCACTGGAGTGCAATACTCAGAGACATGGCCAAGGTAAGAAAGGCTGAAAGACGACCACCACTGAACAAGACACACAAGCTGAAACGTCAAGACTGGGCCAAGAAATATCTCAAGACTGATTTTTCTAAGGTTTTATGGACTGATGAAATGAGAGTGAGTCTTGATGGGCCAGATGGATGGGCCCGTGGCTGGATTGGTAAAGGGCAGAGAGCTCCAGTCCGACTCAGACGCCAGCAAGGTGGAGGTGGAGTACTGGTTTGGGCTGGTATCATCAAAGATGAGCTTGTGGGGCCTTTTCGGGTTGAGGATGGAGTCAAGCTCAACTCCCAGTCCTACTGCCAGTTTCTGGAAGACACCTTCTTCAAGCAGTGGTACAGGAAGAAGTCTGCATCCTTCAAGAAAAACATGATTTTCATGCAGGACAATGCTCCATCACACGCGTCCAAGTACTCCACAGCGTGGCTGGCAAGAAAGGGTATAAAAGAAGAAAATCTAATGACATGGCCTCCTTGTTCACCTGATCTGAACCCCATTGAGAACCTGTGGTCCATCATCAAATGTGAGATTTACAAGGAGGGAAAACAGTACACCTCTCTGAACAGTGTCTGGGAGGCTGTGGTTGCTGCTGCACGCAATGTTGATGGTGAACAGATCAAAACACTGACAGAATCCATGGATGGCAGGCTTTTGAGTGTCCTTGCAAAGAAAGGTGGCTATATTGGTCACTGATTTGTTTTTGTTTTTGAATGTCAGAAATATATATTTGTGAATGTTGAGATGTTATATTGGTTTCACTGGTAAAAATAAATAATTGAAATGGGTATATATTTGTTTTTTGTTAAGTTGCCTAATAATTATGCACAGTAATAGTCACCTGCACACACAGATATCCCCCTAAAATAGCTATAACTAAAAACAAACTAAAAACTACTTCCAAAACTATTCAGCTTTGATATTAATGAGTTTTTTGGGTTCATTGAGAACATGGTTGTTGTTCAATAATAAAATTAATCCTCAAAAATACAACTTGCCTAATAATTCTGCACTCCCTATATATATATATATATATATATATATATATATATATATATATATATATATATATATATATATATATATATATATACAAAACACGGAAGGGAACTGCACTCTCATACCGGACCGGGTACACATCCTATGACCCTGCAACATGCTCAGCCCTGGGTGCCACTGGCACTCACAGGAAGCTGTGCTGTCCCCAGAGCCACCAGCAGTTAACCCCAGACAGGTCTGGGTGCAAGAACCATAGGGAAAATTACAAAACAAATTAATACAACACACAGAGAAAACCCAGCACTCACTTACAAGCTCTCAGCTAAGATTTAAAAGCAAAACTGGAAAGGTTAGTCACCGCATCTGGCCAAATGGGACAAGCTCAGGTACCACGTCAAGGTCCTCTCCAATACCTGAGACCCTAAAACAGCCACACAATGCAAGCTTTCAAATCCAAACAAACTGAAAACAAAAAAAGGGTGCACAGGAATATGTGTTCACCCTAGACATATACAAAACACGGAAGGGAACTGCACTCTCATACCGGACCGGGTACACATCCTATGACCCTGCAACATGCTCAGCCCTGGGTGCCACTGGCACTCACAGGAAGCTGTGCTGTCCCCAGAGCCACAAGCAGTTAACCCTAGACAGGTCTGGGTGCAAGAACCATAGGGAAAATTACAAAACAAATTAATACAACACACAGAGAAAACCCAGCACTCACTTACAAGCTCTCAGCTAAGATTTAAAAGCAAAACTGGAAAGGTTAGTCACCGTGTTTTGTATATGTCTAGGGTGATTACATATTCCTGTGCACCCTTTTTTTGTTTTCAGTTTGTTTGGATTTGAAAGCTTGCATTGTGTGGCTGTTTTAGGGTCTCAAGTATTGGAGAGGACCTTGACGTGGTACCTGAGCTTGTCCCATTTGGCCAGATGCGGTGACTAACCTTTCCAGTTTTGCTTTTAAATCTTAGCTGAGAGCTTGTAAGTGAGTGCTGGGTTTTCTCTGTGTGTTGTATTAATTTGTTTTGTAATTTTCCCTATGGTTCTTGCACCCAGACCTGTCTAGGGTTAACTGCTTGTGGCTCTGGGGACAGCACAGCTTCCTGTGAGTGCCAGTGGCACCCAGGGCTGAGCATGTTGTAGGGTCATAGGATGTGTACCCGGTCCGGTATGAGAGTGCAGTTCCCTTCCGTGTTTTGTATATGTCTAGGGTGATTACATATTCCTGTGCACCCTTTTTTTGTTTTCAGTTTGTTTGGATTTGAAAGCTTGCATTGTGTGGCTGTTTTAGGGTCTCAGGTATTGGAGAGGACCTTGACGTGGTACCTGAGCTTGTCCCATTTGGCCAGATGCGGTGACTAACCTTTCCAGTTTTGCTTTTAAATCTTAGCTGAGAGCTTGTAAGTGAGTGCTGGGTTTTCTCTGTGTGTTGTATTAATTTGTTTTGTAATTTTCCCTATGGTTCTTGCACCCAGACCTGTCTGGGGTTAACTGCTTGTGGCTCTGGGGACAGCACAGCTTCCTGTGAGTGCCAGTGGCACCCAGGGCTTAGCATGTTGCAGGGTCATAGGATGTGTACCCGGTCCGGTATGAGAGTGCAGTTCCCTTCCGTGTTTTGTATATGTCTAGGGTGATTACATATTCCTGTGCACCCTTTTTTTGTTTTCAGTTTGTTTGGATTTGAAAGCTTGCATTGTGTGGCTGTTTTAGGGTCTCAGGTATTGGAGAGGACCTTGACGTGGTACCTGAGCTTGTCCCATTTGGCCAGATGCGGTGACTAACCTTTCCAGTTTTGCTTTTAAATCTTAGCTGAGAGCTTGTAAGTGAGTGCTGGGTTTTCTCTGTGTGTTGTATTAATTTGTTTTGTAATTTTCCCTATGGTTCTTGCACCCAGACCTGTCTGGGGTTAACTGCTTGTGGCTCTGGGGACAGCACAGCTTCCTGTGAGTGCCAGTGGCACCCAGGGCTGAGCATGTTGCAGGGTCATAGGATGTGTACCCGGTCCGGTATGAGAGTGCAGTTCCCTTCCGTGTTTTGTATATGTCTAGGGTGATTACATATTCCTGTGCACCCTTTTTTTGTTTTCAGTTTGTTTGGATTTGAAAGCTTGCATTGTGTGGCTGTTTTAGGGTCTCAGGTATTGGAGAGGACCTTGACGTGGTACCTTAGCTTGTCCCATTTGGCCAGATGCGGTGACTAACCTTTCCAGTTTTGCTTTTAAATCTTAGCTGAGAGCTTGTAAGTGAGTGCTGGGTTTTCTCTGTGTGTTGTATTAATTTGTTTTGTAATTTTCCCTATGGTTCTTGCACCCAGACCTGTCTGGGGTTAACTGCTTGTGGCTCTGGGGACAGCACAGCTTCCTGTGAGTGCCAGTGGCACCCAGGGCTGAGCATGTTGCAGGGTCATAGGATGTGTACCCGGTCCGGTATGAGAGTGCAGTTCCCTTCCGTGTTTTGTATATGTCTAGGGTGATTACATATTCCTGTGCATCCTTTTTTTGTTTTCAGTTTGTTTGGATTTGAAAGCTTGCATTGTGTGGCTGTTTTAGGGTCTCAGGTATTGGAGAGGACCTTGACGTGGTACCTGAGCTTGTCCCATTTGGCCAGATGCGGTGACTAACCTTTCCAGTTTTGCTTTTAAATCTTAGCTGAGAGCTTGTAAGTGAGTGCTGTGTTTTCTCTGTGTGTTGTGTGTGTGTGTGTGTGTGTGTGTATATATATATATATATATATATATATATATATATATATATATATATATATATATATATATATATACAATAAATGCCCATAAAAAGGCTATAGATGGTCTAAATCATGGACGTTTCTAGAGAATCTGGCTCCCAGGGCAAAATTCCAAAATGCGCCCCCCTCACAGATTCTAAAGTCCCCCCTCCTAGACCTTGCATGTCACTCTGTCATTTAGAGGTCAGCTCCAAAGCAACAGTGCACTACTGGGACCTAGCTGAACACATCTGGTGAGAAAATGACAAGAGACAAATGTGTGTTGCGGCCAACCACCAGTTTGCTCCTAATAGGGCATTGCTGCTGCTAAGGATATGTACATATGCTTTTCAACAATGGATACCAAGAGAATAAGAATAATAGAATTGTTTTAAATTTTTTTGGTGTATCCTGAATAATGAAAGTTTAATTTTGACTTTCCTATCCCTTTAAATATGTCCTTTTTCTACTACAATGTTTTTTCCAAATATATTGATATTATCTAAAAATATATTTATATCTTTAACTAATTGCCATTATATTTATACTTTTCTCATAGCTATGCATATTTATTTGTTTAATGCATATCAATCCCTTTAAATTCTTATCCAAAATGTATCTACAAAACTTCCAATAGACTTTAAAGTTGAACTTTGCAAAAAAGCCATCGGGTAAGATTTTCTAAAGGATTGCAATCAGTCACTGGGTGTATTTGTAACATATTTAGGGGTCTATTACAATTATTTAGAAAAGTTATAACAATTTTTTTTTTTTTTTTTACAAAATTCACTATTAAAGTCTATCGGCTAGATTACAAGTTTTGCGGTAAGAGCGGTGCGGTATTAACTTGTACGTTATTGTCACTGCTCACTTTCCTACAGCTGGTATTACAGGTTTTCATAAACCCGGCGTTAACAGGCAAGAAGTGAGCGTAGAGCAAAATTGAACTCCATACAGCACTCCAATACTAGCGCTACTGAAAGCTGCAGTGAGCTGGTTTTACATGCTTGTGCACAATTTCCCATAGATATCAATGGGGAGAGCCGGCTGAAAAAAAGCCTAACACCTGCAAAAAAGCAGTGTAAAGCTCCGTAATGCAGCCCCATTGATTCCTATGGGAAAACAAAATTTATGTTTACACCTAACACCCTAACATGAACCCCGAGTCTAAACACCCCTAATCTTACACTTATTAACCCCTAATCTGCCGTCCCCGACATCGCCGACACCTACATTATACTTATTAACCCCTAATCTGCTGCTCCGGACATCGCCGCCACTATAATAAACATATTAACCCCAAATAAACCCCGGCACTCCTGCCTCGCAAACTCTAGTTAAATATTAACCCCCAATCTGCCGCCCCTAACATCGCCGCCACCTACCTACATTTATTAACCCCTAATCTGCCGCCCCCAACGTCGCTGCCACTATACTAAATTTATTAACCCCTAAACCTAAGTCTAACCCTAACACCCCCTAACTTTAATATAATTAAAATAAATCTAAATAAAACCTACTATCATTACCTAAATAATTCCTATTTAAAACTTAATACTTACCTGTAAAATAAACCCTAAGCTAGCTACAATATAACTAATATTTATATTGTAGCTATTTTAGTATTTATTTTTATTTTACAGGCAAGTTTGTATTTATTTTAACTAGGTAGAATAGTTACTAAATAGTTATTAACTATTTACTAACTACCTAGCTAAAATAAATACAAATTTACCTGTAAAATAAAACCTAACATGAGTTACACTAACACCTAACACTACACTACAATTAAATAAATTACCTAAATTAAATACAATTACCTAAATTACAAAACAAACAAACACTAAATTACACAAAATAAAAAAAGAAATTCTACTAGGGCACTGCCTGACAAATGCACAAAAGGCAATTTATAGAGTAGGTTTTAGTGCAAGTTTAGGGAAATTTAGGGGGACTTTAGTTTTAGCATAGGTCTCTTACTGGTTGGGATATTTTAATTTGGTTAATGTGCTTTTTATTTTTTGTAATGGTAGTCTTTTTTTGTTTTTGTTTTTTTTTGCAATGCTAAGGTTATTATATTTTTTGTAATGCTAGATTTTTATTTTTTGTAATGCTAGATTTTTTATTTTTTGTAACTTAGTGGGTATTAGGTAAGGGGTGTTGGGGGTTAGCTGTTAGGAGGTAAGGGGGTAGTTTGCGATTGAGGCTATGTGGCGGTTAGGGGGTTAATAATGCAGGTTGTTCATTTGTGGTGGGCTATGTGGCGGTTAGAGGGTTAATAGTGTAGTGAGGTCATTGTGGTAGTCTATGTGGTCGTTAAGGGGTTAATAGTGTAGCGGGTTCAATTGCGGTGGGCTATGTGGTGATTTAGAGATTATTAGAGAGGGGACCTATTGCTATGCAGGTTAGCGCACGAGTATGGGGGTTAGGTTTTTTATCAGTTTTTCGCGCTCCATTGTAGTCTGTGGGGCAATACTTTTACCCAATCGCTACTTTGCTAGATGAATGCTTTTTGCACGTGTCAGGTTTCACTCGTGAAAACTTTTTACTTTCAATTCGTAATACAAGCACAACCCAATGCACACAAAAACCCTCCATCCAGCTAAGTTAACGAGTCAGCAGGAGCGCTAAATAGTGCTCCACTTGTAATCTAGCACGCTGTTGAAAAAATGGTGCTGATAGACTTGATTGATACAGGGTTGCCACAAGCCTTCAATTTCTAAAAAAACCCACAATATCTGCAATAAAGCAAAGCACAATAAAATGAGGTATGCCTGTATATAGAAATATATATTTAAAAATAAAAACAAAATTTATGCTTACCTGATAAATTTCTTTCTTTCCGGATATGGAGAGTCCACGATGTCATTCAATTACTAGTGGGAATACCACTCCTTGCCAGCAGGAGGAGGCAAAGAGCACCACAGCAAAGCTGTTAAGTGTCACTCCCCTACCCATAATCCCCAGTCATTCGACCGAAGGGAAATGGAAAAAGAATAACACAAAAGTGTAGAGGTGCCTGAGGTTTAGTCAAAAATAACTGTCTTAATAAAGGGTGGGGTCGTGGACTCTCCATATCCGGAAAGAAAGAAATGTATCAGGTAAGCATAAATTTTGTTTTCTTTCCTGAGATATGGAGAGTCCACAATGTCATTCAATCACTAGTGGGAACCAATACCGAAGCTAGAGGACACAGAATGAACAGGGAGGGAGAACAAGACAGGCAGACCTAAACAGAAGGCATCACTACTTGAAGAATCTTTCTCCCAAAAGAGGCCTCAAACGAGGCAAAAGTATCAAATTTGGAAAATTTGGGAAAAGTATGCAGAGAGGACCAAGTTGCAGCCTTGCAAAGCTGTTCCAAGAAGAGGAGACAGCCCTAGTGGAATGAGCTGTAATTCTCTCAGGAGGCTGCTGTCCAGCAGTCTCATAAGCAAAACGAATCATACTTCTCAACCAGAGGGAAAGAGAAGTAGAAGTAGCCTTCTGACCTTTACACTTTCCTGAGAAACAAACAAACAGGGCAGAAGACTGTCGAAAATCCTTAGTCGCCTGTAGGTAGAATCTTAGAGCACGCACAACATCCAAGTTGTGCAACAGACGTTCTTTATGAGAAGAAGGATTGGGACAGAGAGAAGGAACAATTTCCTGATTAATATTTCTATCCAAAACCACTTTAGCAAGAAGCCCCAATTTAGTACGAAGAACCGCCTTATCTGCACTGCAAAGCCGAGCGTCTCTCCAAGCAGAATAGATAGCAATAAAAACAAAACCTTCCAATATAGCAACTTAATATCTATGGAATGCATTGGCTCAAACGGAGCCTGCTGTAAAACTTTAAGAACAATATTAAGACACCAAGGAGGAGCAACAGTTTTAAACACAGACCTGATTCTGACCAGGGCCTGACAAAAAGATTGAACATCTGGCACATCCGCCAGACGCTTGTGTAACAAAATAGATAATGCAGAAATCTGACCTTTCAGAGAACTGACTGACAACCCTTTGTCCAGACCTTCCTGGAGGAAAGACAAAATTCTAGTAATCCTGACCCTACTCCAAGAGTAGCCCTTAGATTCACACCAATAAAGGTATTTACTCCATACCTTATGGTAAATTTTTCAAGTAACAGGCTTGCAAGCCTGGATCATGGTTTCAATGACTGGCTCAGAAAATCCACGCTTAGACAGAACTAAGTGTTCAATCTCCAAGCAGTCAGATTCAGAGAAACAAGATTTTGGATAAAGGATAAAGGCAACCTCCAAGGCGGCCGAGAAGACATCTTCACTAGGTCTGAATACCAGATCCTGCGAGACCATGCAGGAGCTATTAGAATTACTGATGCTCTCTCTTGTTTGATACGAGCAATAACTCATGGAAGGAGCGCAAATGGATGAAACAGGTATGCTAGACCAAAATCCCAAGGAACCGCCAGAGCATCTATTAGAGTGACCTGAGGATCTCTTGACCTTGAACTGTACCTTGGAAGCTTGGCGTTCTGCCGACACGCCATCAGATCTGACTCCGGCACCCCCCATTTGAGGGTTAACCTGGAGAACACCTCCGGAAGGAGAGCCCACTCCCTGAGATGAAATGTCTGTCTGTTCAGGAAATCCGCTTCCAGTTGTCCACTCCAGGAATGTGGATGGCAGATAGACAACAATTGTGAGCTTCTGCCCACTGAATAATCTGTGCCACCTCCTTCATGGCTAAGGAACTCTGAGTTCCTCCCTGGTGGTTGATTTAAGCCACTGAGGTGATGTTGTCCGACTGAAACCTGATAAACCTGGCTAAGGACACTTGAGGCCAAGCGACCAGAACTCGTAAATCGCTCTCAACTCCAAGACGTTTATAGGGAGAGCAGACTCCTCCTGAGTCCATAGTCCCTGTGCCTTTAGAGTCCCAGACTGCTCCCCAGCCTAGCCCCAGGAAGGTCTCTGGAAGCATGTGCCCTGAGACAGATGGTCCTGAGAAAGTCACCACGGGAGTCTCTTGTCAACTGGTATAGATCTATCCTCTGAGACAGAACCAAATGGTCTCCGTTCCATTGTCTGAGCATGTATAATTGCATAGCTCTCAAATGGAATCGAGCAAAGGGGATGATGTTCATGGAAGCAACCATCAGACCAATTACCTCCATACATTGAGCCACAGATGGCTGAGCAGTAGACTGAAGAGAGAAGCAAGAGGAGAGAATTTTGGATTTTCTGACCTCCATCAGAATTTTTTTTTATAGATAGGGAATCTATTATGGTCCCTAAGAAAACCACCCTTGTAGCTGGAACAAGGGATCTCTTTTCCAGCTACACTTTCCAACCGTGGGAACGTAGAAAAGACAAGATCTCTGTATGAGAATTTGCTTGTTGAAAAGATGGCGCCTGAACCAATATATTGTCCAGGTATGGTGCCACTGCAATTCCCCGAGACCTGATCACTGCCAAGAGAGCCCCCAGAACCTTTGTGAAAATTCTGGGAGCTGTGGCAAGGCCAAAGGGAAGAGCCACAAACTGAAAGTGTTTGTCTAGAAAGGTGAATCTCATGAATTTGTGATGATCCCTGTGGATGGGAACATGAAGATATGTGTCCGTCAGGTCTATGGTCATCATGAACTGACCCTCTTGGACCAAAAGTAGAATAGAACAAATGGTTTCCATTTTGAAGGACGGTACCCTGAGAAACCTCTAGAGGCACTTTAGGTCTAAAATGGGTCAAAAAGTCCCCTCTTTTTTGGGAACCACAAACAGATTTGAATAGAATCCTAGACCCTGTTCCCTTACTGGAACTGGAACAATCACTCCCAGGGAGGAAAGGTCCTGAACGCAGTTCAAGAATGCCTCTCTTTTTACCTGGTCTGCAGATAATCATGAGAGGTGTAATCTACCCCTGGGAGGGAAAGTTTTGAATTCTATTTTGTAACCCTGAGATACTATGTCCACAGCCCAAGAATCTAGGACATCTCGTCTCCATGCTTGACAAAATGGGGAAAGTCTGCCCCCACTTGATCCGAACCGGGGGCTGATTGGGTTTCCAAGAAGACTTGGACTGCTCCTGCTAGGAAGAGGGAGAGGAAGACTTTTGACCTTTGAAGTTACGAAAGAAACAAAAATTACTTTGACGTCCTTTGAGTCTGTTCTTCTTGCGGTAGAAAAGACTCTTTTCCACCCATAATATCAGAATTTTTTTCTGCCAGACCAGGTCCGAACAAAGTCTTCCCCTTGTAAGGAAGTGCCAGAAGCTTGGAATTAGAGGGAACATTAGCTGACCAAGATTTTAGCCACAATGCCCTGCGGGCTAGGACAGTGAAGTCAGACATCTTGGCTCCCAGTCTAATAACTTGCATGTTAGCATCAGAAATAAAGGAATTGGCTAGTTTGAAAGCCATAAACCTATCTTGTATTTCCTCCCACAGAGTCTCTACTAAAATTGATTCAGACAAGGCGTTGCACCAATAAGATGCCACAATTGCTACTGTGGCAATACAAACTGCAGGTTACTATTGTCGACCTTGATGAACATACATCTTCTTCAAATAAGCTTCCAGCTTTTTGTCCATGGGATGCTTAAAGGAGCAGCTATCATCTATAGGGATCATAGTTCTCTTAGCCAGAGTAGAAATAGCCCCTTCTACTCTAGGCACCGTGCGCCAAGAATCTTTAATGGAGTCAGCAACAGGAAACCTCTTTTTAAATACAGGAGACGGGAAGAAAGGAATCCCTGGCTTCTCCCATTCCTGTGAAATAATCTCCGTCACACGGTCTGGGACAGGAAAAACTTCCACAGAGGAAGAAACAACAAGTTTATTAAGTTTACTAGACTTCTTAGGGTTGACAACGACAGAAGTATCGGAGTCGTCCAAAGTAGCCAATACCTCCTTTAACAGTACGCAAAGGTGTTCAAGCTTAAATCTGAAGTTTGCTTCTTCAGTATCAGATGAAGGAATAATACTGTCCGAATCTGAGATTTCACCCTCAGAGGATACCGGCATATTCTCCTCATCAGACTTATGAGGGAGGGCAAACTGCATAGCAATAGGTGGAACAGAAACCTAATTTTCCTCTTGCGTATTCCCAGCATAGGAAAAGCAGATAATGCCGCAGATACCGCAAAAGATACATGTGCAGCAAAATCTGCAGGCAAATAAACTCCTCCAGGAGGCTTAGAGGAACTGCAGGGCACTGTATGTGATGCCCTAGAGGCTTGGGACGTTTGAGGAGAAAGCTGTGGCATTGCCTGAACAGCATCATTCTGAGAGACATTGGGCTCAGAGGGCAACCATTTATCTTTAAATTAAAGTGTTCTAGTTAAGCATGCAAAACAATTTCTGCCTCTAGGCAAGCTTTTGTCAAAAAACACAGTCTTGGTCCATGTCCATAATACTAAATAAAAAATTCTCCAAATTGTAGAATTTTTTTTAAATACACTGTCATGTGAATTTTTAATGCCACAATTTGGCTGCCAGAAGTCTCTAAAACGATTGTAAGTAAAAGGCGCGTGTTTCCCTCTGCGTACAACATAAGATGCAAGTAGGTGCAGCTGGTTTCAAACTCAAGCAGTTTGTCAGTTAGCCCGTTCTAGCTAAGCAAGCAAAGAAAACCAACTACCAAATTTTAAGTTTATACATAAATCCCTGTATAAAACATAAGCCACCCAAATACTAATAAAGTATTTCAACAAAATTAGCCCAAAGAGGAAAAACGTCCCAATAAAGGGAAGATTAACCCGTAGGGGCCAATTTATCAAGCTCTGTATAGAGCTTGGTATGCCTTGTTTCCGGCTAGCCTTCAGGCTCACTGGAAACAGTAGTAATAAAGCAGCGGTCTAAAGTCCACTGCTCCATAACTTGTCCGCCTGCTCTGAGGCCACGGACAGAAATCAACCCGGATCAAATACGATCGGGTTGATGGACACCCCCTGCTAATAGCCGATTTGCCACGAATCTGCAGCGGGTGGCATTGCACCAGCAGTTCACAAGAATGTGCGGCGGACATGATACGCTACATTGTATCGTGTCCGCTCACACATTAAAAAATAGGCCCCCTAGTCTCAACATACATAATGTGCCTGCCCACTGCCAAAAAAAATCCTGTATAAAGGATTTTTAAAATGTCCCCATCTACTGCATATGATATATTCTTCTGAAGTGCAAGTCTCCAAGACCTAGAAGACAAAAGCACTTACCTGCAGTCTAGCTCTCCGGCAGGAAGACAGCTCACAAGGCGTGTAGCACACATACTCCTTACAGAGACCTATAGAAAAAGAAAGAACAGAGTAACTAACTATGGCTTTCTGTACCATGGGCAGCAATGTGTTAGGAAACAAAGCAAGGACTACCTCACAACTTCCTAACTGCTTAAAAGCCACCACTACTCTACTGAAGAGATTGACGTGGACTCAGCTAAACCCAAATCCTTGCTTGCAGGGAAAAGTACCCAAAAAAGAAATTAATTTCTTCAGACACCAAACTTTACCTCCTCCATTGACAGAGGCAAAGAGAATGACTGGGGATTATGGGTAGGGGAGTGACACTTAACAGCTTTGCTGTGGTGCTCTTTGCCTCCTCCTGCTGGCCAGGAGTGGTATTCCCACTAGTAATTGAATGACGTTGTGGACTATCCATATCTTAGGAAAGAAACAAACATGTAAAATATGTTTCCCCATTAAAATGCAAGTTACTCCCATGAAACACCTATCAAACTCCCACGGAATGCCTATATATTCCTTATGATTGCAATCTCCATTGTTAATAAAGACAAAAAACATACTATTAAGCCTATAAGAGCTGTGGGATTGTGGGTATATTATACATGCATATATAATGTTTTATTTATATTTATTTTATTGTATAATGCTATAATGTGTATTTAAATTATTGTCCTGTATTTAAACATCATGTTTTTTTGCTTTTGGCTGTTTTATCTTTTTTTATCATATTCATGATATTATTATTTTGATAGAAGACAGTAGCTGCAACGTTCTAGTTTATTTCTGATATAAGGTCTCACTGTTCTGAACATGTTATAATATTGCAAATGCATTGTAATAAACGTGTTAATAATATAGAATACTTTTGTTACAGTGCGGACATAATATTATAACAGTGAGAAATTAATAATATTGCGAAGGCACTGTAACAAATGTGTTCTATATTAATAACACGTTTGTTACAGTGTGTTTGCAATATTATAATTATAACATGCTCAGAACAGTGAGAACATATTAGGGATCAGTGTTCCCTCTAAGGCCAGTTTTGTGAGCAGTCCAGCAATGTATCAGTTAATTAGAGTAATTAGCAAACACTACACAAGACAGACTGCAAGGTTATTAACTGTTTTATTGCTGGGCTGCTCATAAAACTGACCTTAGAGGGAACACTGTTAGGGATGTATATTCATTTTTCGTTATTTTCTTTGCATACTGAAAACAAACATCCAAAAACGAAAATGAGCATTATTTTCTTTTGTGTTTTCATTTTTTCGATTCTGTTTTAATAATGCAGGCAGGCTTTAGCCGCTGGTGGTGGACTGGTTTAATTTGCACTTAGTGTCTCTTAAAGGGATATTTTTGTTTTCTGTACTAACGGCTAGATTACGAGTCTTGCGTTAGGCTTAAAAAGCAGCGTTGGCCGGTCCCAACGCTGCTTTGTAATGCCCACTGGTATTACGAGTCTTGCAGGTACAGGTGTACCGCTCACTTTTTGGGCCAGACTTGGAAATACTGCAAATCCACTTACGTCAATTGCGTATCCTCTTTTTTTCAATGGGACTTGCATAGCACCGGTATTAGGAGTCTGCCAAAAAGTGAGCGGTAGACCCTCTCCTGTCAAGCATGATACTGCATTTAAAAGTCAGTAGTTAAGAGTTTTACACTACAACGCCGTAGCATAAAACTCATAACTAAAGTGCTAAAAAGTACACTAACACCCATAAACTATCTATTAACCCCTAAACCGAGACCCCCCCACATCACAAACACGTTAAAAAGATTAACCCCAATCTGCCGAACCAGACATCGCTGCCACTATAATATATATATTAACCCCTAAACCGCTGCACTCCCGCCTCGCAAACACTAGTTACATTTTATTAACCTCTAATATGCCGTCCCTAACATCGCCGCCACCTACCTACATTTATTAACTCCTAATCTGCTGCCCCAACGTCGCTGCCAATACATTAAAGTTATTAACCCCTAAATCTAAGTCTAACTCTAACCCCCCTAACTTAAATATAATTTAAATATAAATAAAATTCCTATTATTAACTAAATTATTCCTATTTAAAACTAAATACTTACCTATAAAATAAACCCTAAGCTAGCTACAATATAACTAATAATTACATTGTAGCTAGTTTAGGGTTTATTTTTATTTTACAGCAAGTTTGTATTTATTTTAACCAGGTAGAATAGTTATTAAATAGTTATTAACTATTTAATAACCACCTAGCTAAAATAAATACAAAAGTACCTGTAAAATAAAACCTAACCTAAGTTACAATTACACCTAACACTACCACTATAATTAAATTAATTCCCTAAATTAATTTTTTTTTTATCTAAAGTACAAAAAAACAAACACTAAATTACAGAAAATAATAAACAAATTACAAGATTTTTAAACTAATTACACCTAATCTAATCCCCTAACAAAATGAAAAAGCACCCCAAAATAAAAAAAGCCCTACCCTACACTAAATTACAAATAGCCCTTAAAAGGGCCTTTTGCGGGGCATTGCCCCAAAGTTATCAGCTCTTTTACCTGTAAAAAAAAAAAAATACAAACAACCCCCCAACAGTAAAACCCACCAGCCACACAACCAACCCTACTCTAAAACCCACCCAATCCCCCCTTAAAAAAACCTAACACTAACCCCCTGAAGATCACCCTACCGGGAGACGTCTTCATTCAAGCTGGGCAGAAGTGGTCCTCCATACGGGCAGAAGTCTTGCATCAGCCAATAGTATTTTTGCTACCTTAATTCCGATTGGCTGATAGAATTCTATCAGCCAATCAGAATTGAAGGAACGCCATATTGGATGACATCATTTAAAGGAACCTTCATTCAGTCGTAGCCATGGAAAGAAGAGGATGCTCCACAACGGATGTCTTGAAGATGGACCCGCTCTGCGCTGGATGGATGAAGATAGAAGATGCCGTCTGGATGAAGACTTCTGCCCAGCTTGGATGAAGACTTCTGCCCGTCTGGAGGACCACTTCTGCCCGGTTGGATGAAGACGTCTCCCGGTAGGGTGATCTTCAGGGGGTTAGTGTTAGGTTTTTTAAGGGGGGATTGGGTGGGTTTTAGAGTAGGGTTGGTTGTGTGGGTGGTGGGTTTTAATGTTGGGGGGGGATTTGTAATTTTTTTTACAGGTAAAAGAGCCGATTACTTTGGGGCAATGCCCCGCAAAAGGCACTTTTAAGGGCTATTTGTAATTTAGTGTAAGGTAGGTCTTTTTTTTTTTTTTTTTTTTTTTATTTTGTTAGGGGGATTAGATTAGGTGTAATTAGTTTAAAAATCTTATAATTTGTTTATTATTTTCTGTAATTTAGTGTTTTTTGTTGTACTTTAGATAATTTTATTGAATTTAGGGAATTAATTTAATTATAGTGGTAGTGTTAGGTGTAATTGTAACTTAGATTAGGTTTATTTTACAGGTACTTTTGTCTTTATTTTAGCTAGGTAGTTTATTAAATAGTTAATAACTATTTAATAACTATTTTACCTAGTTAAAATAAATACAAACTTGCCTGTAAAATAAAAATAAAACCTAAGCTAGCTACAATGTAACTATTAGTTATATTGTAGCTAGTTTAGGATTTATTTTATAGGTAAGTATTTAGTTTTAAATAGGATTAATTTAGTAAATGATAGTAATTTTATTTAGATTTATTTAAATTATATTTAAGTTAGGGGGTGTTAGGGTTAGACTTAGGTTTAGGGGTTAATAACTTTAAGAGTGGCGGCGGCGTTGGGGGTGGCAGATTAGGGGTTAATAAGTGTAGGTAGGTTGCGGCGACATTGGGGGCGGCAGATTAGGGGTTAATAATATAATGTAGGTGTGGGCTATGTCGGGGGCGACAGATTAGGGGTTAATAAGTGTAAGATTAGGGGTGTTTAGACTCGGGGTTCATGTAAGGGTGTTAGGTGTAGACATAAATGTATTTTCCCCGTAGGAATCAATGGGGCTGCGTTAGGAGCTTTACTCTGCTTTTTTGCAGGTGTTAGGTTTTTTTTCAGCCGGCTCTCCCCCATTGATTCCTATGGGGAAATTGTGCATAAGCACGTTCAGCCAGTTCACCGCTAACGTAAGCAGCGCTGGTATTGAGGTGAGATGTGGAGCAAAATTTTGCTCTACGATCACTTTTTTGCGGTTAACGCCGGGTTTGTAAAAACTCGTAATACCAGCGCTGTCTGTAAGTGAGCGGTGAGCATAAACTACTCGTTAGCACCGCAGAGCCTCTAACGCAAAACTCGTAATCTAGGTGTAAGTTAATAGTAAAAAAAAAAGTTCTGTTTTTTTCAAATGTAAATTACTTGTAAATTGAAAAAATCTTCATACCTTTTGTTGCATTGCTGCTAGCGGCTGCTGGTGGACTGGATTAATTTGCATGTAGTGTTTCTTAAAGGAACATTTTTGTTTTCAATACTAAATTAAGATAATAGTTAAAAAAATTAGTTCTCTGTTTTATTGTTTTTTCTAAGTTAATTACTTACCTTGAAGTACTTTTTTAGTTTTAGCAAAAATGCAGTGCACAAAAATTAGATATATAAATCAAAGAATAAGTTTAATAATTACATAGAATGACAAAACTAAAGCTAATATAGCTGATTACAGCTTCAACATTGCAAACATCTGCAATGTATCTCAAAACGAAAATTTTAGTTAAAATGAAAATTTTTAACAAAATTAATTTGAAAAGAATGCGATTTACCACCTGGGTGCAGCTTCTTTTTAGCCCAGTGATGCTTTTCACAGAGTAGAGCTTTCCTGTAGTATATCAGTCTGATCCCGCCTATTACGGTCAGTCTAGCGTCGAAATACCAGGTAATTCCTCTCTGAACACGGAACACAGCAACTCCAGACGATTGTTTCAGCCTTCATTGGGTCTTGTCAGTGAGGTGTAGCCATATTCCTCTAAGCACACTGAGCAAGGAGTCCACATCTGTTTTTTATAATATTAAATTGACGCAGAGGCTTTGTTTGTTTTCCCTGGGTGCTCTGTATTTTGCTTGAAATCGTATGAGAGGCAATTAACACGTATAAGGTACTGATACAGATGGATGTCACTGGAACTCATAATTTCCTTAATATTATTTATTAAATGGACTATAACAGTTCTTTTCGCAGAAGTATCAAAGATTTGGGAGCTTTAGTTTTAGTTGAGAACCATGACATAAAATCAGTTAATTGGCTGATGTGATTG
Organism: Bombina bombina; assembly: GCF_027579735.1. Lineage (NCBI taxonomy): Eukaryota > Metazoa > Chordata > Amphibia > Anura > Bombinatoridae > Bombina > Bombina bombina. Next base: position 164,980,824 of record NC_069504.1, on the reverse strand, counting down.
TTCCAAGCTAAAAAAAAACATTTAAATCTAGTCTAAGTTATTTCTCCTAGTTACTTTATTCTTGAAATGTATCAAATTGTGTTGAAAATGTTTAATTTATAAGATAACAGATGTGACCGAAAGTCTGTTAATATTATTATTTAAAGATTTACCTTCACAGCAAATGAGGAACTTGGTGCTTTTCATCTGTCTGATTAAAGTTCAAATAAAATGTTAGTGCAGTATTTGACAAGAGGGATGGCCACATGCCAACAGCAGCTGCAAGTTCCAATCATCTGATAATATCAACTGCAACTTTATCCATTAAAGTGCTTGAAAAGGAAATTGGCAGGAGTGGTGTGGGGAAAATAACCCTAGTCTTTTCACTCTGTGTATAATCTCTGCACTACTATATGTTTTGCTACTTGTATGTCCCTATTTGGCCTCTATTATTTGAAGTCCTGTTTAATAATTTGGTTTTATTTTCATGTAGTTTTAAAGGGACACTCAAGTCAAAATAAACTTTCATGATTCAGATAGAGCATGCAGATTTAAGACAATTTCCAATTACTTCCATTAACAAATGTTGCACAGTCTTTTTATGTTCACACTTTCTGGTGAACAAGATCCTACTGAGCATGAGCACAAGCTCACAGGTTATACGTATAATAGAGTGTGATTGGCTGATGTCTGTCACATAATACAGGGGGAGAAAAAATAAATTGTCAGAAAACAAATCTACTGCTTATTTGAAATTCAGAGTAAATGTATTGCTTTTTTTTTATTATGTTATAGGTATAGATGTATACAGATATATATAGGAATATTTATTTAAAAACACATAGAACATAATCTGTTATGTGCAGAACATTGGAATATGAAATATTTACAATAAATACATAGTAAAAACCTTTATTAAATATGAATATTGCATAAATATGTTGTACTTGTTTTCATCTACTTAACTGCAAAGGGCTCCAATGCACTTATATATGTCTATATATGTATTCATGTGTTCATATATGTATATATGTCTGCAAATACATCTATACGCATATAAATACATAAAAACATCTGTACACATATATAGACATTTATATATACAGTACATACATATCCATCTTAATACATGTATATGTATGTATCTCATCCTTTCCCGCCTCGATTACTGCAACTCTGTCCTCTCTGGTCTCCCCAGCTGCCGCCTAGCTCCTTTACAATCCATAATGAATACCTCTGCCAGGCTCATCTTCCTTACACGTCGCTCTTCATCTGCTACACCTCTCTGCCAATCCCTTCACTGGCTTTCTCTTGCCTCCATGATTAAACACAATATTCTCACTCTGACATACAAAGCCCTGGACGGCACTGCTCCCACCTATATCTCAAACCTTGTCTTCAGATACTCTCCCTCCCATTCCCTTCGCTCAGCTCATGACCTCCTACTCTCCTCCTCTCTTGTTACCTCCTCACACTCCCATTTACAGGGCTTCTCCAGACTGGCTCCCATCTTGTGGAACTCTCTGCCTCACTCCACAAGACTCTCCCCTAGTTTTTAAAAGGATCAAGTGCTCCCTAAAGACTCTACTGTTCAGGGATGCATACAACCTACACTTACATTTCTTTATACGAGTTCCTTTCCTCCATTGCTCTCCCCTTGAACCCCCTTAGCATGTAAGCTTAAAGGGACAGTTAAGACACAAAATAAACATTATTCAGTAGGTTACTTGCCACACGTTTATGGGGCACATCGTTCTCCCTGTGCTGCAGTCCTTAGTGATTATCCATTTTTTTAAAAAAAACAAACTGCCGTTCACAGGAAAAAATGGAATCCTAACTCCTCCTCCCATTGTCTTCTTCCCCAGGAGCTTCTTTTGAAAAGTTATCATGCACGCCCAACTTGAACGAGCCTTTAGCTTAACGCATGCGCAAAGTGGTATTTTTTTTTATTTCCTACAGAATGCGGTGGGGATCCGTTTTAGTGCTGCACCGGAAGCACTACTTCTAATACCACTGCTAATAACAATATACTCTGATGTTCGGTATAATGGCATGACTAGTACTGTGCTTAGGGACTGTCAGTATGCTTACAGCATGTGAGTAGAGAATAAGCGTCTCATAACCCAGGTTATTCAACGTAAATACACTGGCTGTAATACTAACGGTATAATAAAGTGTTCACTGTAATAGCGTGACTAACCATATGCTATGGAAACCGTTTATCATAACATGCATTTACAGCATCAGTGTGTCAGCTGCACTGGGTCTGACACAACCCCGGCACTACACATATCAGCTGTAATCAAAACAGTTGGGTATCGAATTGGTTCTTAGTAGTTGTAACAAAAATGCAAGAGTTACCTAAACCCAAACCTGTAGTAAAATAAATTGTAACAATTAGGATAATAACCATGTATTATCGTGTTGCTGTGTAATGTAAGTAATGTAAGTCATCAATCATTCATCAACATTTCTTTGGGGATAATAACATACTCACAGTGACACTGACGGCTGATATATATTGCCACTGAACCTGTAAAGCAATATTGAGACTTTTAAGTCATATACCGTATGCCTAACCGAGAACGGTTTTATTACCATACTTACAGACCGCTCAGACTTTCAACGTTATCTTAGATTTTTTACTAGGTTTTGATCTGTCTGGGGAGACGTCACAATCAATGAACTTCCAAAGGCAATATGTACCTCTAAAGTGCCCAAGAGCAGATCAGTATCATATATGCTATTTATTATAAAGATGAATGGGAGGGCGCTAAACAGCCAGAATTCAGAGATATAAAATAATAATAATAGTCGGCAGTGTAGTTTAGGAGCTGCTTTCAGATAATAGTGTGTCTTAGCACCAATAGCACCAAAGAAACAACAGCTCATTTCGGCCCTGCTATCTCTGCCTTGTCTGCTAAAGAAGATATTATGGGTTGTGCCAGACTTAGGGGAGTAGTTATCAAGCCGTCAACCTCAAATACGCTGGAATTCCGCAGCGTATTTGTGGCGAGGCTGATTTGCCTTAGTTATCAAAGGCTCGAGACCGGCAAAAGTAGAATTTTGTGACATAAGCTTCGATCCGCCGGACTCGGTCCGACACAGATCGATTCTTACGTCACTCCAGATGTTCTGCACACAAGTGCGGCACATTCTCACTACTTTTGCTAGTTATCAAATGACTAGCAGGTACGCTCGGCACTTTTACGGCCCAGCGTACCTGGTTTTCAAACCGCCACCCCTGGAGGCGGCGGATCCCATAGGAATCAATGGGAGTCTGACCATAGCGAAAGTACAAGTTCGCTGCTGACAGACATCCCATTGATTCCTATGGGAGCTGTCTACACCTAACACCCTAACATGTACCCCGAGTCTAAACGCCACTAATCTGTCCCCCCTACACCGCCGCAACTAAATAAAATTATTACCCCCTAAACCGCCGCTCCTGGAGCCCACTGCAAGCTACTCTATACATATTAACCCCTAAACCGCCGCTCCCTGAACCCGCCGCAACCTATATTAAATGTATTAACCCCTATCCTGCCCCCCCTACACCGTCGCCACCTATAATAAATTTATTAACCCCTAATCTGCCCCCCCTACACCGTCGCCACCTATATTAAATTTATTAGCCCCTAATCTGCCCCCCCTACACCGTCGCCACCTATAATAAATTTATTAACCCCTATCCTGCCCCCCACTACGCCGCCGCCACTGTAATAAAATTATTAACCCCTAAACCTAAGTCTAACACTAACCCTAACACCCCCCTAACTTAAATATTAATTAAATAAATCTAAATAATATTTTTATTATTAACTAAATTAATCCTATTTAAAACTAAATACTTACCTTTAAAATAAACCCTAATATAGCTACAATATAAATAATAATTATATTCTAGCTATCTTAGGATTTATTTTTATTTTACAGGCAACTTTCAATTTATTTTAACTAGGTACAATAGCTATTAAATAGTTATTAACTATTTAATAGCTTACCTAGCTAAAATAAACTGAAATTTACCTGTAAAATAAATCCTAACCTAAGTTATAATTACACCTAACACTACACTATACTTTAATAAATTATTCCTATTTAAAACTAAATGCTTACCTGTAAAATAAACCCTAATATAGCTACAATATAAATAATAATTATATTGTAGCTATCTTAGGATTTATATTTATTTTACAGGTAACTTTGTATTTATTTTAGCTAGTTAGAATAGTTATTAAATAGTTATTAACTATTTAATAACTACCTAGCTAAAAGAAATACAAAATTACCTGTAAAATAAATCCTAACCTAAGTTACAATTAAACCTAATACTACACTATCATTAAATTAATTAAATAAACCACCTACAAATAACTACAATTAAATACAATTACATAAACTAACTAAAGTACAAAAAATAAAAAAAGCTAAGTTACAAAAAATAAAAAAATAAGTTACAAACATTTTAAAAATATTACAACAATTTTAAGCTACTTACACCTAATCTAAGCCCCCTAATAAAATAACAAACCTCCCCAAAATAAAAAAAATGCCCTACCCTATTCTAAATTAAATAAAGTTCAAAGCTCTTTTACCTTACCAGCCCTTAAAAGGGCCATTTGTGGGGGCATGCCCCAAAAAGTTCAGCTCTTTTGCCTGTAAAAGAAAAATACAACCCCCCCAACATTAAAACCCACCACCCACATACCCCTAATCTAACCCAAACCCCCCTTACAAAATCCTAACACTAATCCCCTAAAGATCATCCTACCTTGTCTTCACTCAGCCAAGCAGCGATGGAACCGAAGTGGACATCCGGAGCGGAAGAAGTTAATCCTCCAAGCGGCGCTGAAGAAATCTTCCATCCGATGAAGTCATCATCCAGGCGGCGCTGAAGAAGTCTTTGATCCGGCCGATGTCATCTTCCAAGAGGCGCTGAAGAGATCTTCTATCTGGGCGATGTCATCTTCCAAGCCGGGTCTTGAATCTTCCTCCCGCCGACGCGGAACCTCCTTCTTCACCAACGGACTACGACGAATGAAGGCTCCTTTAAGGGACATCATCCAAGATGGCGTCCCCTCAATTCCGATTGGCTGATAGGATTCTATCAGCCAATCGGAATTAAGATAGGAAAAATCTGATTGGCTGATGGAATCAGCCAATCAGATTGAGCTCGCATTCTATTGGCTGTTCCGATCAGCTCCTAAACTACACTGCCGACTATAACCTTTTATATTGTTGTTTATTAAATTTTTGAGAATACACTTTAAATCTTGAAAAGTGTTTATAGAAACAGGATGAACAAAAAAAAAGGAGTACAAAGGGTCTGTATATGTGGTTCTAAATAAGCTTGGGGCCACTTGGTGTACTATTACAATTTATGTGACTCACCGTATTGTTTGTATATGATACCACAATTACCTTATGAATGTCCCAATTTGTATCTATGTGATAATTGTGTACATTATTTTTATTCTGATATATATTATATGTTCTTTAATTGCCTGCAGTTTTATATTAGACTGATGAGTCTTAATCATATTTATGAATTATAATATTTAATACATTTGGAATAAAGTATATGTTAAATTTTAGTAACCTTGTTTTATAGTATTGCTTATCCTGTGTATAAAAGTATCCGTGTCACAAGCTTATTTTTGGATTTTATTTTTGGATTTTTTTTGTTCATCCTGTTTATATAAACACTTTTCAAGATTTAAAGTGTATTCTCAAAAATTTAATAAACAAAAATATAAAAGGTTATAGTCGGCAGTGTAGTTTAGGAGCTGCTTTCAGATAATAGTGTAGGATTAGCTGTGATTGGTAGCTGTAATGACGGGACTGTCACCATCGTGCAGGAGCTGTTATCTAGTCAGAACACATATTAGCAACATAAGTAAATCAACTAAACTAAGTCTGGCACAACCCATAATATCTTCTTTAGCAGACAAGGCAGAGATAGCAGGGCCGAAATGAGCTGTTGTTTCTTTGGTGCTATTGGTGCTAAGACACACTATTATCTGAAAGCAGCTCCTAAACTACACTGCCGACTATTATTATTATTTTATATCTCTGAATTCTGGCTGTTTAGCGCCCTCACATTCATCTTTATAATAAATAGCATATATGATACTGATCTGCTCTTGGGCACTTTAGAGGTACATATTGCCTTTGGAAGTTCATGGATTGTGACGTCTCCCCAGACAGATCAAAACCTAGTAAAAAATCTAAGATAACGTTGAAAGTCTGAGCGGTCTGTAAGTATGGTAATAAAACCGTTCTCGGTTAGGCATACGGTATATGACTTAAAAGTCTCAATATTGCTTTACAGGTTCAGTGGCAATATATATCAGCCGTCAGTGTCACTGTGAGTATGTTATTATCCCCAAAGAAATGTTGATGAATGATTGATGACTTACATTACTTACATTACACAGCAACACGATAATACATGGTTATTATCCTAATTGTTACAATTTATTTTACTACAGGTTTGGGTTTAGGTAACTCTTGCATTTTTGTTACAACTACTAAGAACCAATTCGATACCCAACTGTTTTGATTACAGCTGATATGTGTAGTGCCGGGGTTGTGTCAGACCCAGTGCAGCTGACACACTGATGCTGTAAATGCATGTTATGATAAACGGTTTCCATAGCATGTGGTTAGTTACGCTATTACAGTGAACACTTTATTATACCGTTAGTATCACAGCCAGTGTATTTACGTTGAATAACCTGGGTTATGAGACGCTTATTCTCTACTCACATGCTGTAAGCATACTGACAGTCCCTAAGACTATGCTAGCATTTTATTGGATGCAGTACATGTTTTCTCCCTCTCAGGTTACTTCACATCTCTCCCCACATATATGTAATCCCTATACAGTACTCACTGTCTCTCTGATTTATTTATCTTCAGCAAATATCCAAAACATCTACTCCGACATCTAAACTATGGCACATAATGACATTTAGCCTGTGAGCGCACAGGTGCTCGTCGTGCAACATAGGAAATATGCCATGAATATTGCGGAGCCATGCCCCTTGCCCACTAACCATGCTACCATGTATATCTATATGTGTATGTGTGTTGTATGTACGTGTGTGTTGTATGTGGGTATGTATGTTTATGTGTGTGTTGTATGTATGTATGTGTATGTGTGCAGGGTGTATCTGCTTGTATGCGTGTGTTTGTATGTATGTTTATGTGTGTGTTATATGCATGTTTGTATGTATGTGTATGTGCAAAGGGTGTATGTGCTTGTATGTTTGTGTTTTTTATGCATGTTTATGTTGTATGCATGCTTATGTTGTATGCATGTTTGTGTGTGTGTGTTTGTAGATAAAAGTGTTCTTTAGCAGACAAGGCAGAGGAAGACAAGTCTTTACTATAAGCTTTATATAGGAGGCAGTGAGCAGTTAGTTCTCAGATCAAAACACTCCAGTAACAGCGGTTGGAACATTTCTAACACTGTCTAGTTTCATGATGTATTATACATGGAGGGGGATTTCATACTAAGATAGGAACGAAAGCAAAGAAATCTCATCAGGAAGCCTAGAAGTTGCAGTGACACAAATGTGATAGGATCAGAGAAACCCCGGCAAATAAGTGTTTGGTAACGCTATAGATTCTATAAATATTCTGGCTCCAGCACATCGTAGCCGAGTTATAGCAACAAAACGTCAGTTTATGTGTAGCACAGACATTGTGCACTGGTCATAGTAAAACCTACAACTGTTTTAGCAAAAGAACAAAACTTCAAATGTCTGAACATAGGGTGATAAATGGCAGCGTATAATTTTATGTTTACACAGCAAGAGGGAAACCGATACAGTACTATAGCAAAGAGTTAATCCCCTGTGATATCATCGCCAGAGCAGCTACACAGATTTTAAAACCTGTCATGAGTAGAGTGTGCGCTTCATATTACAAGGGGAAATCACTCTTAAACAGCGGTCCGTCACTGAAATAGGAACCTTCTTTCAGTTCCTTTTATAATGAGACAGCTAGTGACTAAAATGAACAAGTGCGCATGCGCAAATGGGCGTGAGCGTCGTGGCCGACACTCATGTCATTTGCTGTTAGAATCAGCCTCCAAATGACGTCAAGTTAGGAGGAGTTAGGAGTCCATTTTGGCTGTGAACGGCAGTTGTTTTTTTTTTAAAAAAATGGATAAACACTGAGGACTGCAGCACAGGGAGAACGATGTCCCCCATAATCGTGTGGCAAGTAACCTATTGGTTAAATATTATTTTGAGTCTTAACTGTCCCTTTAAGAGTGCAGCTGTTTGTAGATCACCTTCTTAAAAGCTGACTACAACAGTGCGACTCTTGGCAGGGCCCTCTACCCGTTTGATTCCTATAAATGTTACCTTGTATTGCGCCTGTTTATAGTGCTGTGGAATCTGTTGGCGCTCTACAAATAACCTATAATAATAATTAATAATAATAATAATCTCTGCGATAGGTTTGCGATCCCCTCGTAATCTGGCCCTAAATATTTAAAGAATAACAATTTATAAATTCAACGTATACGGAAAGCATTAGCCCATAAGAGATCCTAGAATTAATAGAGTTCAGCATTAGTATCTGCATGTTATAAGTATTAATTAATATGCATTATCTTCACTTTACTTTATAAGGAACACAGAGCAATGGGAGCGATATCATTTTTACCACTGATTATAATGTAAGGGTGTGTGATAACTTTACTATACAAATACTATTAGATGATCTAGACAATTTTAATTTCATTACACATTTAAAACATTTTTTGTAAAAAGTTAAAGGTGATAGGGAATCCAATATTAAACTTGCATGATTCAGAGCATGTAATTTTAAGACAAATTAAAATTGACATATTTTCAAATTTACTTTGTTGTCTTAGGCCCCAATGTTCAAAACATTGACACACCATCAGGAAACTGCTTTGATGGCCTTGTTGGTTTGTCAAAATATTCAAAGAAAAGGGGCGTGTCTGAACAATGAGGCCTAATAAATGGTAACCATCAATAATGACCTAATCAACCAGTATGGGGGGTGGTTAGGAGATTAAGGCCTTAACTGCCACCTCCCAACGCAAATTACACAACACCTAACACCCCCCCCCCTCTAAACTAACCCCATTAAGTTACAAAATATATTGGAAAAAAAATTGTTACAAAAAATAAAAAAAGGTGTTACATAAAAAAATAAACTACTGTATCCAAAATAAAAAAAACATTATGCCGAACACTAAACTACATTCCACATAAAATAATAAAACCCACCCATAACAAAAAAAACAAAACCCTAACACTAAAATAAATTACAATGGCCTTAAAAGGACCTTTTGTAGGGCATTGCCCTAAAGTGATTATAGCTCTTTTGCAGAAAAAATAAATACATCTACATTAAAGAAAACCACCAAAATAACATCTTAAGTCAAAGTCCGCCGTGGCAAAGATGGCCCCTGGAGCCTGGATCAAGAGGGCCCAACTTTGGAACAAGAAAAGTTTTTTTATTTTAAAGAATAGGGTTTGTTACTTTTAATTTTCTTTTCTACTCTAGTACCTAGATTACGAGTTTTGCGTTAAGCTTAAAAAGCAGCGTTAGCCGGTCTTAACGCTGCTTTTTAACGCCCACTCCTATTACGAGACTTGCAGGTACAGGTGTACCGTTCACTTTTTTGGCCGGACTTTGAAATACCGCAAATCCATTTACGTAAATTGCGTATACTCTTTTTTCAATGGGACTTGCATAGCGCCAGTATTACGAGTCTGCCAAAAAGTGAGCGGTAGACCCTCTCCTGTCAAGACTGGTACCGCATTTTAAAGTCAGTAGTTAAGAGTTTTACACTACAAAGCCGTAGCATAAAACTCTTAACTAAAGTGCTAAAAAGTACACTAACACCCATAAACTACATATTAACCCCTAAACCGAGGTTGTCCCGCATCACAAACACTAACAAAAGAGGTTTTTATAAGGGTGTATTGGGTGAGTTTTATTTTTAGGTTAGGGACTTTGGGCGGCAAAAGAGCTAACCGCCCTTTTAAGGGCAATGCCCATCCAAATGCCATTTTCAGGGCAATGGGGAGCTTAGGTTTTTTTAGCTGGTATTTTATTTGGGGGGTTGGTTGTGTGGGTGGTGGGTTTTACTGTTGGGGGGGGGTTGTATTTTTTTTTTACAGGTAAAAGAGCTGATTACTTTGGGGCAATGCCCCGCAAAAGGCCCTTTTTAAGGGCTATTCATAGTTTAGTTTAGGCTAGAGTTTTTTTGTTTTATTTTGGGGAGGCTTTTTTTTATTTCAATAGGACTATTAGATTAGGTGTAATTAGTTTAAATTTCTGTAATTTGTTTTTTATTTTCTGTAATTTAATTTAGGTAATTATATTTAATTTAGTTAATTTATTTAATTGTATTTAATTTAGGTAATTTATTTAATTGTAGTGTAGTGTTAGGTGTTAGTGTAACTTAGGTTAGGTTTTATTTTACAGGTACTTTTGTATTTATTTTAGCTAGGTAGTTATTAAATAGTTAATAACTATTTAATAACTATTCTACCTAGTTAAAATAAATACAAACTTGCCTGTAAAATAAAAATAAACCCTAAGATAGCTACAATGTAACTATTAGTTATATTGTAGCTATCTTAGGGTTTATTTTATAGGTAAGTATTTAGTTTTAAATAGAAATAATGTAGTTAATTATAGTAATTTTATTTAGATTTATTGTAATTCTATTTAAGTTAGGGGGTGTTAGCATTAGACTTTAGGTTTAGGGGTTAATACATTTAGTATAGTGGCGGCGACGTTGGGGGCGGCAGATTAGGGGTTAATAAATGTAGGTAGGTGGCGGCGACGTTTGGGGTGGAAGATTAGGGGTTAATAAATATAATATAGGTGTCAGCGATGTTGGGGGCAGCAGATTAGGGGTTCATAACTATAATGTAGGTGGCGGCGGTGTCCGGAGCGGCAGATTAGGGGTTAATAATATAATGTAGGTGTCGGCGATATCATGGGTGGCATATTAGGGGTTAATAAGCATAAGATTAGGGGTGTTTAGACTCGGGGTTCATGTTAGGGTGTTAGGTGTAGACATACATTTTATTTCCCCATAGGAATCAATGGGGCTGCGTTAGGGAGTTTTACGCTGCTTTTTGGCAGGTGTTAGACTTTTTTCAGTCAGCTCTCCCCGTTGATTCATATGGGGAAATCTTGCGCGAGCACGCACAACCAGCTCACCGCTGACTTAAGCAGCGCTGGTATTGGAGTGCGGTAATGAGCAAAATTTTGCTCAACGCTCACTTCTTGCCTTTTAACGACGGGTTTGTAAAAACTCGTAATACCAGCGCTGCATGTAAGTGAGTGGTGAGGGAAAACTGCTCGTTAGCACCGCACAGCCTCTAACGCAAAACTCGTAATCTAGGTGTAGGTTTTTTAAAGTTAGAGTTTGTTATTTTAGGGAGTGGGGTTTCTTTAATGTAATTTTTTTACAAAGCACTAAAATAACTTTAGGGCAATGCCCTACAAAAGGCCCTTTTAAGGGATATTGTAATTTATGTTAGTTTTAGGGTTTGTTTGTTTTTGTTTTGGGTGGGTTATTATTATTATTAGTAGTTTAGTGTTAGGTATAACTTTTTTTATTTTGGATACTATAGTTTATTCTTTTTCGTAACTTAGTTTTTTTTCTGTAACTTAGATTTTTTTAAAAAAATTGTAACTTAGTGGGGTTAGTGTAGAGGGGTGGTTTAGTTTTGAGAGGGATTAGTTGTTAGGTAGAGTAGGGTTGGATTGCATTATGGGGGTTGGCAGTTTATTTGTTTTACTTAGTTTATTTTTTTTTTCTATCTTAGGGGGGTTTAGTTTTTAGGGGGGGTTAGGTCTTAGGTTAGTTTGCATTTGGGGTATATGGCAGCATAGGGGTTAATAGTTAGACATAGGGGTTAATAGTTTATTGTGGTGGGTTAAAATTGAATGCTCTAGAATCATGAAAGAAAAAATGTGGGTTTAGTATTTCTTTAAGTTTGTGTGTTCTTTGTTGTTAAAGGGACAGTCTACATCTTGGTCATCTTAAAGTTTTACCTTATATTAAGCTGCAAATAGCCTCCTGCACCTTTTCTATAACATGCAACAGGAATGGTAAAAAAAAGTTATTTTAAAATAGATATTGTTTCTGACCACTTTGAAATGGCTGCCAAGCTCAGCCCACTGTTGACATCATGATCTGGGCTGCATATGGCATCAAATCACAAAAGGCTCACTAGTTGGATTCAACAGACTGTCAATGCTATTCAGCAGAGTGCATAGATGCAGCCCAGATTGTGATGTCATCAGTGGGCTGAGCTTGGCAGTCATTTCAAAGTGGCCTGAGACACTATTCATTTTAAAATAACTTTTAACTGTTCCTGCTGCATGATATAGAAAGGGTGCCGAAGGCTATTTACAGCTAAATCTTAGGCAAGACTTTAAGATATAGACTGTCCCTTTAACAGTGTAATTTCAAAGCTTTGCATTTTACTATTTATTTGTATGGAGATCCAAGTTTACTTCCACGCCAGTCTTTTTCTGTTTTTATAATGTTTGTGACAATTAGAATAATTTATATTGATTCTCCGTCTCACCAGATATACCATATTGCTAAGCTTTACATGCACATAGTTTACAATGAAACCATAAGTACACCTAATTAAGCACTATTTATAAGATACAGTAGCTATCTGACTTTACTACTGAGTCAGAATTCTTATCAATTACATAATTTAACTTTATTATGTAATTATTATTACATTCTCCTCCATATGTTAATTGTCAGTTTTAGTATTAATACCTTTCACCTAGATTACGAGTTTTGCGCTAAACAGGGTGGGAAACTAACGGCAAAAAATTGCGTTATTGCACTCTCCATAGCGCTGCCATTATCAGTTACTGAAAAGCCTCCTTGTGCTGTGCGTTATGGTGCGTTAAGCTCCATACCGCACAAAAGTCAAGGGTTGAGTATTTACGTTCTCGTGCACGCTTTCCTCCAAAGACATCAATGGGTAGAGAGTGTTAGAAAAAAAACTAACACTTGCGATTGCAGAATGGAGATCGCCGTGACGCAATGCCATTGATGACTGTGGGGAAAAGAAAGTTATGTTTAAACCTAACACCCTAACATAAACCCCTAGTCTAAACACCCCTAATCCGCCACCCCCGACATCGCCAACACTAATAAAAGTTATTAACCCCTAATCCGATGCTGCCCGACATCGCCGACACTAATAAAAATTATTAACCCCTATTCTGCTGCTCCCCAACATCGCCAATACTAAACTAATAAAAATTATTAATCCCTATTCCACCGCTCCCCGACATTGCCGACACCAAAATAAACCTAGTAACCCCTAAACCACCGACCCCCCACATTGCCAATGCTATAATAAAGTATTAACCCCTAAATCTCCAGCCCCCCACATCGTAACTACTAAACTAAAACTATTAACCCCTAAACCGCCACCCCCCACATCGCAAAACACATAACAAAAAAATCTAACATTACAAAAAATAATAAACACTAAATTACGAAAAATAAAAAAACTCTAAGATTACAGAAAAAAATAAATGAAATTATCAAAAATAAAAACAATTACACCTAATCTAATAGCCCTATAAAAATAAAAAAGTCCCCCAAAATAAAAACACCCCCTAACCTACAATAAACTACCAATAGCCCTTAAAAGGACCTTTTGTAGGGCATTGCCCTAAGTTAAACAGCTCTTTTACCTTAAAAATTACTAAGCCCCCTAAAAGTAACCCCCCACCCAACCAACCCCCTAAAATAAAAAATAAATAATTAAAAAAAATCCTAACATACCCATTGTCCCTAAAGGGGCATTTGTATGGTAATTGCTCTTAAAGGGGCATTCAGCTTTTTTACTGCCCTTAAAAGGGCATTCAGCTCTTTTACAATTGTCCAAAGCCCTAATCTAAAAAAAAAACACCCCAAAAAATGAAAAAAAAAACCACCTAACACTAACCCCATAAAATCTACTCACAGTTCCTGAAGTCCGGACATCCATCTTCATCCAGGTGGCGAGAAGTCTTCATCCAGGTGGCGATAACTTCATCCATCTCGGGGACATCTTCTATCTTCATCCCGGCATTGCAGAGCTATCCTGGACGTTGAAGACATCCTTCGTCGAGTGTCCTCTTCATACAGTCACTGACGTACACTAAAGTTGAATGCAAGGTAGACGTTTCAAAATGACGTACCTTGCATTCCTATTGGCTGATTAGATTCTTCAAATTCAAATCAGCCAATAGGATGAGAGCTTCTGAAATCCTATTGTCAAATCAGCCAATAGGAAAGCAAGGTATGCCGTATGAAGAGGATGCTCTGCACAGGCTGTCTTCAACATCCAGTAAATCTTCACTCCGCGCCGCCAGGATGAACATAGAAGATGTCCCCGTCTGGATGAAGATGGATGTCTGAACTTCAGGAACCGTGAGTAGATTTTATGGGGTTAGTGTTGTTGTTTTTTTTTTTCATTTTTTGGGGTGAGTTTTTTTTTTAGATTAGGGCTTTGGGCAATTGTAAAAGAGCTGAATGCCCTTTTAAGGGCAGTAAAAGAGCTGAATGCCCTTAAAATGCTCATACAAATACCAATACTAAAATAAAAGGATTTTTTTTATATAGATTTTTTTTTAATTTATTTATATATATATATATATATATATATATATATATATATATATAATGCTTAGTTGGATCCCCTCTTACCCCCCAACCTCCCTGATACCCCCAAACAGCTCTCTATCTCTCCCCCTCTACCTATTTGTCACCCAGTTTGGTCAAAATTGGGCTTTTTTTTATAATTATACCCAATTTTTCTGTAGTGTAGCTGCCCCCCTTAATATCCTACCCCTCCCCAATCCCTTTCCCAATAATTAATTATTTATTTCCCTCTCCCTCTCCCTCCTTCACTCTATAGTATACCCTACTCTCAGTACTCTGTACTAAATAGCGCACGTGCATGATCCCGCCACCCTTGCACGCTCCCGATGATCTCGCCGCAACCGGATCCCAGCTGATAGGATGTAAACCAGCGATGGGCCGCCCTCCCACCTCCCTCGTATCCCTCCCATGCCACCAACGATCGGCACCATCACTGGCTGATGCAGAGAAGGCCACAGAGTGTGTGCTTAAAAAGGGTATTGCAGTGATGCCTCAATATCGAGCCATCACTGCAATACCCTGAAAGCGCCTGGAAGCGATCACGATCGCTTCCAGCGCTTGAAACCCCAGAGGATGTGCCAGGCACATCCTTGGTCATTAACTGACACTTTTTGTAGGATGTGCCTGTCATGCCCTTGGTCGTTAAGGAGTTCAAAATTCAATTCACCATGTGCTATATTGAAAACAAATTATTAACACATTATTTGATGTTTTACGTTGTGAATTGAATGTATTTTTGAAAATATAAACTCATTTCAAATCTGATGACTTCAACACATTCCAAAAAAGGTGGGACAGGGGCAATTTAGGACTAATAGTGATGTGACAAGTTGAAATAAGAAGGTGATGTGAAACAGGTGAGGCAATCGTGTAATCAGTAGTAGTATATAAGAAGCCTCCAAAAAAGTCCCAGTCCTTCAAGAGCAAGGATGG
Source organism: Bombina bombina (assembly GCF_027579735.1). Taxonomy (NCBI): domain Eukaryota; kingdom Metazoa; phylum Chordata; class Amphibia; order Anura; family Bombinatoridae; genus Bombina; species Bombina bombina. The sequence goes on along the minus strand of NC_069504.1, from coordinate 164,965,211 downwards.
GTCGAGGCTCACCAACCTGCCAACAAATGCATCAGCGAATAATTCAACACTTTGAGAACAACATTCCCCCAAGACAAATCGGTAGGATTTTGGGCATTTCACCTTCTACAGTGCACAATATAAACAAATGATTCAAGGAATCCGGTCAAATCTGGTTGCATAAAGGTCAAGGCTGAAAACAATTTCTGAATGTTCCTGATCTCCGATCCCTCAGACGTCAGTGGAATAGTGTTTTGTGGTCCGATGACTAATCATTTGGAAAAAACAGCAGTCATGTTCTCCGGGCAAAAGATGAAAAGGACCATCCAAGCTGTTATCAGCGTCAGGTCCAGAAGCCAGCGTCTGTTATGGTATGGGGGGGGGGTGTCAGTGCCCATGGCACGGGTAACTTGCACATCTTAATGCAGAAAGATATATATACATTTTGGAACAACATATGCTGCCATCCAGATGTCGTCTTTTCCACGGACGTCCCTTTATTTTCCAGCAGGACAACACCAAACCACATTCTGTCTGAATAACAAGCTCATTTGCGTAAGCAGAGAGTGCGGGTGCTAGCATGGCCTACCTGCAGTCCTGACCTGTCTCTGATTGAGAATGTGTGGTGCATTATGAAGAGCAAAATAAGGCAACAAAGGCCCTGTACAGTTGAAATTAAAAAATTCTAGAAATAAAGATATTGGTGTTCCCTGATAAATTAAACCAAACTCAGCTAACCTCTAAATTACACATTTCCCAAAAAAGTATTTGTAATATAAACAACAGTAATTATATAGCAATAGGAGGTAGCGCAATTAATGCATAAGCGTAAAAAAATGCAGGTTTGGAAAATGATATCAAACAGATTATATGTTGACAAATAGGAAAAACGTTATGTATTAATTTATTACAGGATATTTAAAAACGAACAATATAAAATATACTAAAAATACTAGATACCGGTATCTGTTTAAAAAGGATCATTAAAACTAACTGAAAAAACACATATCATAAATCATTCACTCTATTTAAATGTATAATAACATAGAGCTCTATATAGACGGATATCATTGAATTCCACGACAAGGTAACTTAAAGGGACACTGAACCCAAATTTTTTTCTTTCGTGATTCAGATAGAGCATGCAATTTTAAGCAACTTTCTAATTTATTCCTATTATCAAATTTTCTTCCTTCTCTTGGTATCTTTATTTGAAATGCAAGAATGTAAGTTTAGATGCCGGCCCATTTTTGGTGAATAACCTTGGTTATTCTTGCTGATTGGTGGATAAATTCATCCACCAATAAAAAAGTGCTGTCCAGAGTTCTGAAACAAAAAAAGAAGATTAGATGCCTTCTTTTTCAAATAAAGATAGCAAGTGAACAAAGAAAAATTGATAATAGGAGTAAATTAGAAAGCTGCTTAAAATTGCATGCTCTATCTGAATCCCGAAAAAAAATTTGGGTTCAGTGTCCCTTTAAGTAAATATTTGCACCAATGTCTCTTAAATATTTACTGCGGGATTGACAGCCAGATTTAATTATTAGTAACAATGTCTCTTAAAAAATGATAACTGGCAAGTGTCCCAGATGCATGTTTGGGGGTCTGTGGTTAACTATCCTTTATATTTGTAAGGCATTTCTCATCTGAGGTTATTATTTGGCATCACTTATTCTGTTGTTCAATAGTACCAAATGCAGTTTGTAACAATGTCTCTTAAACCGCTATTAGTGCTTACAATTAGGAATACCTTTGATTTGGTTCTGTGTTTGTAGTATCATCCGTTACTCCTTCAGAGAAAACGTCACGGTGTTATGTGACTTGAGGTTGACCAATCACAGAGCTAGTAGCTCTCCTGTGTGATGAGAAGTGACAAATCCAGGTTCCTTGAGCGCTCAAAGGTTCCACATTCAAAATGCGGCAATATTTCTCCTGTTGGTGATGCGGGCAAAGTTTAATATGTATCACCCTCCTCTTTTTGCAATCTTTATCGGCTGTGTCGGTCACTCTTTACCCATATATGATGGATGATGCAAGAAAGATTTCTTCACTGGTCAGATTCAGCAATCTACGCGTTTTCAGCTGAAGACATTCAGAATGGATGAATGTGGGAAAATTCCACTTGCTAAACTTAACCAGCTGGTGTCTTCAGTGTCCAAACGCTTAATAAGTGTTATTAAAAGAAAAGGTGATGTTTACACAGTGGTAAACAGTTGACTGTCACAACTTTTTTGGAATGTGTTGCAGTCATTTTGAAATGAGTGTATATTTTAAACAATACATTAAATAAAACATCAAATAATGTGTTAATAATCGGCTAGATTACGAGTCTTGCGTTATGAGGAAAAAAGCAGCGTTAAGCCTCATAACGCTGCTTTTTTACTACCGCTGGTATTACGAGTCTTGCAGATTTAGGGGCACCGCACACTTTTTTGGCCTTACCGCAAATCAACTTATGCAAATTGCGTATATTCTTTTTTATATGGGACTTCCATAGCACCGGTATTACGAGCTTTTCCTGGGAGGTCAAAAAGTGAGCAGTATAATCTATCCCGTCAAGATTCGTACCACATTTTAAAGTCAGTAGTTATGAGTTTTACGCTACAGAGCTGTAGCATAAAACTCATAACTAAAGTGCTAAAAAGTACACTAACACCCATAAACTACCTATTAACCCCTAAACCGAGGCCCTCCCGCATCGCAAACACTGCCGCTCCGGAATAAGCTCTTTTACCTGTAAAAAAAAAATACAAACAATCCCCCCAACAGTAAAACCCACCACCCACACAACGAACGCCCCAAATAAAAGCCTAAATAAAAATATCTAAGCTCCCCATTGTCCTGAAAAGGGCATTTGGATGGGCATTGCCCTTAAAAGGGCATTTAGTTCTATTGTGGCCCAAAGCCCTAACCTAAAAATAAAACCCACCCAATACACCCTTAAAAAAAACATATATAAAACAACAATTGGATGCGCCTACTTGTTAAATATCAATCTACATACAAATATAATTGTTGGTATGTAGCAATCACATATCATGTGTCACTCAATTACTAAAATTGATAGTAATTAGTGCTTCATCTAAAAAATGTAAGTGCAGTACAATTGTGATGTATAGAGTACAAATAATACAAAATATAGTATAAGTATAAAGTCACTTATCCCAAATAAAGGAAATGCCTGTCCCAGGCACGATAGTGATGTCCCACAGTTCTGATAGGGAAGAGATTTGTGGCCTGCTGCTTCTTCAATAAATTTGTTGGTGTAAAGTTCTACAATATCAAAAGAAAACAAAAGAAGGCGCCACCATAGTGCAGAATCAGTGATGTCAATAACAGCCCACACTCCAATATAATGTACTTACAATATGTAAGGCACTTGATAAGTGCTACAAATGCCTTCTGAGCTCTTATAGTCGCCCAGCAAACTATTCCTCGTACTCTCCAGACTCCGCCGTGCTTTGTGAACAGCTTTCACTGTGTTATACTGGCTTAATGCCACAGGTAGGTCTCGAGTAGGGAATTAGACTGTTCGGTTCAACAGTATGCATATATAACAGTCACAAATATAATCTATGCTTCAGATTAATGTGACTCTGAAAATATAAAAATATAAAAATCTGTGGAAAGTCTATTGTGATTAAAAAGACTTTATTTTAAAAGCAATAAAACACGACGTTTCACGGTCTACAACAACCGTTTCATCAGGTGTATTACATATTTAAAATTACCACGGATTTAAATACAGGTGGCCCTCGGTTTACACCGGTTCAATTTGCACCGTTTCAGAATAACAACCTTTTTTCAGTCATGTGCACTAATTAAAATAGCCAGTAGGTGGAGCAGTCCGCTTGTTTTGCAGCAAAGTTATGCAACTTAACAGGTCTGAAATTGACCTGTGTACACAGAACAGACATTAGCTATCGAGCAAAATTTAGCAACCACTTCCCTATTATCTTCCTGTCCAGCAGCTTGAGCTGAGGGTGCCTAACTGCCTATTAATCACTGCAGATTGGAATGCATAGAATATTATCTAACATGCTAACAATGCAGAGAACTGATTGCAGAAAAATGCAAGATAAAAAACGTTTTTGTTCATTAAACTTAGTTTGATGATGATGCAGTCTGTTGTGTGATTATTTTATTAGGTGATGTTTAGCAAATGTTTTGTTCATTAAACTTAGTTTGTTGATGATACAATCTATATTATTAGGTTTATAATGCTGTTTAGCCTTTAAAGTCTTCATTTCAAAGCTTTTAGGTGTTACTTATGACAATTTTGAGAGGGGCCTAGAACCTAACTCCCTCACTTCCCATTGACTTACATTATAAACTGGGTTTCAATTTAAAACGGTTTCGATTTACAACCATTCCTTCTGGAACCTAACCCCGGCGTAAACTGAGGGCTACCTGTATACTCCTCGGCGTCCTAGAAGTTACACTGCACCTGCGCGAAGATTTACCATAGTCTTCATAGAGACCAATCCTGATTTGTTCAAATCGGTCCAATCAGTGTCTACTATTTTACTCACACCTCCGGTTTACAGATACATAGTGTTAACTTAAATCTACTAGTTACATAGTATATTAAATGCACTAGTTACAAATCTGCTAGTTGCTAAGTATATTAAATATGGATGATGACATAAAACGTAACATACCAGGTGTTTATCAAAATCTTCGCAGATACGCAGTGCAAAACCCCTTACAATCTATCAAATTCTTTACGGTATCTAAAATACATCTTAATGTGACCATATCTAGGTGAATACTCCTGTATTCCTCCCAGATCAGGCCTTTAATAGGTGTACTAAATCAATATGTGGTCTCGATAGTGTTCTATCTCAACTCATAAAAAGTATACTAGTATCCATCAGTCGAAATGGATTATACTAATCATAATGGGATCTTATTGAAATTGTATTGCATTGCAATTCAGTCCTAAAGCCACATCATGTCACCTAAACTGTACAATAGTATACAGCATTCCATTACGGATTACTCTAAAGTGTGCATTTGTTCAAATATGCATAAGTCCTAAATAAATTAAAACCTGTTCCTCACCAAGGAATATTATCATTCCAATAAGAACATTAACATATACACTCGATCAGTTCAGACATAATATTTTTTCTTTATCATACTATATAATTTCCAAATAGGATGTTATACTAAAAATGTCTATAATCAAGGTATTCATAACTAAAATTCGTATTATACTTGTTAATACATATATCACCCATCTATAGGAGCCAACTGATATTACTGAACATACATAGATATTTCATACATACTACCCATTACTAATGGTTAAAAGTAGCCAAATCAATAGATATTGTATATATATATTAAATACATATATCACCCATCTATACTAACCATTTGATGCTGCTGATAATACATAGATGTGACATATATTTTACCAGTCACTAATGGTTAAAAGCTGCTATGTCAATATTTTCATTTAACCCAAAAGGGTTCAATGTTTTCATTCTCCATATCCAATATGTTTCTCTTTGTCTGAGATAAAGAAATCTATTCCTACCACATTTTGGGTTAATTTGTTCTAATGGATAAATACTGAAAATATCCGTTTCTTCCATATGACACTTGTTCCCTTGTCTAGGTATAATATGATTTTTGGCTCTATTTTTGAGGTTCCTCATATGTTACCTACCTACATATGAGGAACCTCAAAAATAGAGCCAAAAATCATTGTATAGATCCAATCAGCCAATAGGATTGAGCTTGCATTCTATTGACTGTTCCAATCAGCTTAGGGTTAGGTTTAGGGGTTAATAAATTTAGCATAGTGGCAGCGACGTTGGGGCGGCAGATTAGGGGTTAAAAAATGTAGGTGTCGGCGATGTTAGGGACGGCAGATTAGGGGTTAATATGTTTATTATAGTGGCGGCGAAGTTGGGGGCGACAGATTAGGGGTTAAAAAGTGTAGGTAGGTGGCGGCGACATGGGGGGGGAGATTAGGGGTTAATAAATATAATGTAGGTGGCAGCGATGTCCGGAGCAGCAGATTAGGGGTTAATAAGTATAATGTAGGTGTTGGCGATGTTAGGGGCGGCAGATTAGGGGTTAATAAGTGTAAGATTAGGGGTGTTTAGACTCGGGGTTCATGTTAGGGTGTTAGGTGTAAACATAAATTTAGTTTCCCAATAGGAATAAATGGGGCTGCGTTACGGAGCTTTACGCTGCTTTTTGGCAGGTGTTAGACTTTTTCTCAGCCGGCTCTCCCCATTGATATCTATGGGGAAATTGTGCACAAGCGCGTACAACCAGCTCACCGCTGACTTAAGCAGCGCTGGTATTGGAGTGCGGTATGGAGCACAATTTTGCTCTACGCTCACTTCTTATCTTTTAACGCTGGGTTTAGGAAAACCTGTAATACCAGCTCTGTAGGTAAGTGAGCAGTCACAATAACGTAAGTTAGTACCGCACAGCTCATAACGCAAAACTCGTAATCTGGCTGAATGTGTTTTCAATATAGTACAGGGTGAATTGAAATTTCAAACAACTCTTTTTGTTTGTTTTTTTGCATTTTCCATACTGTCCCAACTTTTTCGGAATTGGGTTATATGTATATACAGTATATATACTGTATATATATATAGGATTTCTTTAAAAAACTAATAAAAATTAATCTTTGAAATAAATAAATAATTGATCTGTGTGTGCTTGTGCTGCTAAAGGATTAAATAAGTGTTCTATATGTTTTTCTCAATATAAAGCTTACTGGCATAAAGGGGTTTATTTATTAAACCTTATTGGGGGGGGGGGGTCACTGATCTCTGCTTTTCCCAGATTTTAGGGAAAGTAATTTGTGAATTGCTTACACAAGGGGGTCAGTTAATGAACAAAAGGGGGTTCATTTGTCATGTAGCTGGGTCTTGTTTGCCTGCGTTTGTGTACAAGCTAGCAGCAAAGAACAATGCTCATATTTATTAATATTACACAAGCAACTGCTTGTGCAGTGCCATCTCAGGCAAACAGGTGTGAAAGAGCAGCACCTGTTATTCACCCACAGCAAACAACTATGGGGTCTTATAACGGCTGCTGCTTCTAACTTGCGATTAGCCGACTCGCAGCTGGATAAATTGAGACCATTGCATGAAGTTTCTGGTCTTTTGCAATCTTTTAAGAACCTTTCCTCACACAAAAATAAACTAACTATAGTATGAATCTACACATATTAAAAATTGTGCTTAGTCCCATGCTCCTCTAGAGAGACCAAAAAGCAAATTCTGTAACCTAGGTTTTCAAAATGTTTCAACTCGCCTAAACCAGCTATTTGTTTTGCAGGTTCCAGAATTTGTTTTTGACCTCCTAGGGAGCGTGGGGCAAGCACAATGTTACACAAAAAACAAGAGGCCTTAAATGTTCTTTTAAGTACAAAAAATATTATGATTGTCTATAAAAACATATGTAAATTATTTTTACAGTCATATATTTTATGCATTTGTAATTGTAAGTCAGAAATTAGGAATCTGTCCCCCACCTTGACAAGTAAAAAATAACTGCACTCTGCTGTAACACTAAATGCTAGCAAGATCATGTTTTATTCTAAGTATATCATGTTGTATTCTAAATATATATATATAATTTTATTTTTTAAAGAAAAATAACCTATAGAGTAGATGTGTTGTTTTACAGACTGCATATTCTTTTAGCTCTGCTGCGTGTTTGTGCTGTGTAACCAAATAACAAATGCAGAATGCATTGCTACGGTATGGGAGGATTTACAAATGTTTCAATTTCATCCCTTTGTACCTTGGCAACACGCCCTTTTAACAAGAGATCAAGTATCCTGAGACAGTTCAAGACCTCAAAAGCTATAAATAGAGCTGAAACACTTATAGATGAATTAATAATGACACTCTGATCAATGGGCTAGCTCAAATATAAGCTGGTACGGTTATAAGCCAGTTTTGTGGATCACGGATGAAATTATTTGCCTGGCACAGTGCATTCCAATTACTGTGTGGTTTTAGATGCACTTTATTACCTTATCAATCCTAATCAAAATTCCTTTTTTATGTGAATTTTGTGCGAATTTTCAAGACCCTAATATAAGTGAACTGCAAGTTACATTTCATTCCCTATAAAGGGTCAGATTACGAGTGTAGTTTGCGCATGCAGGGTTCAGCGCTCATATTACAAGTTGAAAGTAAACGCATGAGTGTAATGGCAATTTACGCTAGAATGATTACAGCGTCCTCAGAGCTCCGTTTAATTGTTTTGCAAAACAAAAAAGTGGCAAAAAAAACATAAAAAATACATTAAAAAGTACAGTTACACTCCTAGTAACACAATTTTAAAGGAAATATTGCACAAAAAAGTTATACGGGCTCAAAGATATGAGGTTTAGGTGTTAGAAAAAAAAGCAGGCAAAGGGCTTTAACACTGAGATACATACACATATAGACAGTATATATATATTTCAAGTGTGTGGAGAGCGCTTTGTTGGAAAATACCTTGGTTCTCTATTCTATTGATTTCACATAAACCAATGTGTATATTGTCTAAGTATCACATCTAAGTAACACACATAAATATATACAAAGTCCTTATAGAGTGTGTTTAAATTCCTTATAGGTCTTCACAACTGTCCAGTATTTAAACGAACAGGAGAATATGGTATTTGTCCATATAGTGAAAATGATGATAATAACACAGTTCTTTTGTAATATCCAGAGTCAATATGAGGGAAAATGACAGACCCAGTCAGGGTTCCTACTTACTTTCCTTAAAGTGAAGGTAAACTTTGGTGAATGAAAGCCCGTTTTTTAAAAATACTATTAAAAACAGGGGCACTTTCATTCATCAAAGTTTACAAAGCAGCCGTTTTGTTAAAAAAAATTACCTTTTTTTTCTTTTCACTGCTACAGCAGCTTCCCCCACCTAGAGATCCTCTGTTCACACGTCAGCAATGACTAATCGTGCTTCCTCCAATCACAGCTTTCCCCCCAGGGTAGTCATTGCCTGAGGCCATGCTGTGATTGGAGGAAGCAGGATTAGTCATTGCTGACGTGTGAATAGAGGATCTCTAGGTGGGGGAAGCTGCTGTAGCAGTGAAAAGAAAAAAAGGTAATTTTTTTAACCAAGCGGCTGCTTTGTAAACTTTGATGAATGAAAGTGCCCCTGTTTATAATACTATTTTTTTAAAAACTGTCTTTCATTCACCAAAGTTTACCTTCACTTTAACCCCAAATTTATGAGGTAAGTGCTGCACAGTGAGAAGGATAGCCCACAAAGATCTCCAGAATCTCCTCTTCTCTGCTCCTTGGGGATGGTAGAATGGTCTTAGGATCACATATTATGGATCACTTTTCACTGCAAATTGCAATTGCCACAGCTTGTATAAAATGTGCGTCACCTCTCCAAATCTTACTTTTTTATGCCAATTGCAATTGCCACAGCTTGCACAACAGTAAATAAAATGTGCGTCACCTCTCCAAATCTGATTTCAAATGGCTACAAACTATATTTTGTATCTATTTATGTGTGTTACTTAGATGTGATACTTAGACAGTATACACATTTGTTTATGTGAAATCAATAGAATAGAGAACCAAGGTATTTTCCAACAAAGTGCTCTCCAAATACATTTCCCTTTTTTAGTATTAAGTGTACTATAGAGGGCCTGTACATGACATACTTCATAGGTAGCAGCAGCTGTTGGGATAACTGGGTGTCCTTCCCTTGAAATAACTAAAGAATAGACTATCCAGCGCTTTTTAAATTCTTTTGGTGTTAGATATATATATACAGTATGTATATGTATGTGTGTGTGTGTATATATATATATATATATATATATATATATATATATATATATATATATATATATATATATATATATATTACAATATCTTTAATAATTATTAATAATTGCATCAATAATTCCTATTTTATATTTCATTAATGCTCCTTAAGATAACTAATTCTTCATGTGCGCTAACTCAATACCATGTTAAATCTAAAGTGCAAAACCTGAATCCGGCCGTGCATACTTTACATTCCTATGTTCTTCACATACAAATGTATTTTTTTATTAAATATATATTTATTATATATATTATATAAATAGATCTACAGGTATATATATATATATATATATATATATATATATCTATATATATCTATATATATATATATATATATATATATATATATATATATATATATATATATAGGAATAGATCTACAGGTATATATATACAGTATATTAAAGTATATTACAAATGTTTAGGCATGCTCAAAATTGTAAGAACTGATTGCATGCTAAGTTTGTGATGCTCCTGCAATTTGTAATTAAAGGGACAGTTTACTCAAAATGTTCTCCGCTTTAATTTGTTCCCATTGATCCACTTTACCTGCTGGAGTATTTCTTTTACGCTTATATTGGTATTTGAAATAGTTTATTTAGCCTGTGGTATCCCCACCCATCCTGAAAGTTTTTGCCTCAAGGCCAAGCTGTGTTAACACAGCCAGTAGAAGAAATTACACTCCCGGTGGGTTATAGAATAAGGTAATAAAATGTTAATTCTCCATTGTTCTCTTCAAGTACTGGTGATTGGTTTATGGACAGATATAAGATAAAGAAGCAGGTATATGCACACAATGTGATAAAGTAATGAGATCTGATTATACATACAAGCTCAACCCATTTTATTAGGCTGTGGCTTCAAAACACAAAATCAGCTAATTCATATACACAAATAAGCCTTAAAAAAGCAAATCTTATACATTTTTTACGCTGCAACTGGTAAAAAAAAGTAATTGGAAACACATTAAGGGAAAAACTATTTTATAGTATACTGTCCCTTTAAACTCACCTGTATAAATTAACAAGTGCTGACAATAAAGAAATCACACCGGCAACCAGTTAAAATGGGGAAAAATGTACTCAACCTTTCTGTTGTTTGTATCTGTGTGCCACACTGAGCATGGAGAAGAGAAAGAGCAGCAAATAATTGTCTGAGGATTTGAGAACAAACATTGTGGAAAAGCATTGACAATCTCCAGAGATCTTAATGTTTCTGTGTCCACTGTGCGCAACATTGTCAAGAAGTTTACAGCCCAGGCCCCATGGCACTGTAGCTAATCTCCCTGGATGTGGACAAAAGAGAAAAATGTATCAAAGATTGCAACAAAGGATTGTTTGAATGGTGGATAAAGAACCTCAATCAACTTCCAGACAAATTCAAGCTGACTTTCAGGCACAGGTTACAAATGTGTCAGCTTGCGCTATACGTTGCCATCTGAATGAAAAGGGACGTTATGGTTGGAGACCCAGGAGGACCCCACTGCTGACACAGAAACATAAATAAGCCAGATTGGAGGTTGCCAAAACTTACCTGAGGAAGCCAAAATTCTTTTGGGAGAATGTGCTGTGGACAGACGAGACAAAATTACAGCTTTTTGGTAAAGCCCATCATTCTACTGTTTTCAGAAAAAAAATGAGGCTTTTAAAGAAAAGAATACAGTCCCTACAGTCAAACATGGTGGAGGTTCGCTGAAGTTTTGGGGTTGCTTTGCTGCTTCAGGCACTGGATGTCTTGACTGTGTGCAGGGCTTTATGAAATCTGAAGACTAACAATTCTTTGGTGCAGGGCGTATTATGGCCAAGGCCAACAAGGCCGGTGCCTAGGGCAGCAGATTTGGGAAGGGCAGCACATCTGCCCTATCCTCTCTCTAAAAGCCAGCACACAGTACAGTGAGCGATAAAGTGCAGGCTTTTACAGAGAAGACAAGGCACATGCGCTGATTAAGGTCGCTCTTTACAGGCAGTGCCCCTTTAAACCGTTGCTTCATTTAGAGCCACCGGCATTTTTGTAGTGGAAGCGTACTTGGTGAGAAACTTGCCCGGGGATATGCTTACAAGGTGAGGCTGGAGAAGACCTTGTGCCGATATGCTGCCTCCCCTTGTCAGCTTTGGTGGATCTGCGAGCGCAGTGCTTATTGCAGGTCTTAGTAACTAACAGACTGGATGTGTCTGTGCACTGCTAAGATCAGCTTGTGATGTCTAATCATAAACTCTAATAGCTAGCTTTCTCTGCATTCAATAACCCACGGAGTAAATAGTAAACGTACACAAAGAGTTTCATTACTTGAATGATGGTAATTACTGTGTGCTGTTGCATGTGAAGGGCGGTGATTGTTTCAAAGGGGGGAGTTATCATCGTGTCAACTTTCCTGCCTTCGCCGGCCCAATACGCCCGCCCAAGCTCGCCTACCTTCGCCGCCGCAGACCTGAAAAAATAAACCTAAGTTATCAATAAATCTGTCAAAAAGCCGCGCACCAAGTACGGGGCGATGAGCAGCGGACTGTGAGAGTTATCACTCATCCGATCTCGCTGCTCTTCGGCTTTTTGACAGCTTTATTGCTACCCTGTCACTAAGCACCCACACTAAACTACACTGTTCTACCACCTATACCGGCACCCCCGGAGCCCCCCGCAACTAAATAAAGTTACTAACCCCTAAACCGCCGCTCCTAGACCCCGCCGCAACACTTATAAATGTATTAACCCCTAAACCGCCGCTCACGGACACCGCCGCAACCTACATTATACCTAGTAACCCCTATCCTGCCCCCCCTATACCGTCGCCCTCTATAATAAAGTTATTAACCCCTATCCTGCTGATCCCGCACCTCGCCGCAACTAAATAAATAGTTTAACCCCTAAACCGCCACACCCGGACCCTGCTGCAACCTATATTAAATTTATTAACCCCTAATCTGCCCCCCCTACACCGTCGCCACCTATAATACATTTATTAACCCCTATCCTGCCCCCCACTACACCGCCGCCACTGTAATACATTTATTAACCCCTAAACCTAAGTCTAACACTAACCCTAACACCCCCCTAACTTAAATATTAATTAAATAAATCTAAATAATATTTCTATTATTAACTAAATGAATCCTATTTAAAACTAAATACTTACCTATAAAATAAACCCTAATATACCTACAATATAAATAATAATTATATTGTAGCTATCTTAGGATTTATTTTTATTTTATAGGTAACTTTCAATTTATTTTAACTAGGTACAATAGCTATTAAATAGTTATTAACTATTTAATAGCTTACCTAGCTAAAATAAAGAGAAATTTACCTGTAAAATAAAAACTAACCTAAGTTACAATTACACCTAACACTACACTATACTTTAATAAATTATTCCTATTTAAAACTAAATACTTACCTGTAAAATAAACCCTAACGGCTAGATTTAGAGTTTTGTCGGTAACGACCCGCGTAGCTAACGCTGGCTTTTTTCTGGCCGTACCTTTAAAATAACTCTGGTATTGAGAGTCCACAGAATGGCTGCGTTACGCTCCAAAAATCCAACCAGCTAATCAGATTGAGCTTGATTCTGATTGGCTGATTCCATCAGCCAATCAGAATATTCCTACCTTAATTCCGATTGGCTGATAGAATCCTATCAGCCAATCGGAATTCGAGGGACGTCATCTTGGATGAAGTCATTTAAAGGAACCGTCATTCGTCGTTCAGTCGTCGGCCAGGATGGATGTTCCGCGTCAGAGGTCTTCAGGATGCTGCCGCTCCGCATGGATGACGATAGAAGATGCCGCTTGAATGAAGACTTCAATCGGATGGAAGACCTCTTCTGCCCAGCTTGGATGAAGACTTCTACCGGATGGAGGACCTCTTCTTGCTCCGCTTGGATGAAGAATTTGGCTCGGCTGGGTGAAGACGACTCAAGGTAGGGAGATCTTCAGGGGCTTAGTGTTAGGTTTATTTAAGGGAGGTTTGGGTTAGATTAGGGGTATGTGGGTGGTGGGTTGTAATGTTGGGGAAGGGGTATTGTATGTTTTTTTTTACAGGCAAAAGAGCTGAACTTCTTGGGGCATGCCCCGCAAAGGGCCCTGTTCAGGGCTGGTAAGGTAAAAGAGCTTTGAACTTTAGTAATTTAGAATAGGGTAGGGCATTTTTTATTTTGGGGGGCTTTGTTATTTTATTAGGGGGCTTAGAGTAGGTGTAATTAGTTTAAAATTGTTGTAATATATTTCTAATGTTTGTAAATATTTTTTTATTTTTTGTAACTTAGTTCTTTTTTATTTTTTGTACTTTAGTTAGTTTATTTCATTGTATTTATTTGTAGGAATTGTATTTAATTTATTTATTGATAGTGTAGTGTTAGGTTTAATTGTAGATAATAATAGATATTTTATTTAATTTATTTATTGATAGTGTAGTGTTAGGTTTAATTGTAACTTAGGTTAGGATTTATTTTACAGGTAAATTTGTAATTATTTTAACTATTTTAGCTATTAAATAGTTCTTAACTATTTAATAGCTATTGTACCTGGTTAAAATAAATACAAAGTTAAATGTAAAATAAATATTAATCCTAAAATAGCTATAATATCATTATAATTTATATTGTAGCTATATTAGGATTTATTTTACAGGTAAGTATTTAGCTTTAAATAGGAATAATTTATTTAATAAGAGTTCATTAATTTTGTTAGATTAAAATTATATTTAATTTAGGGGGGTGTTAGTGTTAGGGTTAGACTAAGCTTTAGGGGTTAATACATTTATTAGAATAGCGGTGAGCTCCAGTCGGCAGATTAGGGGTTAATAATTGAAGTTAGGTGTCGGCGATGTTAGGGAGGGCAGATTAGGGGTTAATACTATTTATTATAGGGTTAGTGAGGTGGATTAGGGGTTAATAACTTTATTATAGTAGCGGTGCGGTCCGCTCGGCAGATTAGGGGTTAATAAGTGTAGGCAGGTGGAGGCGACGTTGAGGGGGGCAGATTAGGGGTTAATAAATATAATATAGGGGTCGGCGGTGTTAGGGGCAGCAGATTAGGGGTACATAAGTATAACATAGGTGGCGGTCGGCAGATTAGGGGTTAAAAATTTTAATCGAGTGTCGGCGATGTGGGGGGGCCTCGGTTTAGGGGTACATAGGTAGTTTATGGGTGTTAGTGTACTTTAGGGCACAGTAGTTAATAGCTTTATAAACCGGCGTTAGCCCAGAAAGCTCTTAACTACTGACTTTTTTCTGCGGCTGGAGTTTTGTCGTTAGATTTCTAACGCTCACTTCAGCCACGAGTCTAAATACTGGAGTTAGAAAGATCCCATTGAAAAGATAGGATACGCAATTGACGTAAGGGGATCTGCGGTATGGAAAAGTCGCGGCTGAAAAGTGAGCGTTAGACCCTTTTTTGAATGACTCCAAATACCGGCGGTAGCCTAAAACCAGCGTTAGGAGCCTCTAGCTATTTTATGATTTATATTTATTTTACAGGTAACTTTGTATTTATTTTAGCTAGTTAGAATAGTTATTAAATAGTTATTAACTATTTAATAACTACCTAGCTAAAAGAAATACAAAATTACCTGTAAAATAAATCCTAACCTAAGTTACAATTAAACCTAACACTACAATATCATTAAATTAATTAAATAAATTAACTACAAATAACTACAATTAAATACAATTACATAAACTAACTAAAGTACAAAAAATAAAAAAAGCTAAGTTACAAAAAATAAAAAACATAAGTTACAAACATTTAAAAAATATTACAACAATTTTAAGCTAATTACACCTAATCTAAGCCCCCTAATAAAATAACAAAGCCCCCCAAAATAAAAACATTCCCTACCCTATTCTACAATAAAAAAGTTCAAAGCTCTTTTACCTTACCAGCCCTTAAAAGGGCCCTTTGCGGGGCATGCCCCAAGAAGTTCAGCTCTTTTGCCTGTAAAAAAAAAACATACAATACCCCTTCCCCAACATTACAACCCACCACCCACATACCCCTAATCTAACCCAAACCCCCCTTAAAATAACCTAACACTAATCCCCTGAAGATCATCCTACCTTGAGTCGTCTTCACTCAGCCGAGCGATCGATGGAACTGAAGAGGAAATCCGGAGCGCCAGAAGTGATCCTCCAAGGGGCGCTGAAGAAGTCTTCCATCCGATGAAGTGATCCTCCAAGCGGCGCTGAAGAAGTCTTCCATCTGGGCGATGTCAATCCTATCAGCCAATCAGAATTGAAGGGACGCCATCTTGGATGACGTCCCTTAAAAGAGCCTTCATTCGTCGTTAGTCCGTCGGGGAAGAAGGATGTTCCGCGTCGGCGGGATGAAGATCGATCCTGAAGCAAGAAGATTGAAGACCCCGCTTGGAAGATGACATCGCCCGGATGGAAGATGATCTTCAGCGCCGCTTGGAAGATGACATCGCCCGGATGGAAGACTTCTTCAGCGCTGCTTGGAGGATCACTTCATCGGATGGAAGACTTCTTCAGCGCCCCTTGGAGGATCACTTCTGGTGCTCCGGATTTCCTCTTCAGTTCCATCGGTGGCTCGGCTGAGTGAAGACGACTCAAGGTAGGATGATCTTCAGGGGATTAGTGTTAGGTTATTTTAAGGGGGGTTTGGGTTAGATTAGGGGTATGTGGGTGGTGGGTTTTAATGTTGGGGGGGGTTGTATTTTTCTTTTACAGGCAAAAGAGCAGTTTTCTTTGGGGCATGACCCACAAAAGGCCCTTTTAAGGGCTGGTAAGGTAAAAGAGCTTTGAACTTTTTTATTGTAGAATAGGGTAGGGAATGTTTTTATTTTGGGGGGCTTTGTTATTTTATTAGGGGGCTTAGATTAGGTGTAATTAGCTTAAAATTGTTGTAATATTTTTTAAATGTTTGTGACTTATGTTTTTTATTTTTTGTAACTTAGCTTTTTTTATTTTTTGTACTTTAGTTAGTTTATATAATTGTATTTAATTATAGTTATTTGTAGTTAATTTATTTAATTAATTTAATGATAGTGTAGTGTTAGGTTTAATTGTAACTTAGGTTAGGATTTATTTTACAGAGAATTTTGTATTTCTTTTAGCTAGGTAGTTATTAAATAGTTAATAACTATTTAATAACTATTCTAACTAGCTAAAATAAATACAAAGTTACCTGTAAAATAAATATAAATCATAAAATAGCTACAATGTAATTATTAATTACATTGTAGCTATCTTAGGGTTTATTTTACAGGTAAGTATTTAGTTTTAAATAGGAATAATTTATTAAAGTATAGTGTAGTGTTAGGTGTAATTGTAACTTAGGTTAGTTTTTATTTTACAGGTAAATTTCTCTTTATTTTAGCTAGGTAAGCTATTAAATAGTTAATAACTATTTAATAGCTATTGTACCTAGTTAAAATAAATTGAAATTTGCCTGTAAAATAAAAATAAATCCTAAGATAGCTACAATATAATTATTATTTATATTGTAGCTATATTAGGGTTTATTTTAAAGATAAGTATTTAGTTTTAAATAGGATTCATTTAGTTAATAATAGAAATATTATTTAGATTTATTTAATTAATATTTAAGTTAGGGGGGTGTTAGGGTTAGTGTTAGACTTAGGTTTAGGGGTTAATAATTTTATTACAGTGGCGGCGGTGTGGGGGGGGGCAGGATAGGGGTTAATAAATGTATTATAGGTGGCGACGGTGTAGGGGGGGCAGATTAGGGGTTAATAACTTTATTATAGAGAGCGGCGGTATAGGGGGGGCAGGATAGAGGTTACTATGTATAATGTAGGTTGCGACGGTGTCCGGGAGCGGCGGTTTAGGGGTTAATATGTATAGAGTAGCTTGCGGTGGGCTCCGGGAGCGGCGGTTTAGGGGTTAATATGTATAGAGTAGCTTGCGGTTGGCTCCGGGAGCGGCGGTTTAGGGGTTAATATATTTATTATAGTGGCGGTGGGCTCCAGGAGCGGCGGTTTAGGGGGTAATATATTTATTTAGTTGCGGCGGTGTAGGGGGGGCAGATTAGGGGTGTTTAGACTCGGGGAACATGTTAGGGTGTTAGGTGCAGACATTTCCCATAGGAATCAATGGGATGTCTGGCAGCAGCGAACTTGTACTTTTGCTATGGTCAGACTCCCATTGATTCCTATGGGATCCGCCGCCTCCAGGGCGGCGGATTGAAAACCAGGTACGCTGGGCCGGAAAAGTGCCGAGCGTACCTGCTAGTCATTTGATAACTAGCAAAAGTAGTCAGATTGTGCCGCACTTGTGTGCGGAACATCTGGAGTGATGTAAGAATCGATCTGTGTCGGACTGAGTCCGGCGGATCGAAGTTTACGTCACAAAATTCTACTTTTGCCGGTCTCTAGCCTTTGATAACTAAGGCGAATCAGCCTCGCCACAAATACGCTGCGGAATTCCAGCGTATTTGAGGTTGATGGCTTGATAACTACCCCCCAAAGTGTATTCTTCATTCCCCCCCTCCCTTCCTCTTCTCTCTCTTCTTTCCCTTTCTTCCTCCCTCCCTTCTTCCCTCAACTCACTCCCTCCCTTCTTTCCCTCCATCCCTTCTTTCTCTTAACTCCCTCCATTGCTCCCTTCTTTCCCTCCCCCTTTTCTCCTCTCCCTCCCCACTTTTCTCTTCTCTCTCTCCCTTCCTTCTTTCCTTTCCCTCCCTTTTCTCCCTTCCCTTAGTGAGAAAATGGTATGAGATGCATGCAACTCAACCCACCTGTATGCAAGTGTTTTGCTAGCCCATTTTCTTTTGAATTGTTATGAAAAAAAACAACGAAAAAAAACAACGAGAAAAACAAATTTATTTTTACACACTGACCCCGAAAAAAATATTAAGCGGAAAAAAGGCCTAAAACCTTTGTGGGAGGGGGAGGGGGCAGGGCTGCAGAATTTTGAGTGCCTAGGGCAGCACAAAACCTAAATACGCCACTGGTGGTGCAATGTAGGGCCCAGTGTCAGAAAGTTGGGTCTCCGCCAGAGTTCATGGGTCTTACAGCAGGACAATGACCCAAAGCACATGTCAAAAAGAACCCAGAAATGGTTTAAGACAAAGTGCTGGAGAGTACTGAACTGGCCCGCAATACGTACAGATCTCAATCCCATAGAGCACCTGTGGAGAGATCTCAGTACAGCAGTTGGGGAAAAGGAACACTTCCAATATGAGAGACCTGGAGCAGTTGGCGAAAAAGAGTGGTCCAAAATTCCAGTAGAGAGGTGTAAGAAACTATTGATGGTTACAGGAACAGATTGATTTCAGTTATTTTTTCCTAGCAGTGTGCTACCAAATATTAAATTGAGGGTGCCAATAATTTTGTCCAGTGCATTTTTGGAGTTTTGCATGGAATGTGTCAGATTTGGCTTTTTTTTCTCCACTTTTTTGTGTCATAACAATACAAACGAAAGAAATGAACATGAGACTGCCTAAACATTTGTAATAGCAACAATTTTCTGGGTGAAGCAGTGCATTATCTGACAGAAATGCAGGGGTGCCAATATTTTTGGCCATGTCTGTGTATATATATATATATATATATATATATATATATATATATTTATACGTAGTTTAAATAAAAAACATAATTTATGTAAGAACTTACCTGATAAATTCATTTCTTTCATATTAGCAAGAGTCCATGAGCTAGTGACGTATGGGATATACATTCCTACCAGGAGGGGCAAAGTTTCCCAAACCTCAAAATGCCTATAAATACACCCCTCACCACACCCACAAATCAGTTTAACGAATAGCCAAGAAGTGGGGTGATAAGAAAAAAGTGCGAAGCATAAATATAAGGAATTGGAATAATTGTCTTTTATACAAAAAAATCATAACCACCACAAAAAAAGGTGGGCCTCATGGACTCTTGCTAATATGAAAGAAATGAATTTATCAGGTAAGTTCTTACATAAATTATGTTTTCTTTCATGTAATTAGCAAGAGTCCATGAGCTAGTGACGTATTGGATAATGACTACCCAAGATGTGGATCTTCCACGCAAGAGTCACTAGAGAGGGAGGGATAAAATAAAGACAGCCAATTCCGCTGAAAAAAATCCACACCCAAAAATAAAGTTTAAATCTTATAAAGAAAAAAACTGAAAATATAAGCAGAAGATTCAAACTGAAACAGCTGCCTGAAGTACTTTTCTACCAAAAACAGCTTCAGAAGAAGAAAACACATCAAAATGGTAGAATTTAGTAAAAGTATGCAAAGAAGACCAAGTTGCTGCTTTGCAAATCTGATCAACCGAAGCTTCATTCCTAAACGCCCAGGAAGTAGAAACTGACCTAGTAGAATGAGCTGTAATCCTTTGAGGCGGAGATTTACCCGACTCGACGTAAGCATGATGAATTAAAGATTTCAACCAAGATGCCAAAGAAATGGCAGAGGCCTTCTGACCTTTCCTAGAACCGGAAAAGATAACAAATAGACTAGAAGTCTTTCTGAAATTCTTAGTAGCTTCAACATAATATTTCAAAACTCTAACTACATCCAAAGAATGCAATTATTTCTCCTTAGAATTCTTAGTATTAGGACATAATGAAGGAACCACAATTTCTCTACTAATGTTGTTAGAATTCACAACTTTAGGTAAAAATTTAAAAGAAGTTCGCAACACCGCCTTATCCTGGTGAAAAATCAGAAAAGGAGACTCACAAGAAAGAGCAGATAATTCAGAAACTCTTCTGGCAGAAGAGATGGCCAAAAGGAACAAAACTTTCCAAGAAAGTAATTTAATGTCCAATGAATGCATAGGTTCAAACGGAGGAGCTTGAAGAGCCCCCAGAACCAAATTCAAACTCCAAGGAGGAGAAATTGACTTAATGACAGGTTTTATACGAACCAAAGCTTGTACAAAATAATGAATATCAGGAAGATTAGCAATCTTTCTGTGAAAAAGAACAGAAAGAGCAGAGATTTGTCCTTTCAAGGAACTTGCAGACAAACCTTTATCCAAACCATCCTGAAGAAACTGTAAATTTCTCGGAATTCTAAAAGAATGCCAGGAAAAATGATGAGAAAGACACCAAGAAATATAAGTCTTCCAGACTCTATAATATATCTCCCTAGATACGGATTTACGAGCCTGTAACATAGTATTAATCACAGAGTCAGAGAAATCTCTTTGACTAAGAATCAAGCGTTCAATCTCCACACCTTTAAATTTAAGGATTTGAGATCCTGATGGAAAAAAGGACCTTGCGACAGAAGGTCTAGTCTTAACGGAAGAGTCCACGGTTGGCAAGAGGCCATCCGGACAAGATCCGCATACCAAAACCTGTGAGGCCATGCTGGAGCTACCAGCAGAACAAACGAGCATTCCTTCAGAATCTTGGAGATTACTCTTGGAAGAAGAACTCGAGGCGGAAAGATATAGGCAGGATGATACTTCCAAGGAAGTGACAATGCATCCACTGCTTCCGCTTGAGGATCCCTGGATCTGGACAGATACCTGGGAAGTTTCTTGTTTAGATGAGAGGCCATCAGATCTATTTCTGGAAGTCCCCACATTTGAACAATCTGAAGAAATACCTCTGGGTGAAGAGACCATTCGCCCGGATGTAACGTTTGGCGACTGAGATAATCCGCTTCCCAATTGTCTATACCTGGGATATGAACCACAGAAACTAGACAGGAGCTGGATTCCGCCCATACCAGAATTCGAGATACTTCTTTCATAGCCAGAGGACTGTGAGTCCCTCCTTGATGATTGATGTATTCCACAGTTGTGACATTGTCTGTCTGAAAACAAATGAACGATTCTCTCTTTAGAAGAGGCCATGACTGAAGAGCTCTGAAAATTGCACGGAGTTCCAAAATATTGATCGGTAATCTCACCTCCTGAGATTCCCAAACCCCTTGTGCTGTCAGAGACCCCCACACAGCTCCCCAACCTGTAAGACTTGCATCTGTTGAAATTACAGTCCAGGTCGGAAGAACAAAAGAAGCCCCCTGAACTAAACGATGGTGGTCTGTCCACCACGTCAGAGAGTGTCGTACAATCGG
Source organism: Bombina bombina (assembly GCF_027579735.1). NCBI lineage: Eukaryota > Metazoa > Chordata > Amphibia > Anura > Bombinatoridae > Bombina > Bombina bombina. The sequence continues at coordinate 164,943,391 of NC_069504.1, read as the reverse complement.
TTTTAAAGATATTAATTGAGATATCTTTGTGTAATCCCTGCACCACTGGTTTAGCATACAGAGCTGAAGAGGTCACATGTGAAAACGAGCAAAGGGGATTGCGTCCGATGCAGCAGTCATAAGACCTAGAATTTCCATGCATAAGGCTACCGAAGGGAATAATTGTGACTGAAGGTTTCGACAAGCTGATATCCATTTTAGACGTCTCTTGTCTGTCAAAGACAGAGTCATCGACACTGAATCTATCTGGAAACCTAAAAAGGTTACCCTTGTCTGAGGAATCAATGAACTTTTTGGTAAATTGATCCTCCAACCATGATCTTGAAGAAACAACACAAGTCGATTCGTATGAGATTCTGCTAAATGTGAAGACTGAGCAAGTACCAAGATATCGTCCAAATAAGGAAATACCACAATACCCTGTTCTCTGATTACAGACAGAAGGGCACCGAGAACCTTTGTAAAAATTCTTGGAGCTGTTGCTAGGCCAAACGGTAGAGCCACAAACTGGTAATGCTTGTCTAGGAAAGAGAATCTCAGAAACTGATAGTGATCTGGATGAATCGGAATATGCAGATATGCATCCTGTAAATCTATTGTAGACATATAATGCCCTTGCTGAACAAAAGGCAGGATAGTCCTTACAGTTACCATTTTGAATGTTGGTATCCTTACATAACGATTCAATATTTTTAGATCCAGAACTGGTCTGAAGGAATTCTCCTTCTTTGGTACAATGAAGAGATTTGAATAAAACCCCAGCCCCTGTTCCAGAACTGGAACTGGCATAATTACTCCAGCCAACTCTAGATCTGAAACACAATTCAGAAATGCTTGAGCCTTCGCTGGGTTTACTGGGACACGGGAAAGAAAAAATCTCTTTGCAGGAGGCCTTATCTTGAAGCCAATTCTGTACCCTTCTGAAACAATGTTCTGAATCCAAAGATTGTGAACGGAATTGATCCAAATTTCTTTGAAAAAACGTAATCTGCCCCCTACCAGCTGAGCTAGAATGAGGGCTGCACCTTCATGTGAACTTAGGAGCTGGCTTTGGTTTTCTAAAAGGCTTGGATTTATTCCAGACTGGAGATGGTTTCTAAACTGATACCGCTCCTGAGGATGAAGGAACAGGCTTTTGTTCCTTGTTGTGACGAAAGGAACGAAAACGATTATTAGACCTAAATTTACCTTTAGATTTTTTATCCTGTGGTAAAAAAGTTCCTTTCCCTCCAGTAACAGTTGAGATAATAGAATCCAACTGAGAACCAAATAATTTATTACCCTGGAAAGAAAGGGAAAGCAGAGTAGACTTAGAAGACATATCAGCATTCCAAGTTTTAAGCCATAAAGCTCTTCTAGCTAAAATAGCTAGAGACATATACCTGACATCAACTCTAATGATATCAAAGATGGCATCACAAATAAAATTATTAGCATGTTGAAGAAGATTAATAATGCTATGAGAATTATGATCTGTTACTTGTTGCGCTAAAGCTTCTAACCAAAAAGTTGAAGCTGCAGCAACATCCGCTAAAGATATAGCAGGTCTAAGAAGATTACCTGAACACAAGTAAGCTTTTCTTAGAAAGGATTCAATTTTCCTATCTAAAGGATCCTTAAAGGAAGTACCATCTGCCGTAGGAATAGTAGTACGCTTAGCAAGAGTAGAGACAGTCCCATCAACCTTAGGGATTTTGTCCCAAAACTCTAATCTGTCAGATGGCACAGGATATAATTGCTTAAAACGTTTAGAAGGAGTAAATGAATTACCCAAATTATTCCATTCCCTGGAAATTACTTCAGAAATAGCATCAGGGACAGGAAAAACTTCTGGAATAACTACAGGAGATTTAAAAACCTTATCTAAACGTTTAGATTTAGTATCAAGAGGACTAGAATCCTCTATTTCTAATGCAATTAGGACTTCTTTAAGTAAAGAACGAATAAATTCCATTTTAAATAAATATGAAGATTTATCAGCATCAATCTCTGAGACAGAATCCTCTGAACCAGAAGAACCATTATCAGAATCAGAATTATGATGTTCATTTAAAAATTCATCTGAAAAATGAGAAGTTTTAAAAGACTTTTTACGTATACTACAAGGAGGAATAACAGACATAGCCTTCTTAATGGATTTAGAAACAAAATCTCTTATGTTATCAGGAACACTCTGAGCATTAGATGTTGACAGAACAGCAACAGGTAATGTAACAGTACTAAAGGAAATATTATCTGCATTAACAAGTTTGTCATGACAAACAGTACAAACAACAGCTGGAGGAACAGATACCATAAGTTTACAGCAGATACACTTAGCTTTGGTAGATCCAGCACCAGGCAGCGATTTTCCAGAAGTATCTTCTGACTCAGTGTTAACGTAGGACATCTTGCAATATGTAATAGAAAAAACAACATATAAAGCAAAATTGATCAAATTCCTTAAATGACAGTTTCAGGAATGGGAAAAAATGCCAGTGAACAAGCTTCTAGCAACCAGAAGCAATAAATAATGAGACTTAAATAATGTGGAGACAATAGTGACGCCCATATTTTTTTAGCGCCAAAAAAGACGCCCACATTATTTGGAACCTAAATGCCTTTGGCGCCAAAAATGACGCCACATCCGGAACGCCGACACTTTTGGCGCAAAAAAAACGTCAAAAATGACGCAACTTCCGGCAACACGTATGAAACAGAAATTTTTTTTGCGCCAAAAAAGTCTGCGCCAAGAATGACGCAATAAAATGAAGCATTTTCAGCCCCCGCGAGCCTAACAGCCCACAGGGAAAAAAGTCAAATTTTAAGGTAAGAAAAAATTGATTTATTCATATGCATTATCCCAAATATGAAACTGACTGTCTGAAATAAGGAACGTTGAACATCCTGAGTCAAGGCAAATAAATGTTTGAATACATATATTTAGAACTTTATAAAAAAGTGCCCAACCATAGCTTAGAGTGTCACAGAAAATAAGACTTACTTACCCCAGGACACTCATCTACAAGTTGTAGAAAGCCAAACCAGTACTGAAACGAAAATCAGTAGAGGTAATGGTATATATAAGAGTATATCGTCGATCTGAAAAGGGAGGTAAGAGATGAATCTCTACGACCGATAACAGAGAACCTATGAAATAGACCCCGTAGAAGGAGATCATTGAATTCAAATAGGCAATACTCTCCTCACATCCCTCTGACATTCACTGCACGCTGAGAGGAAAACAGGGCTCCAACCTGCTGCGGAGCGCATATCAAGGTAGAATCTAGCACAAACTTACTTCACCACCACTTCACCAGCAAAGTTTGTAAAACTGATTTGTGGGTGTGGTGAGGGGTGTATTTATAGGCATTTTGAGGTTTGGGAAACTTTGCCCCTCCTGGTAGGAATGTATATCCCATACGTCACTAGCTCATGGACTCTTGCTAATTACATGAAAGAAATAACATTTTCCTGTGAAATATTAATAACTCCTGTTGGGTTATCACGCAGGCAATAAAAGTTAGTTTTTTTCTTCTACACTCTCCATTGAAATGTATGAGGAGAAAAAGTTAGCGCGGTCGGGATATCTGAAGTTAACTCGTGCATGCAAAAAATATCGCCTCACTTGTAATCTAGTATTCAAAAGTTTCTAAAATATAGGGCTAGATTATAAGTGGTACGCTAACTGTTGCGCATGAATGATAAGGGGTTTAACACAGCTCTTTGCACTCGCTTGTAGTAGCGCACGTATTACAAGTTTAAAGTAAACTTGTTTGCTTGAGTGCAATTGAATTTAACATGTGTCGTGATAACGTGACTTCAAAGCTCTGGTTAACTGTTACACAAGTCAAAAAAGTTGCAAAAAACACATACAAAAACATTTAAAAGTACAGTAACACTATCTAATAAAATTATTTTTAAAAAAATTGCATAAAAAAGGACTTAAAGATATGAGGTCTCAGGTGTTAGAAAAAAAACAAAAAAGCATGCAAATATATACAGGTGGCCCTCGTTTTACAACGGTTCAATTTACACAGTTTCAGAATAGCAACCTTTTTTTCCAGTCATGTGACTGCTATTGAAAAGCATTGAGAAGCAGTGCATTTATTTAAATAGCCAGTAGGTGGAGCTGTCCGCTTGTGTTGCAGCAAAGCCAAGTAAGCTGAAATTAATCAGTTTAACCAGACCTGAGCTATCGAGCAGGTTTCAAAGGAACAAGATCTTCCTGTCTATAAATCAGTCCAGATTGGAATGCATAGAAAGAACTATTTGCAGAAAAATGCAAGTGAAGTCTGTGTTGTGTGATTATTTTATTAGGTTTATAATGCTGTTTAGCAAATGTTTTTGTTCATTTAACTTAGTTTAATTATATATTATGTGTTGTGTGATTATTTTATTAGGTTTATAATGCTGTTTAGCATTTAAAGTCTTCATTTCAAAGCTTTAAAAATAATGTATTAGGTGTTACTTATGACAATTTTGAGAGGGGCCTGGAACTTATCATCCTCACTTCCCATTGACTTACATTATAAACTGGGTTTCAATTTACAACGGTTTCGATTTACAACCATTCCTTCTGGAACCTAACCCCGGCGTAAACTGAGGGCTACCTGTATATATATATATATATATATATATATATATATATATATATATATATATATAAAAGCATTGAAATATATATATATATGTGCGTGTTTATATATGTGTATTTGTGTATTTATATGTGTATCTATGTATTTACAGACATATATACACATATAAACATATAAATACATATGTACACATATATAGACATATATATATATATATATATATATATATATATAAGTGCATTGAAACATTTGCAGTCAAGTAGCTGAAAATATGTAAATTCCTATTTATGCAATATTCATATCTAATAACTGTGTATTTACTATAAATATTTTACATTCCAATGTTCTTCACATAGGGGAATATGTTCTAAGTATGTTTAAATAGATATTCCTATATATATATATATATATATATATATATATGTGTATACATCTATACCTATATATAATCATATATATATATATATATATATATATATATATATATATATATATATATATATATATATACAGTTGCAAGAAAAAGTATGTGAACCCTTTGGAATGATATGGATTTCTGCACAAATTGGTCATAAAATGTGATCTGATCATCATCTAAGTCACAACAATAGACAATCACAGTCTGCTTAAACTAATAACACACAAAGAATGAAATGTTGCCATGTTTTTATTGAACACACCATGTAAACATTCACAGTGCAGGTGGAAAAAGTATGTGAACCCCTAGACTAATGACATCTCCAAGAGCTAATTGGAGTGAGATGTCAGCCAACTGTAGTCCAATCAATGAGATGAGATTGGAGGTGTTGGTTGCAGCTGCCCTGCCCTATAAAAAACACACACCAGTTCTGGGTTTGCTTTTCACAAGAAGCATTGCCTGATGTGAATGATGCCTCTCACAAAAGAGCTCTCAGAAGACCTACGATTAAGAACTGTTGACTTGCATAAAGCTGGAAAGGGTTATAAAAGTATCTCCAAAAGCCTTGCTGTTCATCAGTCCACGGTAAGACAAATTGTCTATAAATGGAGAAAGTTCAGCACTGCTGCTACTCTCCCTAGAAGTGGCCGTCCTGTAAAGATGACTGCAAGAGCACAGCACAGACTGCTCAATGAGGTGAAGAAGAATCAGCTAAAGACTTACAAAAGTCACTGGCAAATGCTAACATCCCTGTTAGCGAATATACAATACGTAAAACACTAAACAAAAATGGATTTCATGGGAGGATACCACAGAGGAAGCCACTGCTGTCCAAACAATACATTGCTGCACGTTTACAGTTTGCACAAGAGCACCTGGATGTTCCACAGCAGTACTGGCAAAATATTCTGTGGATAGATGAAACCAAAGTTGAGTTGTTTGGAAGAAACACACAACACTATGTGTGGTGAAAAAGAGGCACAGCACACCAACACCAAAACCTCATCCCCAATGTGAAGTATGGTGGTGGGGGCATAATGGTTTGGGGCTGCTTTGCTGCACCAGGGCCTGGACGGATTGCTATCATCGAAGGAAAAAAAAATCCTAAGTTTATCAAGACATTTTGCAGGAGAACTTAAGGCCATCTGTCTACCAGCTGAAGCTCAACAGAAGATGGGTGTTGCAACAGGACAATGACCCAAAGCATAGAAGTAAATCAACAACAGAATCGCTTAAACAGAAGAAAATACGCCTTCTGAAGTGGCCCAGTCAGAGTCCTGACCTCAACCCGATTGAGATGCTGTGGCATGACCTCAAGAAAGCGATTCACACCAGACATCCCAAGAATATTGCTGAACTGAAACAGTTCTGTAAAGAGGAATGGTCAAGAATTACTCCTGACCGTTGTGCACGTCTGATCTGCAACTACAGGAAACGTTTGGTTGAAGTTATTGCTGCCAAAGGAGGTTCAACCAGTTATTAAATCCAAGGGTTCACATACTTTTTCCACCTGCACTGTGAATGTTTACATGGTGTGTTCAATAAAAACATGGCAACATTTCATTCTTTGTGTGTTATTAGTTTAAGCAGACTGTGATTGTCTATTGTTGTGACTTAGATGATGAACAGATCACATTTTATGACCAATTTGTGCAGAAATCCATATCATTCCAAAGGGTTCACATACTTTTTCTTGCAACTGTATATATATATATTTTATTAAAAAAAACACACGTGTATATGTATATGTGCGTGTGTATATATATATATATATATATATTTTATTAAAAAAACACACACTTGTATATGTATATGTGTGTGTGTGTATATATATATATATATGTATGTATGTATTTAAGAATAAATAGAACATATTCTGCTATGTGAAGAACATTGGAATGTGAATTATTAATATTTTATGTTGGGTTAGCGTACATAATTAAATGTGATCAGGTAGTTTTTTTTTCCAATTTTTGAGCTCCAATGTCTATAGGGGAATACGTTAACATGGTTGCGATATCCAAAGTTTTGCTTTTTGCATGCGTTGGGTTAGCTCATGTGCAATAACTTTTACTTTCAACTTGTAATATGCATGCTACCTGACACACGCAAAAAGCTTACTTCTAGTGAATTTAATGTGGGAGCGACAAATAACGCACTACTTTAGCCCATAGTCACATAGACATATAGACCTATAAATGTTAGGAAATAATAATCACATACCTATTACTTTTTTGTTCTTTCTGACACTTGATCCACTTTGACAAGCAAGGAACTACCCTTCCAAGCATACACAGAAGTTTTCTTTGATGTAGAATTCTGTAAATCATTGGTCTCTACTATATAAGCTTCCATCACAACTCTTATGTCACCACTAATCAGCTTTAGTCAACTCTTATGTCACCACTAATCAGCTTTAATTCTCCATCTGAATGCATCCGATCCCATCTGATCTTGGAAGCTATGCAAGACCGCTTGTGAATATTGGGTGCATGTGGCTGGTCACATATAGGGCTTGTATTATTGTTTTTGACCAATGAGAGGTTTGTTTATATATAATGCTATGGTAATACTCAAAAGTTTATGTTGGCATGTAGATCTCACACAGATTTTCCGAAGTGTTAATAAACATATTGGATATGTTCTAACATTGTCAAATAGGATATTTAAACATTGTCGAGTGAGAAACATTGCTAGGGTATAAAAACTGTGAGTGTGTGTTATTTTATTATTGTATTAGCCTGATGGAAAAAGCCCATAAGAGGGTGAGAAACTTTTCTTTTGTTTTTAATTAAACTTTTTTAATTGTTATCACTCATGTATGTTGCTTATTGAAGCATGTTGGTTGCCTGTTTCATGCTGTTCCTGAAGTTCCTGATTGACCTGGATATCAGTCAGCTGGGCGACTGCAAAGTGTCAGTCTGTGCCTAATGCACCTGGAGGTTCTATAATGATGTGAGTGTTCCTCTATATACATTCTCTTGCTTTACAAACTGTACTTGGCCATGTGGTGAGCTATGTCTTTTATTTTGAACAGTTTGTACAAGTAACATCCTTTGGTGTCTGAACCTGATGACATTTTGCATGAGCGGAGGCCAGTCAGCTGGGCGACTTTGAAGTTCCAGCCTACTTATATATAACAACATATGGTGTATAGCGAATGTGAGTGTATACTTACCTATTATTATATCTGTTTGTGGCTGTGCTATGTCAATTAACGCCCTTGTGTTGTTTTTTCTTGGTTCTCCATTTGGTTACTTCCTGCAGTCATGGTTTTTTACAGTTAAAGAAAAAAGTTAAGATAAAAAATGAAATGTTCTTCATACCCCAAGTATTTATGTAGTTAAAATATAAATAAATATAAATGTGTCTTTCCCATTTATTGTAAGTGCTACAATTTTTATGGATGCAAAATACTGGATTTTTCAGTAGGCAATGCAAGCAACTGCTATAGGTACTTTATTCATGGAGTGCCCTTCTGAGTGAAAAAGTGCTGAAAGTTTATCAATCTACTTCTAGTTATACTTCATTTATGATCCCAATACTTGACTTCTAAATATAACCAATTATAATCTGTACAAAAAATATAGACACAGATTTGACAAGAGAGAAGAACCAAAAGGCACAGCAAGACTAGCAATATGAATAAGAACCCACTCCCTTGTGGGGCTGTGATAGAAAGTAATGGACACCACACAAATGAAGTTAAAAAATAAATACAGGTAAATAAAAAGTAGAATAATTTTAAAATGTTGAACAATACTGCATTGCAATACTGCAAAGTATAAGCCACTTTTTTATGTTTTTATTATTACAACAATGAAACAGACTGTGTTATATCCCTTTAATTTTTTTTAATTACAGGTTCCCATTACTCTATGCCAACTTAAATACCTGTCATTTTTACATTCCAGATAAACACATAATAGTTGCTAATATATTTACAAATTGATGTGAATAAATATATAGCTTCAATTTATTCATAAGCTTTAAAGGGATACTAACCCCATTTTTTTCTTTAATGATTCAGAGAGAGCAGCGGTTCCCAAACTTCTCTCTCTCCCGTAACCCTTAATTAGCCTTTTCATTTATGAGTACCCCTTCTCTTCATTACCCCCACCCATCCCTCAAAAAAGTTTTTATTTTTTTTATTTTCTAACGGCTAGATTTAGAGTTTTGCGGCCAAAGGGGTGCGTTAGCTACGCGTGTTTTTTCCCCCCGCACCTTTTTTTTTTTTTTTTTTTTTTATTGAGGTTTAGTTAAAGGCATACAGAGACCATAGAAACAAATTCTTATGTCACATGAGATAAGGCTTCAATGTTACAGGAGTAATAAAATAGACATGAAAGAGACGTATAGCCAACAAATTACATATCTTGCAAACATTATACAGATAAGATGCTAATCTTTCATGAACCTTCTATATGACGCAATAGTTTACTCTTGGGCGAACAAAAGTAACAGGTAGTAATGAATCGAAAGAAGGAAATTGTAACTAAGGAGACCACTTTTGGATCTCATTGATAAACCTCAAATTTTTTCTTTTAAATTTAACAACAGTTTTGTTCCTGAGGTCCCAAAGACATATGCAACATAAGACGGGAGGGGTATTAACTGGGAGTAATAATAAGTCCTCAGGACTGCTCATAAATTATTAAAGTAGATAAGGGAAATGCTGTGAACTAAGCAAGTTGAATGGTCGCTTTGTTAGAGTATGGCATAGACAAGATAAGCCATATAGATAGCCCTCCAACATTAGGAGGTACGTTACAAGGGGGGGGGGGGAGTAGGTGGTAAGTGAAATAAGGTTTATGTGACTTATGTGGTATACCATAGATAGGGATATAAGAGTAATAGAGCAGGTCCAGCCTACACTAAAAACCTATAAACCACTGCTATGTAACAAAGCTGTAAATCACATTGTAGCCCCAGCAGGCTCAAAAGATTAAACTATAGCACAAATTCTAACTTCTATATTTAAATGGCTTTAGAGGTTCTGTTGCAGAAAGGAAAGGAAACAAATAGACATAGATAACCCAGTACAGTTAGTGGCATGTGAGGATTGAAAATAGCCCCTTGTAATGAAATGTAAGTAATCATGATACGTATGGCTCACCACCTCGGCCGCCGGCGGCATCACCATACAGAACCAGTAAACAGGGGTTATATAAAAATAGTTCCAACATCCTAAGAATTACAAAGTACATGTATATCCTACACTTGGTCTGGTACGTTAGAAATTCAGAGAACATTAATGTTGAGGTTAAACATTGCAGGCATTAGGAACATTAAAGTGTGAATATTAAATTGTAAAAAAGTGTACAGCCAATACATTGCAAAGGTCAATTTAAAATAAAGAGCAAGCTTGTGGTAGTGGGCTCTTTGGGGTGCTGTGAATGGATGCGTCATAAATTATATTATGAGTGTGCTAAAAGTAATGTTAAAGGTATGGAATGGACAATTGGATTAAAAGGAAAGCGGTAAAAGCAGGGGGTTATGCTAGGCAATATAGACTCTTTCTAGAGAAAACACCAGTGAGTAAGACCATTCATAGCAAACATATATATTATCAGTCAGAGTTTGATAGATATCACAATATAGCATAGACAGGGTAAATGGAAATATGCCTAATTTTAGGGATTATGGTTTTTGAAGAGGATAGCGGAGGCTGTATGTAATGCTTAGAAACGGGCAAAATAGAACCATATAACAAAACATGGTTAAACAGACTATTGGAGGAACCATGCCAGCTTTAGGTGTAGGCTCTAGATAGAAATTTAAACAAGACCTCTAAGCATAATAAGGATATGGGTATATGAGATACAAGTATGCTTAAATCCAAACACAACATACACACTAAATAGTAAATATTATGTAAGGTGATGGCATAGTGGTACATCCGTGTTGCATGCCAGTTCAATAGGGTATAATATAAGCATTAACAATGTGGCAGCTATTAGATTCTCAACATGCCTGTATCATTTAAAGCTTATATGGTATATTGATTTGACAAGACATTGTATTGTAGCACATAAAAAAGAATAAACTGAACATTAATAGCGATAACAACAGCAATCTTATCACCAACACTTGCTCCAAAATACAGTACATATGTGATAGCAGAACTAAACCTGTTATATTATTAGTGAACCAATACATAGTCCCCATGGTGGAAAATAATGTCCAGATAGCAAGCGTGGTAACAAATATATTGTCTGAGATGGAGCTTAGACTCACGGATGAGCCAAACATTTACCCCGCTCCTGTTTTCTTCTGAACCATTAAAAGGAGAATCCTCTACCCTACTCCAGACCGTAAGGCTGAGGGCTTTTCTGTAGCCAGCTGTAAGTTTAGTACCAGCTTTGCAGGGCAAATGTCCCGACTTGCCAGATGAAGGGGAGCGACATAAGCTGAGAGACCCGTCAGCTCAAATTCTGCTGTATGAGATACCCCGATTACCTCATATGGGCTCCGGTAAGTTATCAAGCCGACAAAAGACCTCCACTGTTCACGTGGCTCAATCCGCTCTGAAGTGTTCCGGGGAATATCTGGTGGTGACGTTTCACTAGATTTACTGTAGGGAGTATGTAAGTGTCGAATGTAAGTCTAATAGTTCCTCAGCAGTGACCGGCATATCACTAGCACACTGCCTTTCTGTTTCCACCTTGTCGTGTAGCAGGGATGGATGCTCCGATGTAGTCGTCCAAGATGGCGGCTTTCGCGGGGTAAATGCTCTTTCTGGGTACTTCTCCTCATAATTAGTCAAACCGCCCAGGGTAACAGAATGTGCTGAAAGGGGCTTAAAAGCCTCGGCCATTGTATTCAGAAGGGCTTTGTTATGGCGGTCTAAGAGCTCCTTAATCTGATTAAGCAGAAGTGCAGCCATGGTTTCACACAAACAGTGTGCCAGCAGTAGTTATAAAAGCAGGACCCGCACCAAGAAGTTTAGCACTGCTAGGGTATCTCTCAGGCAGCCAGAAGATAGATCTCTTCAGGGATCTCCAAAATGAGGCGAAAATGTGCAAAATATAGAATAAGACCTTTAGAATTGTAGAATGTTGTAGGAGCTCTAGAAGTGTGTGTCTTATCCTGGCGGTAGTTGGCCCCTCCCCCCCGCACCTTTTAAACAACGCTGGTATTTAGAGTTCTCTGAAGGGCTGCGTTAGGCTCCAAAAAGGGATCGTAGAGCATAATTTACCGCCACTGCAACTCTAAATACCAGCGTTGCTTACGGACACGGCCAGTTTCAAAAACGTGCTCGTGCACGATATCCCCATAGGAAACAATGGGGCAGTTTGAGCTGGAAAAAAAACTAACACCTGCAAAAAAGCAGCGTTCAGCTCCTAACGCAGCCCCATTGTTTCCTATGGGGAAACACTTCCTAAGTCTGCACCTAACACCCTAACATGAACCCCGAGTCTAAACACCCCTAACCTTACACTTATTAACCCCTAATCTGCTGTCCCCGCTATTGCTGACCCCTGCATATTATTATTAACCCCTAATCTGCCGCTCCGTACACCGCTGCAACCTACATTATAGCTATGTACCCCTAATTTGCTGTCCCTAACATCGCCGACCCCTATATTATATTTATTAACCCCTAATCTGCCCCCCCCAATGTCGCCGCTACCTATCTACACTTATTAACCCCTAATCTGCCGACCGGACCTCGCCGCCACTATAATAAATGTATTAACCCCTAAACCGCCTCACTCCCAACTCAAAAACCCTATAATAAATAGTATTAATCCCTAATCTGCCCTCCCTAACATTGCCGACGCCTAACTTCAAGTATTAACCCCTAATCTGCCGACCGGACCTCACCACTACTCTAATAAATGTATTAACCCCTAAAGCTAAGTCTAACCCTAAAAACCCCTAAATTAAATTTAATTTAAATCTAACGAAATAAAATAAATCTTATTAAATAAATGAATCCTATTTAAAGCTAAATACTTACCTGTAAAATAAACCCTAATATAGCTACAATATAACAAATAATTATATTGTAGCTATTTTAGGATTTATATTTATTTTACAGGCAACTTTGTATTTATTTTAACTAGGTACAATAGCTATTAAATAGTTAATAACTATTTAATAGCTACCTAGTTAAAATAATTACAAAATTACCTGTAAAATAAATCCTAACCTAAGTTACAATTAAACCTAACACTACACTATCAATAAATGAATTAACTAAACTATCTGCAATTATCTACAATTAAATCAACTAAACTAAATTACAAAAAAAACCCCACTAAATTACAAAAAATAAAAAAAGATTACAAGAATTTTAAACTAATTACACCTACTCTAAGCACCCTAAAAAAATAACAAAGCCCCCCAAAATAAAAAAATGCCCTACCCTATTCTAAAAATAAAACGTTAACAGCTCTTTTACCTTACCAACCCTTAAAACTGCCTTTTGCGGGGCATGCCCCAAAGAAAACAGCTCTTTTGCATTTTAAAAAAACATACAATACCCCCCCAACATTACAACCCACCACCCACATACCCCTAATCTAACCCACCCAAACCCCCCTTAAAATACCTAACACTAAGCCCCTGAAGATCTCCCTACCTTATCTTCACCACGCCGGGTATCACCGATCAGTCCAGAAGAGGGTCCGAAGTCTTCATCCTATCCGGCAAGAAGAAGTCCAGAAGAGGGTCCGAAGTCTTCATCCTATCCAGCAAGAAGAGGACATCCGGACCGGTAGACATGTTCATCCAGGCGGCGTCTTCTATCTTCATCCATCCGGCGTGGAGCGGGACCATCTTGAAGCAGCCGACGCGGATCCATCCTCTTCTTCCGGCGACTCCCGACGAATGGCATCCCTCGAATTCCGATTGGCTGATAGGATTATATCAGCCAATCGGAATTAAGGTAGGAAAAATCTGATTGGCTGATTGAATCAGCCAATCAGATTCAAGTTCAATCCGATTGGCTGATCCAATCAGCCAATCAGATTGAGCTCGCATTCTATTGGCTGTTCCGATCAGCCGATGTTAGGGGCAGCAGATTAGGGGTACATAGGGATAATGTATGTGGCAGCGGTGTGCGGTCGGCAGATTAGGGGTTAAAAATTTGTATTAGAATGGCAGCGATGTGGGGGGACCTCGGATTAGGGGTACATAGGTAGTTTATGGGTGTTAGTGTACTTTAGAGCACAGTAGTTAAGAGCTTTATGAACCGGCGTTAGCCCATAAAGCTTTTAACTCCTGACTTTTTTTTTGCGGCTGGAGTTTTGTCGTTAGAGTTCTAACTCTCACTTCAGCCATGACTCTAAATACCAGCATTAGGCAGATCCCATTGAAAAGATAGGATACGCAATTGACGTAAGGGGATCTGCGGTATGGAAAAGTCGCGGCTGGAAAGTGAGCGTTAGACGCTTTCCTGACTGACTCTAAATACCAGCGGGCGGCCAAAACCAGCGTTAGGACCCCTTAACGCTGGTTTGGACGACTAACGCAGAACTCTAAATCTAGGCGTTAGGTTATTAGCTCTAAGGAGTCCAGGCAGGGAAGCAGCTTATGCACATTGTCACCACCCTCAAGACAAGACCCACAAGACCTTCTATGGGGGCCATGGGACACTATGGATATATATATATTTTTTTACATGTTGATGCCCATAGCTATCATATGCAGCTGAGAAGGCAAGCGTGTAACCTCAATTAATCAGCTGCATACGAGAAGTGTTTTTGCTATATAGAGTGCTGTAGAGATAAGGATGTATTCTAGTCCAGACAGTGTGTTGATATAAAATATACAGAGGCCGTTATGCCACTGTGGTTCAGCACTACACTGCTACTTTACTGTATGGAACTAAAATATATCCAGTGTTCTGATTCTCTCTAGCTGCAGCAGACTAGCTCTATATAGCTAGCAATTCTTCTCGTATGAAGCTGAGTGAGAAGCAGCGAGTGTCCTCATATACTCATCATATGGTGCCTGTGAGAGTTGCAATGTTGCAGATCTCCATGGTCCGCATCACATACCCCCATGGCAGACCATCCACCAAGCAGTTCAGACACTGTGACAGGCTAGTAGGCTACACAGTTGTGGTGTGTGTTACGGATCACCAGGGCCTAGATCGCATGTGCGATAGTTCCTCCAGTGGGAGGCAGGGTGCACATGTAACAGGTTGTAGCATGGGCAGGCTTTAATAAAATACTGTTTTAAGTGGTCACCGGTCACCACCTCCTTCAGCACGATTAGGGGCAAGACACAGGATACAGGGAAGGGACTACAGTGCATTTTAAACAGTGCAGACTGTAAGTGAAACACCCTAACACTTACCTCAGAGCTGTCAAAGCTGTTCTGGCGGTTAAAATCACAAAATCAGAGCGTAGATCTTTCGCATCCAGCAGCAGCCAATTGTTGCACTGCACTAAACTGTTAAGCAATATGAAAGCTAATGGAACATTATGATCAGATTACCACCAACCACTGATCAGATTAAATAAAAAAGTTAGTTAGAAAATGACACACTAGGCAGAATAAACTGTGAGGCAGAATAAACTGAGTTTAGGACCATTCTACTTGCCTGTGCTTTCTGCAGAGCTGCACTTTCTGCAATGACGTCACACAATGCAGTATCTTCTGCCTTGGGGCGCACTTCTGTTCCGCCATTACCAACAATATTTTCATGTACCCCCAACCGGTCCTCCGCATACCCCCGGGGGTAAGCGTACCACAAGTTGGGAACCTCTGAGATAGAACATGCAATTTAAAGCAACTTTCTCATTTAATCCTATCATCAATTGTTTCTTCGTTCTCTTGCTATCTTTATTTGACAAGCAGGAATGTAAAGCTTAGGAGCTGGCCCATTTTTGGTTCAGAACCTGGGTTATGGTTGCTGATTGGTTGCTAAATGTAGCCACTAATAAACAAGCTCTATCCAGGGTGCTAAACTTAAAATGGGCCGGCTCCTAAGCTTTACATTCCTGCTTTTCAAATAAAGATAGCAAGTGAACAAAGAAAAATTGATAATAGGAGTAAATTAGAAAGTTGCTTAAAATTGCAATTAATCATTAAAGAAAGGTTTAGTATCCCTTTAACAAGAAACCTACCTCAGGAACGAATGAGAAGAAAAACACAAGTTTTGTTAAACTCAAAAGAAATCGAACAGCTAGGTACGTCCAGGTTAATTCAGGACTGTGCAGTGTCTCATCTATGACACTTATATGCTAAGTTCTGATCTGTTGACAGTGACACTATCAGTTGCCTATCTAGCATCTGCAAGGCAAGATAAAATGCTCTGTCAGTATTTCTGACATTGTACCAGCTTGATAAGCAAAACCAGCTAATTATCTTTTATTCGTTCAGACAATTTCAAATCCTACCAAGCAGAAATGATTCACAAATTGTACTTTATAATATTGCTTTCCTTATCATAGATATACTAATCTTAGATAAGTATATCTTAAAGTAGAATTTAAAGGGACTTGGAAGTCAAAATTAAACTTTTATGATTCTGAGAGAGTGAACAATTAAAAAATAAATTCAAATTCACTTCAGGTGTCAAGTTTACTTCTTTTTCTTTTTCTCTCTTTTGTTCAGAACTTAGATCCTTTTTTATTAGGCAGAGTCATAAGCATGCACGTGTCTTAAACGCTGTATGGCACTAGAGTTTGTAACAATGTTGCTGCCATATTGTGCTCAAGACAAACTACCGCTATGGAGCCTATATAGGTATGCTGTTTTGATAAGGAACTAGTTTTCAACAAAGAATACCAAAAGAAAGAGTAAATTGGAAACGTATTTTTAATGATCTAGACCAGGGGTCGCCAACCTTTCGAACCTCAGGGACCACTAAACACGCAATTTTTAATCCCGTGGACCACTAACATTAATTTTTTTAAAAGGTACAAACCTCTATAATGTGTGTGTGTGTGTGTGTGTGTGTGTGTGTGTGTGTCTGTGTGTGTATGTATGTATGTATGTATGAGAAAATGAAAATCCCACACACACGGTTAAGAATTTCAATGGCTTTAGGAATAAATCAACATTCTATCCCATACAGTCTAGGGGCCCCATCCTGGAAACTTTCTATAACAGGATAGAACAAGATCTCACACAACTGTCACATATGACGGATAGAGGTGAGCACAAAGCTAATTTGTCCCACAAAGAGAAACAAGCTCTATTAGAGTTACAGAAAAACAAAAACCTCATTATCCGCTCAGCGGATAAAGGGGGGTCGGTGGTAGTCCAGGACAGAAGTGCCTACATTAGTGAAGCAGAGCGACAACTCAATGATACTAACAATTATGTGAGACTTACAAGGGATCCCACCGTTCCCTTTCAAAAGGAACTGAGATCACTTTTGGATGATGGTCTGGAGGATGGGCACCTGAATTTAAACACACATGATTTTCTTTTTGTAAAGAATCCTGTTGTGCCCATCTTCCACCATCTTCCAAAAGTGCATAAGAGCCTGACGGATGTTCAGGGACGGCCCATTGTGAGTGGCATAGGGTCCCTCCTTGAGCATCTGTCACAATGGCTTGATGCAATCCTCTATCCGTTTGTGGTCCGCTTACAGAGCCACATAAGAGATACGAAAGATTTACTGAATCTTATGGAAGACTTCAATTGGGAAAGCCAGTTTAAGTGGCTGACAATTGATGTCACGGCTCTGTACTCTTCCATTCCACATGGAGAAGGCTTAAAAGCTATAACCTTCTTTCTAGAGGAATTTTCCTATTTTGATGAAACATTTATCAGGTATATTCTGAGAGTCACCAACTTTCTCCTCAATCACAATTATTTCAGGTTCAATGAGGATTTTTTTCTCCAGAGGTGTGGGACAGCAATGGGGGCCAAATTTGCGCCCTCATACGCCAACCTTTTTATGGGTTGGTGGGAGCTGTCCCACATCTATGGAGAAGAAAATGATCATAAACTATATATCGCCTTTTATAGGCGATACATAGATGATCTCTTGTTTGTCTGGCAGGGTACAGACAATGAAATGTCTGACTTTATGACCAAACTGAATAACAACAGTATAGGTCTCAGATTTACTCATGAGACAAATACTAGTCAGATACATTTTCTAGACCTTACCCTAACAGTTGCTGAAAATGGCAGAGTCAGAACAAGTACTTATCGGAAACCGATTACAAAAAACACTTTGCTTCACGCAAAGAGTTGCCATCCTAAGCAAGTTCCACTGGCAGTGGCTAAAGGTGAACTCATCAGAACAAAAAGAAACTGTACAGATGAGAGCACTTATCAGGCACAAAGCAGAGATCTAGAGAAGAGACTCTTGCAAAGGGGCTATCCCAAATATACTGTCAAGCAAGCGAAGTCACAGGTAGACAGACTGGATAGAAAGGCACTTTTACAGGGATCATTAAGATCCTCCAATCCATCCACTCAGGAAGGAAAAGTTACATTTGTAACAGATTATAGCACAGATTATAAGAACATCTGTGGTATAATAAATAAACACTTCCATCTACTTAAAGCTGATGACAGACTTGTAGACAGTGTGGATAGGGGCCTCAGATGTTCTTATCGGAAAAGCAAAACTATAGGAAATTATTTGGCACCCTCTGAATTGCCCAGGATAACAGGCACAGAAGAAAGCTCTTGGCTAAGGCATAGAGGGATGTACAGATGTGGTAGGGCCAGATGTAAACAGTGTGACAAAGCCATTATCTCGAATGAATTTCGTTCAGGAGTCACAGGTGAAGTGTTTAAAATAACCTCCTGCCTAAACTGTACATCCTCCTATGTCATATATGTTCTATCCTGTGTGGAATGTAAGCTGCAATATGTAGGACTCACCTCAACTGAGGTTAATGTCCAAATACGTAATCATTTGTCTACCATCAAAATGGGAGAGGCAACTACCCCCTTGGTCAGACATTTCAAAGATTCACACAATAAAAGCAGTACCACTCTGAGATGGCAAGCCATTGAAAGAATCAAAACCCCTTTAAGAGGTGGGGACAGGAATCTAATTTTGGGAAAAAGAGAGATGTATTGGATCTTTAAACTCCAAACAAGAGTGCCAAGGGGTCTGAACTCCGAATATGATCTAATAAACTATTGGCAATAGTAACAAATTAATAAACAGTATTGTAGAATTATATTCATATTCACACAACATTACTAAGCAAACACTAAGTACCTCAGATTTTCAAATTCCCAAAAATCTCATAACATACTATTGGGAAAAAGCTTTGATTGTTAGACAGAACATTTAGATAAATGTGTAATACATACACTCTTTCGTACCTTAGCAGTAAATAGAATAAATCACTAGAGAAGAAAAAGAAGTGTCTCGGTTATGCACTTACATAATGATATTGATTAGTAAGCATAATGTATAATAAGTCACCAGTCCAGTGAAACTTATCAGAGGTCTTCCAAGTAGATAGATAAAAACTACAACAAGAATTTTATTCACTATAGGTACGGTCCTCAATCAGTTAGTGTTACAACTTAGGTACATAATTAATACACAAAACAGAAATAATGCGCTAAACAGAATGTTTAAAAACAACGCAAAATAGAATACCTAATTTATTTCACCCACTTTAATGATGGTCATATAGTGCATTAGGTCCAAATCTTCAAATAATTTTTCACAGTTTCCCATATCTACACTTACATACAAATACAAGAATGTAATTTTTCAACAAAAGTTAGTAGTTGGTCAGCAGCATAAAATAATTAGGCAGGGAATAGGTTAACACAGCACTTTAGTTCTAACATTGAAAATGTGTAATCATGTTTTAACCAATCAGAATTAACATTGTCTTTTAAATGGTTAGCACTGATGCACTCAATCAAGCTATGATTACGGCACACAGCCGAAACATGTCAGCTTGAGTACACAGTGCTCTATGTTTCTTTGCTGTAGGACCCCTCCAGGGACTTTTTAATGGATAACAAATAAAGTTGTTTTTAACCCACTCATTTGACCTACGGATCGAATTCTTTCTTCATTTTTTGTGTATATATATACAGTACATATATATATATATATATATATATATATATATATATATATATATTCACACACATACTGTACATCACTAGTATAACCATAGCTAAGTTTACATTATGTATATATTTACACATTTTTAAGAATTATTTTTTGGAATTAACTAACTGAATGACAGAACTGAGAGAATACAAATGACAGATGAAGGGTGAGTGCCAACTTTTGAGCTGGAAACAGAGAGGCAGAAAGTGGGGAAAAATAATTATGTTTAAAAGGACCAATAGACTTCCAAGTTACCTCCCCAGTTAGGAATTATTCAAAACTAATTATGATCATGGACAGACATTGGAGTCATAAATTATGTTAAAATCAGAAAGCTCTCAATATGGATGTGAGCTAACCACGACTGATGTTATTGGCAATTACTATAATACTGGTGGGATATGGCTGATCTGCTGGATGGCAATTACTGGAATTCAGGTGGAATGGCTTTGTGCGTCGGAAAAACATAATTTATGTAAGAACTTACCTGATAAATTAATTTCTTTCATATTGGCAAGAGTCCATGAGCTAGTGACATATGGGATATACAATCCTACCAGGAGGGGCAAAGTTTCCCAAACCTCAAAATGCCTATAAATACACCCCTCACCACACCCACAATTCAGTTTAACGAATAGCCAAGCAGTGGGGTGATAAAGAAAGGAGTAGAAAGCATCAACAAAGGAAATTTGGAAATAATTGTGCTTTATACAAAAAATCATAACCACCATAAAAAGGGTGGGCCTCATGGACTCTTGCCAATATGAAAGAAATTAATTTATCAGGTAAGTTCTTACATAAATTATGTTTTCTTTCATGTAATTGGCAAGAGTCCATGAGCTAGTGACATATGGGATATCAATACCCAAGATGTGGAGTCTTCCACTCAAGAGTCACTAGAGAGGGAGGGAATAAAACAAAAACAGCCATATTCCGCTGAGAAAATAATCCACAACCCAAAAATTAGTTTATTTTCACTTTTGAAAGAAAAAAACTTAAATAAAAAAGCAGAAGAATCAAACTGAAACAGCTGCCTGAAGAACTTTTCTACCAAAAACTGCTTCCGAAGAAGCAAATACATCAAAATGGTAGAATTTAGTAAATGTATGCAAAGAGGACCAAGTGGCTGCTTTGCAAATCTGATCAACTGAAGCTTCATTCTTAAAAGCCCATGAAGTGGAGACTGATCTAGTAGAATGAGCTGAAATTCTCTGAGGCAGGGTTTGACCCGACTCCAAATAAGCTTGATGAATCAAAAGTTTCAACCAAGAAGCCAAGGAAATAGCAGAAGCTTTCTGACCTTTCCTAGGACCAGAAAATAAAACAAATAGACTGGAAGTCTTCCTGAAATTTTTAGTAGCTTCCACATAATATTTCAAAGCTCTTACCACATCTAAAGAATGTAAGGATCTCTCCAAAGAATTCTTAGGATTAGGACATAAAGAAGGGATAACAATTTCTCTACTAATGTTGTTAGAATTCACAACCTTAGGTAAAAATTGAAAAGAAGTCCGCAAAACTGCCTTATCCTGATGAAAAATCAGAAAAGGAGACTCACAAGAAAGAGCAGATAGCTCAGAAACTCTTCTAGCAGAAGAGATAGCCAAAAGGAACAACACTTTCCAAGAAAGTAGTTTAATGTCCAAAGAATGCATAGGTTCAAATGGAGGAGCCTGTAAAGCCCTCTGAACCAAATTAAGACTCCAAGGAGGAGAAATTGACTTAATGACAGGCTTAATACGAACTAAAGCCTGTACAAAACAGTGTATATCAGGAAGTATAGCAATCTTTCTGTGAAATAAAACAGAAAGAGCGGAGATTTGTCCTTTCAAGGAACTTGCAGACAAACCCTTATCCAAACCATCCTGAAGAAACTGCAAAATTCTAGGAACTCTAAAAGAATGCCAGGAGAATTTATGAGAAGAACACCATGAAATGTAAGTCTTCCAAACTCTATAATAAATCTTTCTAGAGACAGATTTACGAGCTTGTAACATAGTATTAAACACTGAATCCGAGAAACCTCTATGACTTAGAACTAAGCGTTCAATTTCCATACCTTCAAATTTAATGATTTGAGATCCTGATGGAAAAACGAACCTTGAAATAGTAGGTCCGGCCGTAACGGAAGTGGCCAAGGCGCCCGCTGGACTGGACATCCGAACCAGATCCGCATACCAAAACCTGTACGGCCATGCTGGAGCCACCAGCAACACAAAAGACTGTTCCATGATGATTTTGGAAATCACTCTTGGAAGGAGAACTAGAGGCGGGAAGATGTACGCAGGTTGATAACACCAAGGAAGTGTCAGCGCATCCACTGCTTCCGCCTGAACATCCCTGGACCTGGACAGGTATCTGGGAAGTTTCTTGTTTAGATGAGAGGCCATGAGATCTATCTCTGGAAGCCCCCACATCTGAACAATCTGAGAAAACACATCTGGATGGAGAGACCACTCCCCTGGATGTAAAGTCTGGCGGCTGAGATAATCCGCCTCCCAATTGTCTACACCTGGGATATGCACCGCAGAGATTAGACAGGAGCTGGATTCCGCCCAAGCAAGTATCCGAGATACTTCTTTCATAGCTTGGGGACTGTGAGTCCCACCCTGATGATTGACATAAGCCACAGTTGTGATATTGTCTGTCTGAAAACAAATGAACGGTTCTCTCTTTAGTAGAGGCCAGAACTGAAGAGCCCTGAGAATTGCACAGAGTTCTAAAATATTTATTGGTAATCTCGCCTCTTGAGATTTCTAAACCCCTTGTGCTGTCAGAGACCCCCAAACAGCTCCCCAACCTGAAAGACTCACATCTGCTGTGATCACAGTCCAGGTTGGGCGAACAAAAGAAGCCCCTTGAACCAAACGATGGTGATCTATCCACCATGTCAGAGAGTGTTGTACATTGGGATTCAAGGATATTAATTGTGATATCTTTGTATAATCCCTGCACCATTGATTCAGCATACAAAGCTGTAGAGGTCTCATGTGAAAACGAGCAAAGGGGATTGCGTCCGATGCTGCAGTCATGAGACCTAAAACTTCCATGCACATAGCCACTGAAGGGAATGACTGAGACTGAAGGAGCTGACATGCTGCGACCAATTTTAAACGTCTCTTGTCTGTTAGAGACAGGGTCATGGACACTGAATCTATCTGGAAGCCTAAAAAGGTGACCCTTGTCTGAGGAATCAAGAAATTTTTTGGTAAATTGATCCTCCAACCATGTTTCCGAAGAAACAACACTAGTTGATTTGTGTGAGATTCTGCAGTATGTAAAGACTGAGCTAGTACCAAGATATCGTCCAAATAAGGAAACACCGCAATACCCTGTTCTCTGATTACAGATAGTAGGGCACCCAGAACCTTTGAAAAGATTCTTGGAGCTGTTGCTAGGCCAAATGGAAGAGCAACAAATTGGTAATGCTTGTCTAGAAAAGAGAATCTCAGAAACTGATAGTGTTCTGGATGAATCGGAATATGAAGGTATGCATCCTGCAAGTCTATTGTGGACATATAATGTCCTTGCTGAACAAAAGGCAGAATAGTCCTTATAGTCACCATCTTGAAAGTTGGTATTCTTACATAACGATTCAAAATTTTCAGATCCAGAACTGGTCTGAACAAATTTTCTTTCTTTGGTACAATGAATAGGTTTGAATAAAACCCCAAACCTTGTTCCTGAGGAGGAACTGGCATGATTACCCCTGAAGCCTCCAGGTCTAAAACACACTTCAGAAAAGCCTGAGCTTTTACTGGATTTACAGGAATGTGTGAGAAAAAAAATCTTCTCACAGGAGGTCTTACTTTGAATCCTATTCGATACCCTTGAGAGACAATGCTCTGAATCCAATGATTTTGGACAGATTTTATCCAAAAATCCTTGAAAAACCTTAATCTGCCCCCTACCAGCTGAGCTGGAATGAGGGCCGCACCTTCATGCGGACTTAGGGGCAGACTTTGGTTTCCTAAATGGCTTGGATTTATTCCAATTTGAGGAAGGTTTCTAACTGGAAGCAGATTCCTTGGGAGGAGGATTGAGTTTTTGTTCCTTATTCTGACGAAAGGAACGAAAACGGTTAGAAGCCTTAGATTTACCCTTAGTTTTTTTATCCTGAGGCAAAAAAACTCCTTTTCCTCCAGTGATAGTTGAAATAATAGAATCCAACTGAGAACCAAATAAATTATTACCTTGGAAAGAAAGAGATAGTAATCTAGATTTAGATGTCATATCAGCATTCCAAGATTTAAGCCACAAAGCTCTTCTAGCTAATACAGCTAAATACATGGATCTAACATCAATTTTGATAATATCAAAAATGGCATCACAAATAAAATGATTAGCATGTTGCAGTAAGAGAACAATGCTAGATATGTCAGAATCCAATTCATGTTGCGCTACATTTTCCAACCAGAAAGTTGATGCAGCCGCAACATCACCCAAAGAAATAGCAGGTCTGAGAAGATGACCTGAATATAAATAGGCCTTCCTTAGATAAGATTCAAGCTTCCTATCTAAAGGATCCTTAAAGGAAGTGCTATCTTCCATAGGAATAGTGGTACGTTTAGCAAGAGTAGAAATAGCCCCATCAACTTTGGGATCTTTTCCCAAAACTCTATAGATTTTGCTGGTAAAGGATACAATCTCTTAAACCTTGAAGAAGGAATAAAGGAAGTACCTGGCTTATTCCATTCCCTAGAAATCATATCAGAAATAGCCTCAGGAATGGGAAAAACACCTGGGGAAACCACAGGAGGTTTAAAAACAGCATTTAAACGTTTATTAGACTGAACGTCAATAGGACTGGTTACCTCAATATCCAAAGTAATTAACACTTCTTTTAATAAAGAACGCATATACTCTATTTTAAATAAATAAGTAGATTTGTCAGTGTCAATATCTGAGGAAGGATCTTCTGTTTCAGATAGATCCTCATCAGAAGAGGATGAATTATTATGTTGTTGGTCATTTGAAATTTCATCAGCTAAATGAGAAGTTTTAAAAGACCTTTTACGTTTATTAGAAGGTGGAAATGCAGACAAAGCCTTCATAATAAAATCAGAAACAAATTCTTTAAAATTTACAGGTATATCATGCACATTAGAAGTTGAAGGAACTGCAACTGGCAATGTACTATTACTGATAGAAACACTATCTGCATGTAAAAGTTTATCATGACAACTATTACAAATGACATTCGGTGGAATAATTTCTACAATTTTACAACAAATGCACTTAGCTTTGGTAGAACCAATGTCAGGCAGCAATGTTCCAGCAGAAACTTCAGAGACAGGATCAGATTGGGACATCTTGCTCAATGTAAGAGAAAAAACAACATATAAAGCAAAATTATCTATTTCCTTAAATGACAGTTTCAGTAACGGGAAAAAATGCAAAAGCATAGGCCTCTTGATAGAGAAGAAAGCAGGAGGCAAACATCAATGGAGTATTGAAATAATGAAAAAAATTTGGCGCCAAGGATGACGCACAACGTAACGTAAACTTTTTTGGCGCCAAAAATGACCGGAAATGACACGCTTGCGTCACTAATGACGCTGCCGTGTGAAAGGTCTCGGCGTCACGTATGACGCCGGAAATGACGAAGTTGCGTCATAAACGTATTTTTTCACGCCAAAAAAAGTTTGCGCCAAAAAAAGTTTGCGCCAAAAATGACACAATAAAGTCTTGCCTTTGATGCACCCGCGGGCCTAACACCCGCAATTGCAAAAAGTAGTCAAATTGAAAAAAAGACTAAACCCCAGGTAAGAAATACATTTCTTAAAGTGTTTACATTCCCAAATATGAAACTGACAGTCTGCAGAAGGAAATACATGAACCTGACTCATGGCAAATATAAGTTCAATACATATATTTAGAACTTTATATAATTGCATAAAGTGCCAAACCATAGCTGAGAGTGTCTTAAGTAATAAAAACATACTTACCAAAAGACACCCATCCACATATAGCAGATAGCCAAACCAGTACTAAAACAGTTATTAGTAGAGGTAATGGTAAATTGAGAGTATATCGTCAATCTGAAAAGGGAGGTAGGAGATGAATCTCTATGACCGATAACAGAGAACCTATGAAATAGACCCCCGTTAGGGAAATCATCGTATTGAAATAATGATACTCCCTTCACGTCCCTCTGACATTCGCTGTACTCTGAGAGGAATCGGGCTTCAACAATGCTGAGAAGCGCATATCAACGTAGAAATCTTAGCACAAACTTACTTCACCACCTCCATAGGAGGCAAAGTTTGTAAAACTAAATTGTGGGTGTGGTGAGGGGTGTATTTATAGGCATTTTGAGGTTTGGGAAACTTTGCCCCTCCTGGTAGGATTGTATATCCCATATGTCACTAGCTCATGGACTCTTGCCAATTACATGAAAGAAATTATTAGAATGAAAAATAATTAATATTTAATTTAAAAAAAAGAAGATGTAGGGGAGGAAGACAAATAGTGATGTAATTACTCTGAAGGAATTAGGAAAACTACTACAAAGACACAGGTAAAGGGAAGAAAACAAATGAAATATAAGAGAGACTTTTTGTTTTTAAGATTTTCTTTTTTTATATACTTTAATTCCACTATTTAAAGCCAAGACTGTACCAACCTCTGCTGGCTTTAGAATGGAAGCATCTTCCTCTGAGCAGTGTGCCGGGGGAGGGGGGGAGGGGTTAAAAATACAATCTAGCTATGCAAATTGTACAGTACTACGCAATGTGCATAGGGAGATTGTAATTTAACTCCTCCGTCAGTTTTCACTGATGTCCAGCCAGGCACTGTAGGGAGTTGCGACGGGGTGGCACCAAAAGAGGAGATTAATTCCTGCTTGATGGTGTCGAGGACCACCAACATCTTCTCGTGGTCCATGGACCACTGGTTGGTGACCGCTGATCTAGACTACTTAAATCATGAATCCTTTGACTTTCATGTCTCTTTAACGTTGTATTTTATCATAACATGCAACAATACAACAACAATGAATAAGAAGGATTTTTCTTCAAGATTTGAGCATTTATCAGCAAAAGTATCCCTATTCCCCTTGCTCATACTGGGCCTTTAAAATTGAGGGTCATCATCTAGGTCTGCAATGAGATAAGGAAGTATACACTCTTCCTGCCCTTCTCCTCAAAGCAATCACAACATGGTTTATTATCATTACTACTACAGAACACAGTACTTCTTAGCGCCTCCCTGCTGTCCAACATATATTTGTAGCAGTAGATATAATAGCATCCAAATCAGAACCAAACACATTTTGTCCTTGAAAGGCAAGAGATAAATTTCTGGATTTAGACACCATATCAGAAGACCAGAACTTAAAAAAATAAAGCTCTTCTAGAAAAAACTGCAAAAGACATGTTTTTTAACATTAATCTTAATAATGCCAAATACTGCATCACAAATAAAGGAATTAGCACTTTTGAGTAATCCCAAAAGGTTCAAAAGATTTTTACTGGCAAAATCATTAGAAAACTGCTACTAGGACAAGATGACTAGTAAGAAGAAGCAGCAGCTACTTCAGCAATAGAGATAGCTGGCTGAAACAAATAACCTGCTTGCAGAAAGGCCCTTCTATGAGAGGATTCTAACTTCCTATCTAAAAGGTCCTTAAAAGAAGTACTGTCTTCCAAAGGGATATTAGTACACTTAGCCAGAGTGGAAATGACCCCATCTAC